>NC_071110.1:18968269-19283461 GCF_024256425.1 Clarias gariepinus
AAGGTTTCTTCCTATTCCCATCTCGGGGAGTTTTTCCTTGCAACCTTTGACCTCAGCTTGCTCATCAGGGACAATCTGAGCATTTTGATTCATACACATTCAAATTTCAAACACACCATAATTTCTTTTGTGTGTAAAGCTGCTTTCCGACAATGATGATTGTTAAAAGCGCTATACAAATAAAATTTAATTGCATATTCACCATCTTCATACAGTGGTCTGATGTGACTTTGTTTATATGTTAATTATAGCAATTCATCTCATCATCCCTTTGTCTTTTTATTTTTTTTATTTTTTTTATTTTTAGGGCATGACCACAATGTTTCGTCTGTAGCTATAATGCCCAATGGAGATCATATAGTATCTGCTTCTAGGGATAAAACCATTAAAATGTGGGAAGTTGCCACTGGGTAAGTACTGTTATTTTAACCATTGTTTAAAATGACAAAATCATACTTTTGTGTCTTTATTTTGTTTTATTCTGCAGCTATTAAGACACCTTTTACATTTGAAAAAATACCTAAGATTAAGTTTGTGTTTAGACTTGTAAAATTGTTTCTTTCTTCTCATTATCTCATGGCTGTTGATTAAAATTTTCCATCTGTTCTATAGATACTGTGTGAAGACATTTACTGGCCACAGAGAGTGGGTGCGTATGGTACGGCCCAATCAGGACGGCTCCCTGATTGCAAGTTGCTCTAATGATCAAACTGTGCGTGTGTGGGTGGTGGCTACGAAGGAGTGCAAGGCAGAACTGAGGGAACATGAGCACGTTGTGGAGTGCATCTCATGGGCTCCTGAAAGTGCCAGTCCCACTATACTGGACGCCACTGGCTCTGAGGTGAGAACAGCTTTTTAGAAGCTTTGAAAGATCTGCAGTCACTTAAATGAGGCAGCATGATGTTGAGTTGCAGTGCTTTTAAAACTTTTTTCGTTGTGTAAATTTTCGAGAATCTTGACATACTCCTAGTAAAATAGACACTGTGGGAGCCTTTTTTTGTATTGTGCAAACAAGATTGCACATGCCCTTTGATCGGAGAGGGAAGATTCCAGAAAATCAGGGAAAATAATTTACTGTAAAATAGAGTAGGAAATACCAACACTTAATTGCCTTGGGAGTCTAATTAAACGAGTTTGATCTTTATGAATATCCAATTTTCTGTTTATCAGTTGGAACATTGGCTCGCACAGCACATGTTTCCTTAAGGCAGCATTAGTACAATGACTTTTAGTTGTAATCACAAGAAAGGGATCTTCCTATCGTTCCCTCAAGCTAAAATAAACACTTTTTTTGGCCCTGCCAAACCTGTTCATATCGAATAGTTATGGGATTTTTTGACATCAATTATACTGTCACAACTGATAATAGTGCAGCCGAATGTTACTGTAATGGCTTCTTTACATAATACACTTGCTTGTGTGAACATATTCAGCCCTTTCATTTAGAAAAGGTAATTCAACTTTGTCTTCCCCTCTGTTTTTAACTCTGTAGCCTGGGTATATGTACAAATTTTGCATGTGAATAAAATACTTAGATTAGACTGTGCTTCGGGTTTATTACTAAATATCGAACAAATATGTGGAACCACATAGTTCTTAATTTAGGAAAGGGTCTGTTAAAGATTCATAATTGAATGTAAGTTAACATGGGTTGTTTCATGAGAAATGTAGGAAAAGGGTTATCTAAAATAAATGTTCTTTTAATAACAGCAAACATGTCATAAATTGTGTAGCTGAAAAATGTCTTTAGAATAACAGGAGACATTGATACTTTTGCAACCAGCTATTTAGTTTGTTTTTTAAAATTACTGGACTTAGTATCCATTCAACCAGTACAAAGGGTTAATCAGATATGTCAACAAACACACATGTTCAAGAGTCAAGCTAAGTAATAATGCTAATTGTAGTCCTTTGCTCTTGGGTTACTGGAGTCTGTCTCACTGTGTTGAAAGGGGAGGCAAAATCTGCATTAAATTTTTCTTAATCTTCCCTATAGTGACCATTTATTCTGAAGAGCTCTACATACACACACAAACTGTAAACTGTATCACTGTGTCTTTGGCTCATCTACTTGTTTGCTTTTCAGACTAAGAAGAGTGGGAAACCTGGACCTTTTCTTCTGTCTGGCTCCAGAGACAAAACTATCAAAATGTGGGATGTCAGCATTGGCATGTGCCTTATGACGCTGGTGGGTAAACGTAGTGGAATGAGCATTGTCTGTACTTGTTTGGCACTTGTGCAAGTCAAACATGAGCATAACCAATCTGAATCTGTACCAAATGTACAGATACTTCATTTACATTTATATAATTAAAATATAGTATTATATTAAGTGTAGTAAATTAAGCTGATTTGATGCAATAAAGCAAATTTTGCATGCAGTGTATATACACTGTGTACAATTATTAGGCAAGTAAGTATTCTGACCAAATCATAATTTTTATGCATTTTGTCCAACTTCAAGCTGTATAAACTTGAATGCTTATTAGATTTATGCATATCGAATGTGCATTTGGGTAATATGTGTGTGTGTGTGTGTGTGTGTGTGTGTGTGTGTGTGGGGCCTAAGGAGATCAGCACCCTATATCAATTATTAGGCAGCTTCTTTTTCTTTAGGCAAAATGAACCAAAAAAGAGGTTTAACTAACTCTGAAAAGTAAAAAAAAAAAATTGTAAGATGTCAGTTAAATCATCAAGACTGGGCCAAGAAATATCTAAAGACAGATTTTTTAAAGGTCCTATGAACTGATGAGATGAGTGTCTCTTGACTGACCAGATGGATGGGCACGTGGCTGGATCAGTAACGGGCACAGAGCTCTACTTCGTCTCAGACGCCAACAAGATGGAGGTGGGGTACTGGTATGGGCTGGTATTATTAAAGATGAGGTAGTTGGACCTTTTCAGGTTAAAGATGGACAATCAACTCCCAAACCAACTGCCAGTTTTTAGAAGACACTTTCTTCAAGCAGTGGTAAAGGAAAAAGACTATCGTTTTAAAAGACCATGATATTTATGCAGGGCAATGCTCCATCGCATGCAACGAAGTACTCCACTGCATGGCGAGCCAGTAAAGGCTTTAAAGTAGAAAGAAAAATGACATGACCCTCATCCTTACCTTATATGAACCCTATTAAGAGCTTGTGGGCCCTTCTTAAATGGGTGATTTATAGTGAAGGAAAACACCTCTCTGAACAGTGTCTGTGAGGCTCTGTTTGCTGCTGCAAAAAAAAGTTGTTAGTCAACAGATTGAGAAACTGACAGATTCCATGAATTCAAGGCTTATGACCTTGGTTATGAATTTGCTATTGGAAAGAAGTGTGGCTATATTGGACACTGATTTATTTTTTATGTATGAAATGTTTATTTGTAAATTTTTAATTGTTTATTATTCTCACTTTAACAGATGAAAATAAACAAGTGAGATGGGGAAGTTTTTCATTTAGTTGCATAATAATTATGACACTAGTAGTTGGCCAATAATTGTGCGTACACAGATATTCTCCTAAGAGAGCCAAAACCTCACTTTCACTTTCTTAAATATTGAGATTTTGGATTGATCAAGAACATTGTAGTTCAATAATGCAATTAATCCTAAAATGCAACTTGCCTAATGATTGTGCACACACTACCTGGTATTAATCAAACTACCTGGTATACCTACCAGGATTTGGTGTGGTGGTCAGTTAAGACTGTACTAATTAGCCCTTTATCTGCATAATAGGCATCTACATACAAAACCATCATAAAGCACTGACCTGAATGTTGACTTGTGATGCTTGAATAGATTTTTTTTCTGCAGCACAATTTTATTCATTGTATTTAAACAAATTCCTTTAAAAATTATTCAAGAAATAATTTTTTGTCATCTCTTGAAAAATTCTGTGACACATTTTGTAATTTTTTTTGTAATTAATTAAATCTGTGCACTTCCAAGTATGAGATTCATCGGTGTGTTTGAGACCTGAGCAGTACACCGATGAATCTCATACTTGGAAGTGCACAGATTTAGTTAAGACATGCGTTTCTATGATAAGTAATGATGAAAGGCCAAAATTTATTATCATTGAAGCTTCTTCTCCTGATCTCCCAATCACCAAACTTTACCCTTTTGCTATACAAAAAAGTATTACAGGAATAGCAGGAACGGTAAAAGTAAAAAAAAATGACGAACTGGAAAAAGTCTTGTGTAATGTAACAAAAAGGCCAATGCTGAAAATGTATTACATGCCAACATGTTAGCTGGGGTACATGTTAAGACATCACCAAACCCAACGCTGAACTACAGTAAAGGGGTAATCCGTTCCAGAGAACTGGATAATGTTGATGAAGAAGAAATAAAAAACGACCTTAAGACCCAAGGAGTAATAAATGTAAAAAGAATAATAATCAAAAGAGAAGAACGAGTAATTAAAACAAATACCTACTTCATCACATTCAATAAACCTAAGATACCCAATCAGAATTCTTTCTGGTATTTAAGTGTTCCAGTAGGTCTCTTTTATACCCAATCCTAATAGGTGTTTCAACTGCCAAAAATATGGTCATGGATCGAATGGATGTAAAAATAAACATCTGTTGTAATTGTGGCGAAGGAGGCCAAAACAAAGAGCTGTATATAGAACTTTAATTCGATCAAAACTGGATTATGGAAGTATAATTTATGGTTTAGCCATAAAATCATACATTCGCTTTCTGGAGAGTGTACATCACCAAGGCATACGAATGGCATTAGGAGCCTAAAGAACATTACCAATCCAAAGTCTGTATGTCGAAGCTAAATAACCCTCCTTGGAAAACAGACGATTAAAATTGGCGCTACAATATACAATCAAGCTGAGAGCAAATAAGGAAAATCCAGCATATCCAGCAGTCTTCACAAATCAACATTTAACAATCTATCAAAAGAAACCAAACTTTATCTGGTTTACGTATTAAAACACATTTAGATAACCTGAAAGTTGACTTGAACATCCTAGAACAGACACATTTTTGCAGAATTGGCACCTAGAATCTCAAAAACCCGAACAGCTATCTGGATCTAGAAAAAAAAAACAGAAGTCTAAAGCCCAATTAAGCGAATATCAGCAGCACTTTCTGGACATTCTGGAAAATTACCACAGCATACCCCAGTTTATACGGATTAATCAAAATCAGGAAATAAAGTGGCAGCAGCCTTTGCAACAAATCTCCTATAGCGGGGTGTACGCATCCCAGATCAAAGCTCAATTTTTACTGCAGAAGCTATTGTTCTGCTCATGGCTTTGAAATTCATTGAAACCACATCACGAAAGGATTACCTGTTAATAACAAACTCAAAATCATGTCTCCAAGCATTAGAAAATATAAAAACAGATCATCCAAAAATTTTGGAAATCCTAACCAAGGTATCATTCTTAGAAGAAGCAGAGAAAACTGCCAAAGAAGCATTTTCTAAAAAAAAAAAACAATCAAATGCTTTATATCCTTCTTAGATTTAAAACCAATTTTTAATGAATACATAAAAAATAAATGGCAATTGGAATGGGACCAATGCTTAAATAATAAACTATATTAAATAAACTTTGATGTTGGATCAAGACACACATTTTCTTTTAAAAATCGCTGGGATCAAGTGACCTATACAAGATGCAGGATAGGACACTCAAAAGCAACACATACATTTTTACTGTCAAGAGAAAAAAACACCACAATGTTTATCATGCAGAACCCAGCTGTCCATCAAACATATATTATTTGACTGTAACTCTTTTACTTCTTTAAGGAACTTGTTTTACTCTGTTGACACTTTTTAAAAGGTTTTTAAACAAGTAAATCCAAATATGGTTTTAAGGTTCTTTAGAAAAAAATAATTTTAAACATCTTATCTAGTTTTTGAATAACAAAAATGCTTCTCGTCATGAATATAGCCATAGAAGCTGGCATGGCGTTAAAAAAAGAAGAAAAGTAGTATACTCAAGTAGTAAGTACTCCTAAATGAACTGTTTAGAGTGGTATTATGGAATTATGGCTGGTTAACATTAGGTGACTAGATTAGGTTTCTGTAGGAGGGGGGTTTGTGTGTAAAGGCGGGAACAGGAGGGGGGTTTTGTGTGTAAAGGCGGGAACAGGGGGGGGGTATGCGTGTGTAAGGGCGAGAGGAGGAGGGGGGGTGGGGGTGCGTGTGTGAAGGCAAGAAGAGTAGGGGTGTGTGAGAAAGGTGCCCAATGACTGGACATATATATATATATATATATATTTTTTTTTTTGGTATAGCCAGCTAAAATATGAATCATTTAGCTCACTGCTAAATTTATATTACATATTTCATGTAAATGTATATAAGGTTAAAATCATGAGTGCCATAAATGTGTGCATTAGCTTGTTTTTCCATGAGCTGAAGATAATGCATCAGTTGCACCAACACAGCATGTTTTGATGTATACCATTTTAATGATTCAAAAGCTGATTTGTTCATAAAGCATTTCCTGCACTTAAATATGTTCTTGTTGCAGGTTGGCCATGATAACTGGGTGCGTGGGGTGCTCTTTCACCCTGGAGGGAAGTTCATTGTGAGCTGTGCTGATGACAAGACTTTGAGGATCTGGGACTACAAAAACAAGCGTTGCATGAAAACCTTGAGTGCCCATGAACATTTTGTTACCTCTCTGGGTAAGCTCCTGGAGCCATCTTGAATCACTCACTACTGTCTGGCTTTTAAAATGTTTTACTTTTACTTGAACAACAATAACTCCAGGCAGCGTAAAACAAATCTTTGTGTAAGGATAAAAGATAGGCTAGGATATGAAGTGTTCTAAGAGTCAGAGATGCGATTGTTCATCTTCCAAGAACAGAGCAGCATCCTCGGGGCTCTTGACTTTATGGAATTTTTTTTAGTTGAGAACTCTCTAAATATGCCTCAACCGTTCACCTAGTTTTTAGCAGACAAACCTTTTTGTTGTTTTAAGGTCTACCATTTTTTAAATTACTTTACTTTATTCATAAGATGTTTATATATGTTTATATATGTTTATCTCACTTAAAGAATTATTAGGAACACCATACTAATACAGTGTTTGACCCCCTTTCGCCTTCAGAACTGCAAATTCTACGTGGCATTGATTCGACAAGGTGCTGAAAGCATTCTTTAGAAATGTTGGCCCATATTGATAAGATAGCATCTTGCAATTGATGAAGATTTGTATGATGTACATCCAGGGCACAAAGCTCCCGTTCCACCACATCCCAAAGATGCTCTATTGGGTTGAGATCTGGTGACAGTGGGGGCCATTTTAGTACAGTGAACTCATTGTCATGTTCAAGAAACCAATTTAAAATGATTCAAGCTTTGTGACATGGTGCGTTACCCAGCTGGAAGTATCCATCAAAGGATGGGTACATGGTGGTCATAAAAGGATGGACATGGTCAGAAACAATGCTCAGGTAGCCCGTGGCATTTAACCGATGCCCTATTGGCAATAAAGAGCCTAAAGTATGTGAAGAAACCATTCCCCACACCATTACAACAACACCACCAGCCTACACAGTGGTAACAAGGCCACTTTCTGTTTACGCCAAATTCTGACTCTACCATTTGAATGTCTCAAAAGAAATCGAGACTCATCAGACCAGGCAACATTTTTCCAGTCTTCAACTGTCCAATTTTGGTGAGCTCGTACAAATTGTAGCCTCTTTTTCCTATTTGTAGTGGAGATGAGTGGTACCCGGTGGGGTCTTCTGCTATTGTAGCCCATCTGCCTCAAGGTTCACAAATGCTTTGCTGCATACCTCGGTTGTAACGAGTGGTTATTTCAGTCAAAGTTGCTCTTCTATCAGCTTGAATCAGTCGGCCCATTCTCCCCTGACCGCTAGCATCAACAAGGCATTTTCGCCCACAGGACTGCCGCATACTGGATGTTTTTCCCTTTTCACACCATTTTTTGTAAACCCTAGAAATGGTTGTGCATGAAAATCCCAGTAATTGAGCAGATTGTGAAATACTCAACCATGCCAGGCTCAAAATTGCTTAAATCACCTTTCTTTCCCATTCTGTCATTCAGTTTGGAGTTCAGGAGATTGTCTTGACCAGGACCACACCTTTAAATGCATTGAAGTAACTGCCATGTAATTGGTTTATTAGATAATTACATTTATGAGAAATTGAACAGGTGTTCCTAATAATCCTTTAGGTGAGTGTGTGTATGTGTGTGTGTGTGTGTGTATGTATGTATGTATGTATGTATGTATGTATGTATGTATGTATGTATGTATATATATATATATTACAGGTCTTTTAAAAAAAAAATTAGCATATTGTGATAAAGTTCATTATTTTCTGTAATGTACTGATAAACATTAGACTTTCATATATTTTAGATTCATTACACACAACTAAAGTAGTTCAAGCCTTTTATTGTTTTAATATTGATGATTTTGGCATACAGTTCATGAAAACCCAAAAAATCTCAAAACATTAGCATATCATGAAAAGGTTCTCTAAACGAGCTATTAACCTAATCATCTGAATCAACTAATTAACTCTAAACACCTGCAAAAGATTCCTGAGGCATTTAAAACTCCCAGCCTGGTTCATTACTCAAAACCGCAATCATGGGTAAGACTGCTGACCTGACTGCTGTCCAGAAGGCCATCATCGACACCCTCAAGCAAGAGGGTAAGACACAGAAAGAAATTTCTGAACAAATAGGCTGTTCCCAGAGTGCTGTATCAAGGCACTCAGTGGGAAGTAAAAAGTGTGGCAGAAAATGCTGCACAACGAGAAGAGGTGACCGAACCCTGAGGAAGATTGTGGAGAAGGACCGATTCCAGACCTTGGGGGACCTGCAGAAGCGTCTGGAATAGAAACATCCAGAGCCACCGTGTACAGGCGTGTGCAGGAAATGGGCTACAGGTGTTGCATTCCCCAGGTCAAGCCACTTTTGAACCAGAAACAGCGGCAGAAGCGCCTGACCTGGGCTACAGAGAAGCAGCTTTCGGATGAAAGCAGATTTTGCATGTCATTCGGAAATCAAGGTGCCGAAGTCTGGGGGAAGACTGGGGAGGGGGAAATGCCAAAATGCCTGAAGTCCAGTGTCAAGTACCCACAGTCAGTGATGGTCTGGGGTGCCATGTCAGCTGCTTGTGTTGGTCCACTGTGTTTTATCAAGGGAAGGGTCAATGCAGCTAGCCATCAGGAGATTTTGGAGCACTTCATGCTTCCATCTGCTGAAAAGCTTTATGGAGATGTAGATTTCATTTTTCAGCACGACCTGGCACCTGCTCACAGTGCCAAAACCACTGGTAAATGGTTTACTGACCATGGTATTACTGTGCTCAATTGGCCTGCCAACTCTCCTGACCTGAACCCCATAGAGAATCTGTGGGATATTGTGAAGAGAAAGTTGAAAGACACAAGACCCAACACTCTGGATAAGCCTAAGGCCGCTATCGAAGCATCCTGGGCCTCCATAACACCTCAGCAGTGCCACAGGCTGATTGCCTTCATGCCACGCCGCATTGAAGCAGTCATTTCTGCAAAAGGATTCCAGACCAAGTATTGAGTGCATAACTGAACATAATTATTTGAAGGTTGACTTTTTTTGTATTAAAAACACATTTCTTTTATTGGTCGGATGAAATATGCTAATTTTTTTAGATGAATTTCATGAGCTGTATGCCAAAATCATCAATATTAAAACAATAAAAGGCTTGAACTACTTCAGTTGTGTGTAATGAATCTAAAATATATGAAAGTCTAATGTTTATCAGTACATTACAGAAAATAATGAACTTTATCACAATATGCTAATTTTTTAAAAAGGACCTGTATTTGTATGTGGTTTAACTGTGTTAAAATCTGGCTGCTGTTTAGTTTATTGTATTTAAATACCCATGATGTTTTGTCACATTTTTTTTTATTGCACTTGCTTGATTTGAAAGTCTCATCTGTCCACAGATTTTCACAAGACTGCTCCGTATGTGGTGACTGGGAGTGTAGATCAGGCATTAAAAGTGTGGGAGTGTCGCTGATGTTAATCTGCAGGACCCTCACGGTTACCACACCCCTTTCACCCTCTGACCCATTTCACTCTCCCTTCTCCGTCTCACCTGGATGCACTCGACCACCATGGTTATGACTCACCTAGCTCTGGTTGAATAACTATTGTCCTTTTATGTAAATTATTCTGGATGTCAAGCTATTAAATGTTACACACAAAAAAGTATTCTTGCATGGTAAATCCAAAATTGTATACTGTAAATTTGCATAATGTTGTCTAGAAGTACCATAGGTTTAACCCAGGCTGAACCCTGATTCAGCCTTACCGGCCGAAAGCTTCAACTGATTAGGTTAATGTAGGGCACCATACTAATAATTTAATGACAGTGTCATTCTAATTTTTTTTTTTTGGTCTGTCCTATTTTTTTAATTATTTTTTTTTACCTCGACTTTTTTCTCCTTTTTTTTCTGTTTATTATTAATATTTTGTCACTGTCATAATCTGTTGGTGCCTAGCTTGGTGATGTTTTAAGGGGGAAGGACAACAAAAAGGATTTCCCATCTTCTTCAAATGGAAACATGTCTATAGGGATTATCAGAATAATCTGTAGCTTTGTAACATCATTCTGAAGTATGCTTACCATTCTCTTATTGTGGAACTAGATACAATTTTAACAGCTTTATATAAAAATTATTCAAACTGTTGTCTGGGGAATAATCTTTGTAAATTTGCCATGAAATGTCCTACTGAGAGCACCCAGAGATTTGACTAAATCCATGAGAACTCAGAAGAAAACCTAACTTGAAATTTCTTCTTCATCGACTGGCCATGCTGATTATGAAGCAACAAAGCCACATAGATTTCGGACCCAACCCCCGTCCTACCAGCCTACTTTTTTGGCCTTAGAAGCCATTAGAAGAAGAATTAGAGCACTAAAATATTTCTGCTGTAAAGAACTTAAATTGGCCATTCTACTCTGAGTTAATTTGTTCCTGGGTTTTATGTGTCTAGTTGCCAGGAATCATGTTAAATTAAAGTTGTTTGGGATATGACAGCGATTTATGCAGAAAAACTTTCTGTAGAATATATAAATGAGTCCCAGTTTGGATACAGAATACCACATGACTTGGTCTTAGAGTTTCCCAGTGTTGGGTGGGCTGTGCATAGATCTTTGATCTGTTTAAAATATGTGGGATAATGACAACATCTCTAATATGTCAGTATAAGTTTGCCACTGTTAAAATGTCTACCCTGACTGACAGGTTATGGGGGGATTTATCTTAAGGAGTCAAATGAGATGCTAACCGAGGTCATGCACGTCTGCCTGATGTTTCTATGGTTTTAAAATTATTACATGCACAGGAGCTTTCTCTCAGTATGGCACAATCAGCCATTTAGGATAGAGTGCAGGTGACTCTGTGAATAGAACGCAACAGGAACTAACCAGAAATTAATTAATGTTTTACGAGCAGCTCATTTTCTCCTGTTCAGCTTGTAGTCTGTTGGTAAATGTAAAATATAGACGTTGTGGGAAATGTATTTAACGAATCCCAATGTGGAAGTAAACCATTCCACGTGTTAATAAAAGGAAAGAAGCCTGCCTTTGTTTTTGGCAGCAAAGCAAAATGTTTAAAAAGAAGAGAAAATTCTAACTTGCACGTCCCTGCTCCTAGATCTTTAGTTATTTAAGACTAAAGGTGTAAGCCATTTAAGATTTATTAATATGTGAGTAAAACAATATTTTAATTTGCCCTTTTCATTACAATGCAATTATATAATAAAGAATTCCACTGCTTAACCAGTCTTTTATCTCGCGATTTCCTGTTGTGTGCCTCTTCAAATCTGGTTATTGATGGTCTTGGATTTACACCAGTCAATTTGGCACTGTCTGTACTGGGGTGGAAGGAACACAAACACCCTGCCGAGATATCATCTGACATGCTACCTGTGAAGAGTTCAGTTTGTGGTCGTAGGCGGCATGATCTGATTTTGTCCAAATCATGTTATTTGTGATGTGATTGCAGCACAAAATAGCATGGAGAAGGGAGAATAGTTCACCACATAAACCCACTGCTGGTGCCTGCTGTCAAAAAGAGAGTAGCAGCATGATATAGATGTGCACATTGTCCCTTTTTGTGACGTAGCTGAATGATTGAAAAAGCAGAAATGTGTCCCTAGAGTAGTTGAAAGTCTTTGTTTCACAATGTTAAAACTACCCCAAACAATGTACAATATCTTTATCTGTGATCTTAATAAAGATCTTTAAGAGTCCTAAAATCAAATTGAAATGTCTAAACAAAGCTCTCCACTCCTTGTATTGTCATGGAAAGTTAAATATTACATTTCTTGAACACATTATTTAAATGCTTATGTGGGGTCTCCACGGTTGTGTGTCCTCTGAGAAAATAATGTTTGCTATTCAGTCCTAGGCAGTCCCATTGCTGCACTCAGTAAATGGGCTAATGTACAGAATATTTGTAGATGCCTTCTCCTCTAGCTATAAGTTCATCTGTCGGCTCTACTTGCTTTGTAAATAGAGCAGAGGCTTTGGTCTTCACAGCTCTAATTTTGCTGTCATGGTATCACTTTACACTGTTAACAATGTAATCTGAATGCCTTCACTGTTTGCAAAATAATTAAAGAAAAAAATTCAAATGTTACTCTGGTAATGCTTTTCATGTGAATAGTGAGTTGAATAATAAGAATTTTCATTCAATCCTTACAATTAAGCACATGGGTCATTTAAGTTAAGTGATGGCCCACTAGTCATTTAATTGTGTGGATGTTTTACATTCCTATTAAAATGTGTAAGCAGGATTGGTTGTGAGAAGAAATAGATTTGATCAGGGTCGCTACAGCTTGATATGACAATGAATCAGCATAAAGAATACCCAAATAAAATAAAAATGTATTGTGATAAAGGAGGTGAAAATGGTCTCTAATGTAAAAAACTGTAATTTCTTATAAAAACCCTTATTACTGAGTAATACGGATACTTAAGGATACGTTTAATCCTTAAGTAAAAGGATTAAACGTATATACTTTTAAATATGACAAAATGGCTTAAAATAAAGTTCATATTTATACTGCGAGAGGGAGCGCTATGTTGGAAGGCTTTCACTCCCTTTCAGCTTTCCAGCTCCGTCACTCGTTACGTCATATTTTGGTGCCGGCGCATGTTTATGACTTCACCCCAAACCCGGAACAAACAACGTAGAAACAACGTGATTAAATCTGCAACTGATCCTACAGGACACCGATCATCTGTTTGTTTTTATCAGGTTATAAAGCGCATTTAGAGAAGCGACTAAACGACACAGAGGTGCTTGTTTACACTCGTGTTTCTTGCTGTACAGGAATGCATGATTAGAACCCATTATTATGCTGTTTACTAAAAGAGCCTGACTCTCAAATGACTCCCTAACCTCTATTTAAAAGATAGAAAAGTGACTTGTACGCTGTGTGTAGTGCACTTTAAGTCTAATAAGAGTCATAAATTAAAGTGGTATAAACGCAAGCACTACGAAATAAACTGTGGCTGATGTCTAATTCTTTCCTATTAGTTTGTATTGCTAATTTAATGTGCATCACTGATTATAAACTGTGTCGGCAGGATGGCACTGAACAAATCCATGCATCCGCGAAACCGTTATAAGGACAAACCACCTGACTTTGCCTACCTGGCTTCCAAGTATCCGGATTTTCAGAAGCATGTGCAGACTACATTAACCGGCCGGGTGATGTGAGTAAACTCCTCTTCTCAGTGTGTCCTTGCTCTTTCTTAATATTCTTTAGCCAAAAAGTTTCCCAGCAGATCATTGCCCAAAGCATGCGGATCTCCTGGCATGCCTTCTTCATGTAGTGCATCCTGGTGCCATCTCTTCCTCATTCAAGCAATGCACACACACCTGTGCATCCACATGATGCAAGAAAATGCATTCCAATTTTTAAACTTGCGTGGCAGTTGTAGGTGCTTTTGAAGAGGGACGCGAGTCATCGAGGGCCTTCTGACCAGTCTGTGGCTTTGCACGGTGCACTGTGTGTTCTGGCACCTGTTTATCAGAACCAGCATTAGCTTTTTCAGGAAATTGAGCTGGCCAGGCATCATTGTGCTTTGGCCCCCATAACCCAGTGAACTCGGGTATGGGGGCCAAGGCTCACTAGTTTTCTTTCTTTGGTCCACTTTTGGTATGTCCTTACCGATGCAGACCAGGAACATCTCAGTTTTGTAGTTGCTCTGACCCAGTTGTCTAGCCACCACAATTTGGCACTTGTCAATGTCACTCAAATCCTTATTCTTGCCCGTTTCTTCTGATTGCAACACAACGTTTACCTGCTGCCTTATATATCCCACCCACTTCCAGCTGCCACTGAAATTGGCTGGTCTGCGCATTGGCTTGTGCATCTAAACATTAGGTTGTATGAGTCGAGTGTTGCCAACTTTTTTAAAAGGGCAAGTAGCTAATGCATGCTTGTACGTTACTAGAAGTTGCCAGATGACACCACAGACTTTATTTATTCATTATCATCGTCTGTGTATCAGCACAAATTATGTGAAGAACGAATATAAATAAAGCGAGAATAAAACTCACTTGTGTGATGGTAGTTATTCCATGAGAAGGTGGTGTGTTGGAATTTAGAAAGTTATACTGTAGGTTCAATAGTCTACTTAAAAATAAATAAATAAATAAATAAATATATATATATATATATATATATATATATATATATATATATATATATACATACACATACACACAGTGGTGTGAAAGTATTTGCCCCTTACTGATTCCTTATTTTTTTGCATGTTTGTCACACTTTAATGTTTCAGTTCATCAATTGTTATAATGTTCTTTTTCTGAAATGCGGTGTTTACTTTTACGCTGCAATCATGGGGTAATTTTGGTCAGCCGGCCACTCCTGGGAAGGGTGGTTCGCTGCAGTCCCAAAGCTTTAGAGATGGCTTTATAATCTTTTCCATTTTTTTTGATAGATCTCAAATATTTTTTTTTTCTTATTTGTTCTAATTTCTTTGATCTCGGCATGATGTCTAGCTTTTAAGGATCTTCTGGTGTACTTCACTTGTCAGGCAAGTGATTTCTTGACTGCGAACAGGTGTGGCAATAATCAGGCCTGGGTGAGGCTAGAGAAATTGAACTCGCGTGTGTAAATTGAGTAATTCGATTACAAAAAATAATCTTTGTTTAATTAATTTTAAAAGCTTGCATTATGTTTTTGCACAATTATTTGTTGACAGCGCGCTTTTGACAAAGTGTGCTTTCGGATCCAAGCCGCCATTAAAAACCAACGAAGAAAAAGCGCTTATGTCACCCACAAAGCGGAAGGAGACGCAAACAGTTAGCTGTGTATTTGATGACGCGTTCTATTATGGGTTGCAAAATGGAAGAGAGCGATAAAAATATTAGCGAGCCAAGAGAAGAAGAAACCAGCAAGAGAAAACGACAGAAATTGTCAGTAAAGGTTATTTTATGCCTGAGATGTAGATTTTGAAACTTTTAGTTCTGAAAGTTTAGTTGCACACTTTAGTGTTTTTGTATAATTCTTTAGTTCAACGTGTGCCTTAGTTTTTTTGATCCTTAAAGTTATTTGTAATACATTAAAAAAAAAAAGGCTTTAAACACTTTTCACACCACTGTGGGTCCCATAAGAAATAATGGAAATTCAAATTATTTGTTCCACAGCCCAAAAAAAGAAATACATAAAAATAAGTAAAAAAAATAAAACAAATTAACCTGCACTTTACCTTTTAAAAAAAAGTCAAAATAAATCTCGACACAAAAGTGTTTCCGTTTGTGTGCGCAGGCGCTGTGTGTGTGTTTGTGCTTGTGTGTGAAGCTAAAGTAGGAGGAGGGGAGGAATCAGATCCCCCTCTCCCTCTTCTTGTCTTACACAGTAAACACTTCCTCTCTTATTTGGATTTTACACACACACGATATTCGTTATTTTATAGACAAGCTATTCTGTTGATTCTACAGTCCCCATCCCCTGTCTCTCTCTCTCTTGTGTCTCCCCCTGTCTCTCTCTCTCAACAGTCCCTACCCCTGTGTCTCACTCTTGCTCTGCTGTGAATACATTCAAGGCACAGACAGTAGTGACCGCTTCCAGTGGTGTTAATCATTTTCTCACAGCAATCTTTGCTACAACAACAATTTAACAAATAACAGGACATTTTTAACCTGTTCAGTTTTTAGCTTATGCATGTTGTCCTCCACTCTACGTCGATTGACACATCCGAGATGAACTTACACATTTAAGATGAGATCATCGTGCTAATTACGATCTGGCTAAGTTAGTTCTTTGAGCTCACCTGTTGTTGATGATTAGTATATCTGGATTGAGTTGTCTAGGATTATTGCGTGTTGGTTTAAAAGGCGATATGCATCGACAGTAGGAACACTGATCACAACCCCTTTGATTGGTTGACGAAATGGAAAAAGAGCGGCTCAACTTTTTGTAACACGTGTTATGCGCTGAAATGCCCCCCTCGCATGGATTGCCCCCAACCCCCCCCCCACACACACACACACATAATCGCTATCAAATATTATATTAGAACATAAATTTATAGGTTAATGGTTTACAAAGTACATGAGACAATAAAATAAAATAAGCAATATGAAAATAAATGTTATATATGAAAAAATTGAAATATTAATATTTTTCTCAAATACAACATGTATACGTTTATATTGTTTATTTTATAATAAAATTAGTTTCGTCCAATTTATCTTTATAAAATATTTTTATACCCCTGAAAAATAAATGTGTTACAAAATAAATATATACAATAATTTGTATTAATGGTCTTGACAGCTGTCTCGTGCCTAGGGTTTATTATAATAGTAATATCATATTTGATAATAAACCTATGAATTTATGTTCATATATAATATTTGATAGCGATTATGTGGGGGGGAGGAGTCCATGGCAGGGGGGCATATACTTTTCTTTTCCCACGTGAGTTGGTCCCCGTCAGTCGTGCTCTTTAACCAATCAGATGTGACCTTGCCATTTCAACCAATCATAACCCGTCAAGAGCGCAGGCTAAATCCTTCCTGTTTACATGAAATAAACCTGCTTCCGAGCAGGTTCACGCTTACGGATATGTTGCTATGGCAACAAATGCGAGAAGCGCATCGAAGAGCGAAACAATCCAAGATCAGGACAAATCCACAACAATTAAATCCAGCTAACTGAGTTAGCGACGTACGAAGAACAGACCTCAGGTAGAAACAGCAATACAAAACACACACACTCAAAAAAAACTTTGCTGATCTAGAGATCCCCCCACCAACCCAAACCCGCCCAAACCAACCATGGTAGGCTCTAAAAATAGAATATATTCTCTATAATAAGCGATGAAATACAAAAAGGGAAAACTAAATCAGTAAAAAAAATAAAAATAAAATAATAATATTAAGTAATAATAATAATAATAAGCAATAATAGTAAAATAATAAAACAAAAAATTTTATAATGACTTCATAAAAGCTGAACATTAAAAGCTGCATTCAACAAACTCACAATTTTCAAATTCAAATTTTATTTGTCACATACACAGTCATACACAGTACGATATGCAGGAAAATGCTTATACGACCGCCGGTGACCTTAAAAAGAAAATAAAAAACTATATATAAGGAATAAATATTAATAAAATAAATAAAATATTCATGCTAGATCCATGTATCCAACAAGTACACAGCCCATATTTGTCTGTTCATTGTGTGAGGAGGATTCCAGTGGTTGACTAACGTTTTTAGATTTGTAAATTTAATTGACGTGGAGTCAAACTCATATTAATACTCACCAAATATGATAAGTCCTGTAAAAGTTGAGTCTAGAATGGAGAGTGAGAAGAACACTCCCGAAATGGATTACATTTTGGAGAAGAGGACAAGTTCATATAAAAACGGTTCTTAGGGGTCAAGTAGACCCTATGTAACAGTTTCCAGTGTAACATTTGATAATTAGGATTTTTTTGAAGACAATTTAAACATGCCCTACACTTGATCCAAAAAAAGAACATGCACATCCTAATTAAGATCATTTGCCCGGACAGTTGTAATGGATAAGGGATTGTATAATTGCTCAACCAGAAACCGATAAATAACTGAAGCAGATGATGGAGAAATCAGTATGTTTATTTAAATATAAGTTAATTTTTTTATATTAAGTGTAATTTGCTGGTCAGAATATATAATTTACATCTTTGGCATTTTTAATGGTGACCTGTGATTGGCTGATGGGAAAAATGGTGGCCTGTGATTTTCTTTTGGGAACAGTCGTGTCCTATGATTTGTTGTTGGAAACAACGGTGACCTGTTTTGGGTCGTTGGGAACAACGGGGACTTGTGATTGGTTGCTGGGAACAACAATGACCTGTGATGGGTTGTTGGACATTGCTTTGTGCAACTATAACTCAGTCAGGTTTTACACATGTAAGAGTGAGTCAACTAAACCTGTGCTCTCATATACCTGTATAACCAGCAGCTGTGATGTGAGCTAAAGAGCTGTATGGAGTGCAGGACAGTTGTCTTTATAGGTTGATTAAAAGCCATTAAACGTCAGTAATTTTGCAGGACATGTTGGTTAACAGGTGTAATTTAAATGTGGGATTGTCTATAGAGGCTGCCGTTAGCATTTTCATTTTTACATTTTTGTGATAAAGGAAATGCCTTGTGTGCAGTTCAGCCATCCGCATTACAATTTTCGATTTCATCTCGGAGACACTCGTGTTTATTTCTAACCTTGCCAGGAGGCACACAGACACCCTAAGTGACTCCAGGGCAGGAGCATTGTAATGATTGTTAGCTTCAGGGCTTTTTAAAAATAGGTCTCCAACCTTGTCAGGCAGAGCGGGAAAGAAATCCCCGCAAGAGTCTCTGAGGGTTGGTGTGTATGTAAGTGCTGGTGTCTGGTGGTGCTGTAGGCTACAGTCAGCAGGGAAATCTCTTCAACTACAGGCCCAGGCTCAGCTGCTATTCTTCAGTACATCTCTCAGACTGAACAACACTGTCTGCATAGCCTTAGGGTTTACACACACAATGCATAACCTTGCACACTCTCCCAGATTTAGTACTGGTCATAATGGCTCATTTTTTATTTTCATTTTTAGTTTTTTGATGAACCAAAATATTTTAGCAAATTCGGTTTAGTTATTAATATGTTACTACTACTATAATACTCTTTTACTTTAGTCTCCCAATTAGTAATTGGAATGTAAATTCTTCAGAGCTGCAAGAGAGCTACCTGTCTACATGGATCTTTATGTTAATAAACCCTACTTAAGGTGTCCCTGCAATTTGGACAACATGTTTTTGGGCTGGACACTAAAGGCACTCAAAATATCCAATAATCTCCTTTAAATAGTTGACATTAAGATGTGTCTTCTACTTACAGTATCCTCTGTAATTCCTTCATAACGGTTCTAATCTAAGGTGCTGTTAATTGGTCATTTTTGAGGCTGTTAACTCTAAATGAACTTCTCCTCTGCAACAGAGGTAAGGTTTGATCTTGCTTTTCTGGGATCGTCTTTTCATCATGGTGCTTGATGGGTTTTGCAAATGCACTTAATCCTGTTCCTGTAAGAACTATTCTTAAAATAGCAGCTGACTGTTTTCGTTGTATATAATACCATATGTGTTATTTCATAGTTTTGAAAAATATTGAAAGTATTGTTTTCTAAGCAGTATAAAAGATAAGATGAGGTAAACTTATTAATGTAAATTAATTTCACCAGGCATAATTATTTATTTTTGGCCTGTGGGTCTAGGCCCTAATTTATTTTGGCCTGACCTAATACATAGCCTGAATATGGACACCTCTGCCTTGAAGGGTCAGAAAGTGTAGCCACAAGTCCATAAGAGCACATCAGAGGACATCATGTCACATATAGTAGCCATTAAGGCTACTGAATTATAATGACTTTCAATAGAAGAAAGATGTAAGGTAAAAGAAAACATCTTGCTGTTAGATCTCGCACAGATAAATATGTAAAAGTTGAAACTTATAGGTTTTAGTACAATGTACGGATGAAAAGATGAAAGAGTCTCTTTAGGCAGAGATGAATTTGCACTGGTGACAGTATCAAAGAGCAGTCAGATCGCGTAATATAGGAATATTGTGGGTAATATAGAAAGCTTTTTGCACAACTGAAGATCAAGTATTGATTATCAATTTTGATATGCAGATCTCTCGGGATGGATGTTTCCTTTAAATCCACTTGTGTATAATGTTCTTCACTCACGTCACACTGCCTCAGCAGGACAGCCATTATAGCCTGACAAAGAGACGTCTATCAGTGTCTCCTCACAGAAAAAGAAGAAAAGAAAGCTGGACCTTGGAGATGTGCTTTTTCTCAATCTCATCTCATCTCTGCTGACACCTGGAGAGAGTGAGCTGGGTCTGTGATCTGCACCCCATCTGTCTTTGTCTTTCTCTCTTTATCTCGTCTCTCAATCTCAAATGTGCTGTCACGGGCCGCTGTGGATGCTGCTTTTGAAGGTGAAGCATGAAAAGGATCCCAAGTTGCAGGCCTCTTCTTTGATTCCTTATAATGATGGTGTGGGAGCGCTAACAGTCTCCTGCAACTTGGTGTTCCACTTATATTGCAGTCAGTTCCAGAATTACTGGCACCCATTTTTATAAAAGAATAAACAGGTTTTTGTTTTTTTATTGAACATACATAATTATATGTATCTAATCTATACATTAAGATATTTTTTTCCATGTTTATTGATTTTGCATGTAAGTTTCTAAAAATTAAGGATTTTTTTTTTTTTATTATAAAAAGAAAATACTCAAATTATTAACAACTCATACATAGCTCATACATAAATTCCAGGCCTATGTGTATTAGTGTCTGGATTAAATTGCAGACTTTTGCAACTAAATACCCGCACAGTTCCATATAGCCATTTTAATTTTTATAAGATTAATGGTGCAGTACTACTGAAGATGCCTATTTTCCTTTAGTTCAGTTTGTGTGTGTCTCACACTCTACATTCAGCCCTGGTTATTTTCTACCTGACCTCTCTTAATGTCATGGTAGTTCCTCACAACCTAAATCTAACCTGGTATGAAGGTAGAGTCATTTGAAGATACTTGAAAGCATTTTACAGTATTTGTTGCATATCGCTGTTTAGGTTCATGGTGTATAAAAAAAAAAGAAGTGGGATACTTTGATGTGAATGAAACCTTAAAATAAACACCTACTGATTTACCATAATTTATTAAACATTCGGTTTAGTTATGTTGTTCGTCTGAGGCTGTATTTGCGGAATACCGAGATCCACTATGATCAGATGATTTAGGTTTTTTTTTCACAAAAACACAGAATTAAACGAGGTGGTAGTAACTTTTTAATCTGCATGTAAATTACACCTCTGTTCTTTAGTATTAGTTAGGGAACCTGCTAATATGTTCCTAAGAGATTTGCCGATTACCCTCAGTGATTTATTCCACCAGTCTAGAAATACAATACCTATTTTTCCTATAATAAATAGATGACACAAAATTCCTGTAGCACAGTTTCACAAAATGCACAGCACTTACGAATTAGGTGAGATTTTTGTATAAGTAACATTATAATTTTGTAAATTTATGACTAATGTCATAAGCCTGATCAATTAGACCGTCCAATGGTAAAAATGTCATGCTTTTTTGAATTCCTGTGCAGATCCATTTTCAAATCTCTTATAACACACACACACTTGTACATTTTTAGTACCGTTTACTGTGCAACACTAGTACCGTTACATTTGTGCTGCAGAATTACTGTACATAAAAATCAAAATCACAAAGTGGACCTGTGCAGTTATTTCATTGAAGTTGCAATTTTTTACAGATGAAAAAAAAACACACAGTGGGGAATTTATGTGGAGTTTGGCAATAATTTTAGCATTTGTTTATTTTTTGAGTTTACCAATATTGGCAAGCTTATTTTTTTATTAATTTTTGTTAATTCTCTTAATTAACTTGTTTGTGTCAGAATTTGCTGTTAGTCTACATACATATGTTTTGAATACAAAATTTTACATTTAACAGTTAAATAGAAATAAAAAAAATCATATTTGCAACATGTGGCAAAATAATCACAGTGTGATTATTATTATTATTATAACTACTGTTATTTTTTTATCAAATTGTACAGCCATATTATGAACAATATATTGTTGTGACTACCTGCAAGGCATGGGACCCCTGAGCTCATACTGTGTATTCCTAAATCATGCCTAACACTGGTTAATAATCTGACTTGATTGCATTTTTCCTAGTTTCGTATTTGCAATTTTTTCTTCGTTTGTAATCCAAGACACACATGACAGATACCCACTGGGGAGGGTCGACTCCCAAACACACGACTTTGAAATCATCAGGAATTGAACTTGTAATCTACTTAACTTGGTGACACTGAGTGACATAACACAGCTTTTTTGTATAACATCGGCCATAATTCATTTAAGTGTACAAAGCTTAAATAAAAAATTAAAAAAAATGTTTTTAATACTCACTTACTCACTCACTTATCACATTCTGTTATCGCTTTTGCACCTTGCAGATGGGACTCTCCTAAACATACACATGATGTTGCCTTGTCCTGTTGGAACCAGCCCACACATGTACACAGCATGTGTGAAAGGAGGAAAATTGCATTGTGTAAACGCAGATGAATTCAGTGCTCCGTTGATTTCTTTGTGCATGTGCGTGTGTGATGACCTGGAGAATTTACACAGCTACCCCCACTTCCGCTCAGTATCTGCAAAGTGTGTGGATACTGAGAGAAAGTGGGGGATAGCTGTGTAAAATCTCCAGGCAATTTTAACAGGTATAGGTTGCAGCACACATCGGTCTTTTGCAGACACCAAAAGTCTCGGTGTTATTTGTTTCCGGCAGTCTCCAAGTCTATTCAGGTTCAGAAAACACTTACATTTGCACAAGTCATTAGTCCTTCTTAAATATTATTATAAATATTTCTTAAATATTATTATTATTATTATTATACGGTTTAAGACCACCCTATTAATACTTAGATGTAGTCACATGACTTTGATATGCTTCCTTATGCACTGCCTGCCCCCCCCCAAAAAAATCACTTGGATTTAACTAAGCAAACAGATAAGAGCCTTCCATTACATAATTACTGCAGTGATTAATATAGTTTAGCTGGCAACAAGTTATTAAACTCTAACTGATGCAGGTAGTAGCTTCTCATTTCTTAAACAACCATGTCAGAAGACATTCTGTAGTCATGTCATTTGTTCATCAGTATTAGAAAGGTCAAATTTTTGTCCTGCATCAGACAAAGAAAACAACTAAGGAGATTTTCCAAAACTGCTAAAATTGGGTTCCAAACTGTAAAATGCATTATTAAAACCTGGAATGATCATGATGAACCAATATCTTTTAGAAAGAAATGAGGTCCAAAAAAGATCCTGAATGAATATAAGAGATCGCTTAAATGCTTAGTAAAATCAATTCTTAAAAAAAAAAAAAAAAAGTAGAACTCAAAACTATGCCTAATAGTAAAATTAAGAGCATTTCCGTACACACAACGCAAAGGTATCTCAAGAGGGACGAGGGACTGGGATTAAACATTTGTGTAACCTTAAGAAAACTACTTGTCCGTGAGGCTATTAGACAAATGCTTCAATTTGCTCTGCAGCACAAAGAATGGATTGTTGAGCATTGGAAAAAGGTCTTGTTCCAGAGTGACCTGTGGGGGCTGTTTTTTGATCTGGCATTGTTTCTGTTGGTCAAGTCTAGTTTCAGCAGCGTTGTGTGTCCAAAAATGAGGTCAACTGACTACCTGAATATACTGAATGACCAAGTTTCTCCCCCCATCAGTGGATTTTGTTCTTCCCTCATGGCACAGGCATATTCCAAGATGATAATGCTGGGATTCATCAATCTTTTAAGAATGTTTGGGATTTGCTGGAGAAGACTTTATGCAGCGGTCTGACTCTTCCATCACCAGCACAGGATCTTGGAGAGAAATTACTGCAACTCTTGACTGAAATCAATGTTTTGGCATTTTATCAGGTCATCGAAATGGTGGTTGGCAGTAATCAAAGTAAAAGAAATGTTAATGTATTTAGCTTAAGTATTTTAGGCCAGAGAGAAATAATCAGAGTATACAGTGGTGGAAGAGAGAGGATCAGGAAGCATTGAACAGACACAATTCATCATGGTGGTCTCAGCAACCTGGACAATGTGCTCTGGGAAATTATAAAAAAAATCAGTTTAGAAGCATTTTAAATTGTGGTCTGCTTTGACCAGAGGTATAGCTTTAGTCAGTTGCTTGGTTTATACGAGGTGTATTAATCCTCACAGCCTGCTGCCAGTGGGAGCTGCATTATTAATGCTGAGGACCCTTGTCTCACATAAGGGAAATAATTAAGGGGGTAGGCAACAGCCCACTTTAAAATGACTCGCATACAAGTCAGGGGGTCTTAGCTGGAGGTCCCTTAATACCACATCCTGTAAACAGGACATTCGACTGTTGCTAAATGTTCATGTGTTTCAGTCTTTTCTGATTGAAATGTGTATGCTATTGTAACGACTGGCCATCATCACGCAACTGCTTAATTTTCTTACTGGGTTTAAAAAATTAAATAAAAATGAAAATTATTGAAATGAAATGTAACTGCATGTAACATTTTGGTTACTGAGGTTACAGTTAGATTTTGTTGTAGCGTGTAAGGTTGTTGCAAGGATAGTGTTCTTGTGCAGGATTATCTATTAATGTAACTGTATACAATGCAGAATTGTGCCATGTTGAAAGTGTTAGAGCAATTAAGACTGCCTTCCTAAATTTCACAGAGAAGTGACCAGGGTGCCATAAAGCCAAAACATTATTTTGCTGTTAGATTAATGGAAAAGTGAAGAAGTCAGGGGATTGTTTATATTTTTATTTTTTATTCTGATCAATGGGCACTTGTGTGTGTCATGGAAAATATTTTCCTAGAAACAGAGGGAATGCTGATGGTGTTTATTCTGCATGTTTAGTTTGGACTGTTATGCCAGGCTATAATAGTCATGAACAGTTTGTGAAAAGATTTTCAATGAGGTTTAGAGGTGACCTTCTGCGAGGTGATGCTTAAATTTAGAGCTGTTTTCAGTCAACACCACAGGGTCTTTGTCTGAGAGAAATGTCTGTTATTGGTATGCATGTGTGTGGGGGACGGGGCGTAATTGGACACGACTTTGTGAAATTACAGTATATTTACTTTCCTCCTGCTTTCTTTCTTCCAGTCCTCTTATGCATGTTATTGAGCAGAGCATTGCAGGATAGTGCTCTATATCAGTGTAAACTATTAAACTCCTGTTACATCAGTGTGGCAACATTCCCGTTATTGAACTTTCAGTGTTGTATCATCTCGCAGCAGCAATGACATCAAGATACCCAGTCAGCAGCACATACTTACAGTGCTGTGCAAAAGTCTTAGGCACCATATTTTATGCTGTACCAATTTTCAAATTCAAGATTCAAAGAACTTTACTCCTAATCTTACTTTACTAATCTCCTATTAACAGTTGATATTGAGATGTTTCTGCTACTTATGGTCTGTAAAGACTTCATAACGCCTCTAATCTGAGGTGCTGTTAATTGGTCATTTTTCAGGCTGATAACTCTAAATGAACTTCTCGTCAGTAGCAGAGGAGGTTTTGGTCTCGCCCTCCTGGGATGGTCTTTATGAGAGCCAGGTTCATTATGGTGCTTGACGGATTTTGCAAATGCACTTGACAATACTGTTCTTGCAAGAACTATTACAGAAAGGCTGACATCTGTGTCTTAAAATAACTAATAACTGTTGGTTTCCTTGTTGTTATGTAATAACCTAATCCCACGTGTGTTATTTTATAGTTTTGAAATCCCCAGTATTGTTGTAAAATGTAGAAAATATATATATATACTTTATAAAAATATTAACTTTGTTATACATGTTATATATGTCTGCATAATTATGTACAAAATCATTCAGTATTTAGACAAGCTAGTTGTGTTAAAATGGCCCTATGTCTTAATGTCACATTCCCATTTGAAGTTATATGTCAATTACGGTCTATATCTAATGGACTAGTTTTTGCCTCAGATGTATTGATTATGCAAGACTCATTGCACACATTTCTGGCCACATGCTCCAGAGGTCACGATGTTATGGCATTTCAGCACCTCACTGTGTGTGCACACATACATTAGAACTTTAGAGCACTTTTAGTGCATGGTATGGTCATGGTACTGAAAACTAATTCGCAGCGTCTTTTCTTTAATAGTATGTTAAGAGATTTCTTTAAAGGAATCGTGGGTGAGTAAATCTGATACCTTTGCAAGTTTGCAGACTGATCCTATAAAATGTTTGCTGTGATTTGTTATTTAGTAATTAAAAGCAGAATCTAGCTGTCTGTGTTGCTTAAATAAATGAACTCCAGTTACCTACATTTGGCTGTAAACTGCTTGTGCAGTTTATTATGCATTACATTTTTTAGAGAAGCGCATGTGTCAGACCCAGCATGGAAGCAGTTTTTAATTCAAGCTTTCAGCATAGGAAACTGAATACAGAGCCAAATAAGCATATACTGTAGAGAAAATCAGCATAATAGAGAAAGTGATGCTGCTCCACAAACCAATCCATTAGAGTGCATAACCTATTGGTGGTTAATAAAAGCATTTGAAAAGAAGTGAAAAGATTCAAGTCCAAACTAAACCGATTTAGTGCGCAGATCTTTGTCTTCTTTAATGTCTCATTTATTTATGTTGTTTAGAGTACTTTTTCTCTGAACACTTGACTGTTTCATTATATCGACTTTCTTTTCCACCCTATTTTTTTATCAATACATTTTACCCAATTAAGCCGTCATGGAAACCTTCTGTTACAACCAAATTCCTGAAGGTCACATTAATAAATTATTAGGCCTTGGGAAAATGCTGGGTTAGTTAAAGTTAATCTACTTTTCATTTAGAACAAATTATCTATTCACTAAAACCTGCTAAAGAATATGTAAAAGGATAATGCTTTAAAAATGTCAGTATTGACGGAGAATTTTTTTTAAGAGTGGGGAAGGAAGTTCTGTGTTTGTAGCATGTCTTTTTTATCTGGTTTTTTTTTTTTTTTGTATTGCACCTCTTGGGAAGTCAGTCTGTGTTATCCACACTGCATTATAACACTGCAGCCCACTAACTGCAATGAATTCAGGGCTGAAGCAAACATGACCTTTCTCTTCATAGCTGGTGTTATAATTAATGTGAGCAGTCTATAGGGTCTTCTAGAGGAGAAGTGAAGATCAATAATCAGGTATAGCAGATGCTACCTCCGTGATTTTTCTCTTTAGAGTAGCTTGAGGGTTTTGCAGAATGCTAATAAAAGTTTTAAATTATTGAATTATTTCTAGTGCAGTTTGAACTTGCACATGCATTGTGGTTAGATCACTTTCTTTGCATATGTCATATTTAGCTTAAAGGAAGAGTCAGCGACACTGGAGAAAGGTTGTTGATGTTTGAATTGAACAGCTAATCAAAACTCTTCTCTTTTTGCAATATCACAGAAATGGGAACCTACCAACCTTGAGTGTGATATTGCTTTTATACAACATTTTTACAAACATCATTGTTAATACAAATTACAATTTCAAAGTGTAATTAACTATGTGAAAGTAGGTTCAATTCTTATTGATACTATGTACCAAAAAGGTGAGGAGAATAAACCATAAAGATTGTGCACAATCCTGTTAATCTCCCAAGTTTTTTATATTTCAACTTAAGTTCAGGGTTCCAGCATTAAATCCCAAATAGCGTCAAATGGAATGCTAGTGCGCTGTTTAGGGTGTACAATCCCTTGTCTGACACAGTGAGTAGGGCTGTTGATCAGGGGTTAGAGAGGGAATTGAGATTCAGCCTTGTGTTTAGGTGCTTTGTAGCCCATGGTAGCTGTAAGGGCCATATTTCATTCTTGTGATTTGTTGTTATGTTTATCTTATTTCAGTTTATTAGTTAAGCATTAAGCATTAAGTATCATACATATAATTTGTATTGTGACATCATGTCATGTGTTGTTCTGTGACATCATCCCACAGTTATGCAGTTCCATGTCTATCACGCATGTTAGTTGTAGTTGTTGTTAAGACACGGAAGGATACAGAAAGGTGTGGAGCACACAAGCTTTTGACCGTGATAACGTGAGACAGTAAGCTAAAAGGAATACAGTAAAATAAGTTGTTGTAACTGTAATCTATCGAAGCTACAGAACACAGCAAGCAACTTGTCGTGACTACAGTGGATTTATGCAAGAAACTGTAACAACCGTTGTTTTTGATGTTGGAAATAAACAAGAGACAAAGAAATCAACGAAACGTCTGATGTCGTCAGTGACACTGTGTAACTAAAGACACGCGTCAGAACTTGTGAATAACATGCACCTACAGTAGCCATGAACTAAACATGCATGGTTTTTTTTGTTTTGTTTTTTTAACTCTTTTATTCCTGGACCCTGATGTATCGCTCTGTTCATGTTCATGAACTTTGTCCTTTAAACATGAATTAACATCCTGAGAGAAATTAAATTCCATAGTTTCTTTATAGCATAAAGACACTCCTGTGACTATTTTTTTTCTGTCAGCATTCACAGAAACCAAACCAAACCTCATGGAGGGTTGGGGTTTGAGCTTCGTCACTCCCTGGTTGCCAATTTTGGACACTTAGGGCCCTTAACCCTGTGCCCACACAAAATTACATAGTTGTTGCCTGATCTAACGCTTACGTTTCGAATGCAAAATAAGAAATGCTTACTCATTCACGTCTAAAGACAATTTAGTAATGACCATGTACCTACTATTATTTTTTTGATGTGCAAGGAACCAAAGAAACCAATAAAAAAAAAAAAACAGGCAGTTACGTGATCTCAGGATTAAACTGGAATCCATTGAGCTTTGACACCATAAAGTGAAATCAAGATGTTGAGAGAACAAGTTAAGTGAGAACAAGTGACAGAACAAGTGGCTTTACGTGCTTTAGTTTAATATGATAGTCTTTTAACGATCTTTGAATTCCTTAAATTTAAAGATTCTTCAAAATGTTTTATTGTGTTTCTGTTGTTGCTTTAATGTATCTTAGAAACCATATGATTTTGCGTTATTGTAAGCGGATCCTCAATGTGCATTGTAGTGTAGTATGGCGTTTACATTGTGCAGCACTAGCTTTATTGAGATTTGCAGCTCACTGCTGGTGTTTTAAAGTGCATTGCAGTCTGACAACTCAACAACACAACAACGTTTTACAAGCCAAGACTCGATTCTAAGCTGTCCCACTGAGAAGCACACAAAACACACACATGCAAACCCCCTCTTTCAAGACGTGCCAGACTCCCCTCTTTACAAGGAAGCATCTAATTACATATCGGGAGGTGTAAATGAGGCTCCTTGATTACACCTATTCTTCCCTTTGTGCTCCACATGTGCTGCAGAATGCATTAAGAATGGATCGCTGCAGGGAAACTGGGGAGTTTCTAGTGTTGATCATGCGCACACCATCAGGGAGCCATTACACATGGAGAGAGTTGGAGTTAGATACACTCTGTTGTATCTAAACTAGTGTGGATGTCGGAGTTTTCAGCACTAACGAGCTGAAAGCCACTATACTTTTACTAATGCACATTAAGGAGGAGGAAAATAATCGATTCCTAGGCGCCTCACAAATCTAAATCTCATCTGCAAAACTGTGCTTTAAACCATACAGTTCCACAAACCTCTAGAGAATTATTATTTTTTTATTGAATAAATGATTCTAAAATATTTTGCAATATTTCTTCTTCAATGTTATAGTAGCAGTGGCATACTCTTATAATCCTAAACCATTGAAACCCTTTAAGAATATAAGGCTTAATTTTGATGCATGATGCAAGTTTTCTTGTCATTGATATTTGGATCCACGTAAACATCAACCATCTTAACTAATGTTCACACAGATGAGTCAAATCCCAGAAGCACACTCATTCACTATACTTACATAGGGTGTGGCACAAGGGCATTTCTTGTAATCAAGAAAAGAATTACATTAAACAGTCACCTGTTGTTTAAGAAATTAATATGTGCTTTAAATTTAAATACATTAGGCTACACTCATATTACCAGCCTGAAAGCCTGAAGTGACTAAAAAACAGATTTTTAAAGCTAACGTTAGGCATATGTTTTTTGGGTCATCTGAATGCACAAATTTAGTTTTTTTGACGGGATGAGTGGACCTAGATTGTATATATATCCGATAAGACATTTGCTGTTAAAATAGCTAACGTGAGGCATCTGGCTTTCTTTGTTTTTCTGAACCTTACAGCAACTGCTTACTGTCCTCCAGAGCAAAATCCCAAGAGAATTAGTGGTGACACAAATATGACGTATTTTAAACCAGATGGCACAAGCAAAGGCATTTCAGAGGACATTAGAGTCAGATCAAAATCACTTGTAATTATGAATGTGAATACTATGAATTTTTGTGACTAAAAGGTAAAACAAAAAAAAAAGTTTAGAGCTTTTCTTTAGGTTTAACAGCCGGAAAACGTTAATAGTGAAATTAAATTTTGAAAAGCTCTAACAAAAGTGCCTATTGTTTTTCATGATGAATACAATATGAATTATAAAAGCAGCAGTTAGTCATACTGTGGAAAAAACATCTGAAATTGAGTTGCATCATTATACATATTGTAGCACCTTTATCTATATTGTAGCTCTCTTTACGACGAGAATCCCTAGAAATTCCCACTTCTACATACCTAATCCACAGACTATAATACGACAATGTTGTTTCTCTTTTTATCTCTTTTACTCTTTCTCCTTTTTTTTCTCTGTCCTGTAGGCTGAATTTTAAGGACCCTGAGGCGGTGCGTGCTCTAACATGCACCCTGCTGAAGGAAGACTTTGGCCTGAACATTGAGATTCCTGTTGAGCGGCTCATCCCCACTGTCCCACTGCGCCTCAACTACATCCACTGGGTGGAAGACCTGATTGGAGGGCAGGGCAGTCCACGCAGAGGCATTGATATCGGTACACACGGTTCTTTAATGCAGTACCACATTCCTGGTTCTTTGCTCCCAGCAGCACACAAGCATGCTTCATGGACAGCAGGCTTCAGTTTCTGTTTTCTGTTTGTCAATCAGACGAGGTGACACTAACTTTACATTCCCTCGAAAAAATCTGAAATGTGAAATTATAGTTTTTGTAGCCAACTCTAGTAGTAGTTAATTATCACACAACGTGCCTTACCCACATCATTGGCATTTCTGTGTTTAATATATGCATCCAGTGGGTTATGAGTATTGGAGTTTTTATTTGCACATAAATGAAAAAGGCATTGGGTACAATCCAGCTATTTTACACTTATATACTGTATATTGTTTGAACCAGTAATCAAGAAAGCTAGCAGTTAATGTAATGCTAATTATTTTACCATTTGAACTTGTAGATTTGATCATTAGAAAACTATCTAACATTAACCTATAATGTAATGTTATGTTAGGTTAATAATGTAATGAACCTAACTTGATTCTGTACAGGCTACCGAGTGGTGCAACAGAAATCTCTTTTGGTGTGACGATTACCAAATGTTGCACACATTTAAAGTTTCCTATCTGCTTTTATCTCTAAAGTCCCTGTGTAAATTAGTCTTGAAACCCAGTCGTTACACACTCTTACACCAGTTTTAGAACACAGCGAGCACTAATTACTCTTGAAATACGTGAGCTATAAGTTGCAAGTGCCTGTTTTAGAAGCTGCACATGCTCACAAAAAGCTGCCAAAACCAATAGTCACACGTTTAAGACTTTGAAAGAGTATTGGGAGCTGTGTAACTGGTGCTATTTTGACCATATGTGTTTATGTAGACTACGTCTGCAATTTCATCATAAACAGCAAGTTGGAACAAAGAGCGAATGTGAAATTCTGCAGTACAGTTACTAAAGCACCAAAGCACATGCGTACTACTCACAAAGACCTCCCTACCTTGTCTGGAATCCAAGATTCCACTGTATACTGTACATCAGCGGCCGTTGTGAAAATTATTTCTGCCTTTTACTTTGCTTAGGAGCTAATCTAAGCAGCAGAATTCTGACTTTTCATACAGGAAGCAGATGGAAAGAGACAGACCACTTTGTCACCTGCTGTGTGAAAAGCCCTGGTTCAGCTGTGCCAGTAGGTTTACAAACAGGCAGATGTCTGCTGGTGAATTCTAGAAAGCTCCTCCAAATCTTTTATCCCCCTCGCTCATTGCATTTGAGCCACTAGGATGTCCTCGTCTCCGCTCTCTCTTTGTGTGATGGACGCAGCTGTCCATCTGTTTATTTTTCCTATCCCGGTTTTTCACTGTGGCTTTTATTAAATTGAGGTGATGTTATTGAGTTATTCGCTTCTAGACGGTGTTGTACTGTCAGACACATGATAAATTGGCCCTGTGTACCTGCTTAACTCTTCAGAAGCCTTTTTATCTGTTAGGCATTTTAGGAGGAGCAGACATGGGTGGGTAAATAATGGATGAGTGGAGGTGGCCTGCTGCACATGATTGTATTAGAGATTTATTTTCCTGAGTTGTCTGTCAATTCAGGTCATTGTGTTAACAGATTCTTGCTCTTACTGACTTGCACATGTCTTCTCACACCTTGTAGCTCTTTTTACACTAAGCATGTCAATATGAAAACTGTAAAAATATTTTTTTTCACATTTTTACTTTTCTCTTGTTGTTGGTTTTATCCATATTGGTTTTAAATGTATTTCCTTCTTCCTATTTACTAAAAGAATCAAAGCATACACTGATAATAGGTGTATCTCAGTGAAATTGACTCACTTCATTAATGAGGTTCCACAACATTGTGTTATTCAGTTGGAATTACGTGTGTAATGACATATTATTAAAATGGCAGACCTGGGGTGGATCTCCCTGCAAGCTCTTTGACTTTTGTGTGTCTGTGTGTGCGCACGCGTTTGTGTGTGGTTGCAGGTACGGGGGCCTCCTGTATCTACCCCCTGTTGGGAGCCTCAATGAATGGTTGGTACTTTCTCGCAACAGAGGTGGATGACATCTGCTATGATTATGCCAAGAAAAATGTTGACCAAAACAATATGGCAGACCTGATAAAAGGTACTAGTTTGTTCATTCACTGATGAGGGTTTCATGCTTTCTGTAATTCGATTTTAATTGGGATATGAGCCATTTTGTGTGTGTGTGTGTGTGTTACAGTGGTGAAAGTGCCCCAAAAGACCTTACTAATGGATGCACTAAAGGACGAGTCGATAGTATATGATTTCTGCATGTGCAATCCTCCTTTCTTTGCTAATCAGCTGGAGGCTAAGGTAACAGTGTTTTCTCTGCCTCAGACCTGAACGTCAGGCCATTTGCTTTTAATGTGAACATCTGTCTGTTGAATTTACTTGACTCCCCATGTCCAATACAAGTTTCTGTATAATTCCACTCGTTTCAGTTACGAAAGAAGTTTCTATTGGTTTGTGGCTTGTGTTTCATTCGCTCTGTCAGGGGGTCAACTCAAGGAACTCACGCAGACCCCCGCCAAGCTCCATCAACACTGGAGGAGTGACCGAAATCATGGCTGAGGGGGGTGAGCTGGAGTTTGTGAAAAGGATTATTCATGACAGTGTGCAGCTTAAAAGGAGGCTCAGGTTTGGTATTCACATAAACACACGTATGATAGCATACATACATTATAGTAATTAAACATAATACACAGCATTATGCATCAACTAAATACTAAGTGCACACCTGTCCATACCATGGTTGGGATGTGTTCTGTCATTTTTCCATCAAATAATTTGTTGCATAAAAGTAGGTTATGTGACCACTTTGTGGTAGTGGTGATTAATGATAAACTAATTCAATACTTAATATAAAATCAAATTTATTATTATTTATTATTATGTCTTTTGCTTTCTTACTTGATGTTAAAATGTGTGAAACTTCTCAGAAGGAGACACTTCAAGCATATGTTGTGATGATCAGATTAAAAAGGGGTTGCCAATACCTTTTCATTTTAGAAACCGAAAATGTTGAAAGTACACTTTGAACAAATGTCCTAAAAATTAACAAAAGAAATCCAGTTTTTATAAGTTCTAGAATGCAGAACTGTTATATGATGTTACACCCCATGTAGTAAACGTAGGGATGGGAATTACTAGGAACTACCTGATACAGTACTATCAAGATACCAAGGTGCTAATTAGATTTATATTGCAATGTATTACGATTTTACTAATATCCAGATTTGTTATTATTCTTATTATATTAGGATTTGTTACAATTACAAACAAATAATGTGCTAAGGACGCTGTCCTGTGTGAATAGTTTAGAGCACACCGTTTGTAGGATTATAGAGGAACAGCAACATTTTACGTATTTTGCAAATAATTTTTCATCTCCACTTCTATATCATGGGTAATGTCCATTTAAAAAAAAAAAAAAAAAAAGAAGTATAAATCAGCTAACGCGTGAAATGTGTAGCGCACTTTCAAATGGAGAAGTGGCTCTAGTCCCATGTTGCCACTTTTGCATGAATGAAGAGAGTGCATTTGGCTGTCTTTTGATTCTGATATATTTGCCAGATTCATGTAATTAGTATACATGTCTTAACACGATGAGCTGCTCAACAATCTCAGCGGACAGCAATATAAAAAGTCCTGTTTGGCTTTACGTATACGAGAGCTGGGTGCTGTAGTCAGAAAATCAAATGCTTGCATGTAGCCGTTGAGACTTTTTTTTCATTCAATAGATGCTATGGAAGGTTTTTTTTCTCCTGAGGGGATGCGGAGGGGAAGAAGCTGTCCTGATAAAGGGGCACAGCAGATGGAGTCAGAGATGGAACTGTCATTCAGAGTTTGTTTAATTAATTGGCAGGAAAAGCAAACGATTACCCGTGCAGCATCCGGCTTGTCCGATGGGAGGGTGTGTGCGTGTGTGTGCGTGTGTGTGCGTGTGTGTGCGTGTGTGTGCGTGTGTGTGCGTGTGTGTGCGTGTGTGTGCGTGTGTGTGCGTGTGTGTGCGTGTGTGTGCGTGTGTGTGCGTGTGCGTGCGTGTGCGTGCGTGCGTGTGCGTGCGTGTGCGTGCGTGTGCGCGTGTGTGCGCGTGTGTGCGCGTGTGTGTGTATGTATGTGTGCGTGTGTGTGCGTGTGTGTGTATGTATGTGTGTATGTATGTATGTATGTATGTATGTATGTATGTGTGTATGTATGTGTGTATGTATGTGTGTATGTATGTGTGTATGTATGTGTGTATGTATGTGTGTATGTGTGTGTGTATGTGTGTGTGTATGTGTGTATGTATGTGTATGCATGGCAGTGAACATTAGACCTGATTAACAAAGCAACACCAGGAAGTACCAGGGGAGTTTTTACCTGCATATGCGAGTACATGCATGAGACAGTGCAGAACTGCAGGGTTTTCTGCTTTGTGATACATTTCATTAGTGTAATGCAGTGCAAATGAGCGCTTTTTTCCTCTTAAGCGAACTGTTGGCAAACTATAGATAGGGATCATACACAGTGGTATGTGTGATTTATTGTAATTTTCTCTTCTGCCTTCTCCTCTGTGTCAAACATTTACATGCAAGGTGACTGTTATACATATGTACACGGTTCCACCTCAATACAGATTTAGTTTCTTCTTCATGATTTAAAGTCTTTACATCTTATTTCTAATAATTTTATTTCAAATATCTTAAGTTATTCTCATGGTGATAGAGCAACTGTAGTTGGGTTTCTGATTTTAGCCTAGCACTTTTGTTTTTGTACTCCATGAAAAACAGATGTTTTTCAGAGAACCTCTGGAGCTCTGGTGGAGTCACCATCTATTTTTTTATTTTTTTAGATTATTTATTTTTTATAAATTTGCAAAAATCTCAAGTAATCGTTTTTCATGTTGTCAATGTGGGGTGTTGTATGTAGAATTTTGAGGAACAAATTAATTTAATCCATTTTAGAATAAGGCTGTGACATGACATAAAATGTGGAAAAAGTGATGCGCTGTAAACACTTTCCGGATGCACTGTATATTTTTCCTTCTGTGGTGTTTCTGAGTCCAATGATGTTGGTGAAGTCCGGTTAAAAGACCGGATGTGGATGAGATTGGAATCGGACATTTATTGGCTTTTATAAAATGCGAGCATCATTGTTTGCTTTGTATAACTTAGCAGTCAATAATATTAACACTGTTAGAACAGAAGATTTATGAAAGAGCTTTCGGCTGAAGGGTCAATACAGAAAGATGTGTTCCGGGAGTTTACAGCAAGTGTAAATGAGAAGTTTCTGTCAAAATCATTCGAGCTTTCAGGCTCTAGGTTTAATCTCTGATTGCACTGTTCAATAATTAATTGTTTGACTACAGATTTGTGGACACCTTACCATCACACCCATGTGTGCTTTCTTCCCTGACCATGTCTTCATGAATTTTGCTTTGTGTATAGTAGTGCTGTCATGCTGTCATGTTTCAGTAGATGGACATAATGTACGAAGACATTTAAAAAATCCAACTTTTGACTTTATGGCAACTTCTTCTTCTTTGTCTTTCGGCTGTTCCCTTTCAGGGGTTGCCACAGCGAATCATCTGCCTCCATCTAACCCTATCCTCTGCATCCTCTTCACTCACACCAACTAACTTCATGTCCTCTCTCACTGCATCCATAAATCTCCTCTTTGGTCTTCTTCTAGACCTCCTGCCTGGCAGTTCCAACCAATTCACAATCTCTCCTCTAAACATGACCAAACCACCTCAATCTGGCCTCTCTGACTTTATCTCCAAAACATCTAACGTGGGTTGTCCCTCTGATAAACTCATTCTTAATCCTATCCATCCTTGTCACTCCCAAAGAGAACCTCAACATCTTCAGCTCTGCTACCTCCAACTCTGCCTCCTGTCTTTTCTTCAGCGCCACTGTCTCTAAGCCATAGAGCATTGCTGGTCTCACCACTGTCCTGTACACCTTTCCTTTCAGTCTCGCTGATACTCTTTTATCGCACAACACACCTGACACTTTTCTCCACCCATTCCAACCTGCCTGTACCCGCCTCTTCACCTCCTTTGAACACTCTCCGTTGCTCTGGACCGTTGACCCCAAGTACTTAAAATCCTGCACCTTCTTTACCTCTGCTCCCTGTAGCCTCACCGATCCTCCTGGGTCCCTCTCATTTACACACATGTATTCCGTCTTGCTGCGGCTAACCTTCATTCCTCTGCTTTCCAGAGCATACCTCCACCTCTCCAAATTTTCCTCCACCTGTTCCCTGCTCTCGCTACAAAGCACAATGTCATCTGCAAACATCATAGTCCAACAATTTCTATGGCAACTTTATGGCAACAATTTCTTTAAAACCCACATATTCATGTGATGAACATTTGTGTTTGTTTTGTTCTTAATTTAATCACAGTTGGTGAGACATTTTACAGAATTTTTTCATTCGTCACTTTTGCCACTAAAATGGTCATTTGTTAATATGTGTAACTTGACTTATTCTGATCAAGTTCATAGAAGATCTAGTGCGTATCCCAAGAACAAAGCGTATAAGGTGAAAATCCACAACAGGTGGGACACCATTCTGTTTCAGGGCACCATGCATACACTTTCTTTTTCTTTGTCTTTTGGCTGTTCCCTTTCAGGGGTCGCCACAGCGAATCATCTGCCTCCACCTAACCCTATCCTCTGCTTCCTCTTCTCTCACACCAACTAACTTCCTGTCCTCTCTCACTGCATCCATAAATCTCCTCTTTGGTCTTCCTCTAGACCTCCTGCCTGACAGTTCCAACCTTACTATCCTTCTACCGATATATTCACAATCTCTCCTCTGAATATGTCCAAACCACCTCAATCTGGCCTCTCTGACTTTATCTCCAAAACATCTAACATGGGTTGTCCCTCTGATGAACTCATTTTTGATCCTATCCATCCTTGTCACTCCCAGTGAGAACCTCAACATCTTCAGCTCTGCTACCTCCAACTCTGCCTCCTGTCTTTTCTTCAGTGCCACTGTCTCTAAGCCGTAGAGCATCGCTGGTCTCACAACTGTCTTAAACACCTTTCCTTTCATTCTCGCTGAAACTCTTTTGTCACATAACACACCTGACAGTTTTCTCCACCCATTCCAACCTGCCTGTACCCACCTCCTTACCTCCTTTTCACACTCTCCGTTGCTCTGGGCCGTTGACCCTAATTATTTAAAGTCCTGCACCTTCATTACCTCTGCTCTCTGTAGCCTTACTGTTCCACTTAGGTTCCTCTCACTCCCACACATGTATTCTCTCTTGCTACGGCTAACCTTCATTCCTCTGCTTTCAGAGCATACTTTCATCTCTCTGGATTTTTCTCCACCTGTTCCCTGCTCTTGCTACAAAGTACAATGTCATCTGAAAACATCATTGTTCATGGAGACTCCTGTCTAACCTCATCTATCATCCTGTCCATCACCATAGCAAACAAGAAGGGGCTTAGAGCCGATCCTTGATGCAGACCCACCTCCACCTTGAACTCTCCTGTCACACCTACAGCACATCTCACCACTGTCTTACAGCCCTCATGCATGTCCTGCACCACTCTAACATACTTCTTTGCCACTCCAGACTTCCTCATACAACACCGCAGCTCCTCTCCCGGCACCCTGTCATACGCTTTCTCCAAATCTACAAAGACTCAATGCAACTTCCTGTTACCTTCTCTGTACTTCTCCATCAGCATCCTTAAAGCAAATACTGCATATGATGTACTCTTTCTAGGCATAAACCATATTCCTGCTCACAAATTCTCACCGCTGGCCTTAACCTGGGTTCTACTACTCTTTCCCAAAGCTTCATTGTATGGCTTATCAACTTTATTCTTCTGTAGTTGCTACAGCCCTGCACATCCTCCTTGTTCTCTCCAAAATCTTGGTAAACAGACTAGTCAGAAACTCTACTGCAACCTCTGCTAAGCACTTCCATACCACCATAGGTATGTCATCAGGACCAACTGCCTTTTCAGTCTTCATTCTCTTTAACGCCCTTCTCACCTCCCTCTTACTAACTTTTGCTACATCCTGCTCCACAACAGTCACGTTTTCTACTCTTTGTTCTCTTTCATTTTCCTCATTCATCAACTCTGGAAAGTACTCCTTCTATCTTCCCATCACCCTCCTGGCACCTGTCCGTACATTTCCATCCCTATCTTTAATCACTCTACATTACCATGCATACACTTTAAACATACTTTATGTTAGAGTCCTGAGATTGTTTTCAAGAAAACGGAGAGAACATAATCGTTCTTTGCATAGGAACTGTGCCCATGTCTGCTGGAAAAGGTGGGCCCAAGAACGATACAGTGTACTCGGGCACACATCAAATCAGATATGAAAGCCAATTGTACCTGAGCTCGGAAGTGGACAGAATTTTCTTGAAGCTACTCCATAATTGTGGCATAATTCATTTTTACAATTTTATTTGTATAGCGATTTTAACAATTGACATTGTCGCAATGCAGCTTCACACAATCAAAAGAATTATTCAAGTCTGTATGAAATGTGAATGTGTATGAATCAAAATAATAAGACTATCCATGATGAGCAAGCCGAGGATGAAAGCGACAGTGGCAAGGAAAAACTCCCTGAGATGATAATAGGAAGAAACCTTGAGAGGAACCAGACTCAACAGGGAACCCATCCTCATCTGGGTGAAAATGGATAGCAGAGATTGTTCTGCATAAAACTATGTGAGACTGGAAGTTCAGTATAACAGGAGATGTGTTGTGTATTATTTGTTCCATAAAAAAAATAATTAATAAAAAATAAATACAAAAAAATAATTAATACAAAATATAAAGTAAAAGTAAAACAAATTAACCTGCACTTTACCTTTAAAAAAAAGTTTAAAATATATCCTGACACATAAGTGTTTCCGTGAATGCGCACGCACTATGTATGTGTGTGTATTTGTGTGTGTATGCGCTGTGTATGTGCACATATGCGCTGTGTGTGTGTGTGTGTGTGTGTGTGTGTGTGTGTGTGTGTGTGTGTGTGTGTGTGTGTGTTTGTATGTGGGTGTGTAAAGCTAAAGTAAGAGGAGTGAAGTAATGACACTTGTCTTACACATTAACCCTTATTGACAGGGGGGAGGACTACTGTGCGGGACAACTTTCACATACACACACACTAATTGAAACAGTGCCTCATTGGGAAAATTAACAAGAAACATCTATGATACTAGAGTGCGTGCACACACTAACGGACTCCCTGCTGTAAAGTAAAAATAAAATAAAATAACCTGCACTTCACCTTTGACAAGAATCGCAACAGAGCCCTGTTTCTGTTAGAGAGAGTGTGTGCGTAAGTGTAAAGTGAGAGGAGAAGGGGCACGGTGTCCAATGAAGGCAAGAGGTGGAGGGGGAAGGGGCGCGATGTCCAATGACGCAAGCACACATTACAAAAGCAGTGCGGGCTGACGCACGAAGAGAGAAAATGGATCTTTAACCTCTCTAATAAGACTTGCTTTTGCTTTTACACTTGCGCCGGGGGGCGCGGGCGCGATGTGTACTTTTGGTTACATGTAATGATTTTTAGCAGTTTGTTTAGTGTAGGCTACATGCAAACAGTTCATGCAGAATCTTCGATCGGAACTGACTTGAATTAACAGATACCCCTGCATGTAAACACAGCTGCTGTCTTTGTCTTTTACAGATGGTACAGCTGCATGCTGGGGAAAAAGTGTAGTCTAGGACCCTTAAAGGAGGAGCTGAGAAAACAAGGGGTGAGTTGTGCTGCTCGTGTCCGCTTGTAGGCTACACAATTGTTTGGTGTTTTTTATTAACCCTCTCCAGATTGAACGTAAAAATCTGAAGTACTGAAAGAATCTGCAGGTTAATTGATCTAAATCAGTTTTCCTCAAGTGGTCCCCAAAATGCCCAGTGAAACGGAGAATGATGGTCTGGATTTCATTAGTTCATTAGCATTCATTAGCAGATGTCCCCACCTCCATGAACAAATAAGCCCCCGGTTTGGCTTTGTGTGTGAGCAGGATACTTTAATAGCTGTGACTGCAAGCTGTTCTCCCCGTTTACAGGTTATTAGGCTGGTATCGGTCTTCTCTCCTTTCTTTATCCGGAGGTGTCAGAGTGTTGTCACTTCTCATCAGAGCAATGGTGCACTTGGCTGTGTTCCAACACTGAAGCCTGATGCCTCTGATCTGCCCTGTAGCCAACTAATGGGGCTGTAATTAATATGCTAATGAGACTTTCTCACTTTCACTTGCTCATTTCCTGCTCTTCTCCTTTTATCGTTTGTTTAAACAGCCATCGCGTTTAGAGGTCACTTAGCAGTCTAACCATCCTGTTTTCTGTGAAGACAGTGGGATTATAGCAAGGATGTCGCTGTCTGATTCTGTACACACAGCCGTGATCCATGATGAATGTTTATAAAGGCATCATTTTACACCCAGCCACAGACTCTCTTCAGATGGAAAGGGATTGATTGATGACCTACTGCTACTCTTAGTTCTCTCATGCTATCTTAAGCCAAGTAGAAAGTCCAGACTGCTTTTGGGTCACACATGATTTGTGTGTTTTGTTTAATCGAAATATTCTTTCAGAAGACTATTATTCTTTATTATATTATTTTATTATATTATTTATATCATATTATATAGATTGCAGCTGTGTGTAGGCAAGACTAAACCTCATCTTTGTTCATTTAAAACCAACTTTTAAGTACAGCCATTAAAATAACATATTTCTAAGAACATTTACTGTGCAAATCATTTTATGATCACACGTTTATGGCCATCATAATACCTCCTTTCTAAGTACTATCATGATAAGATATTTGGATATATATTATTTGTATTGTGCAAAAAAAGTCTTAAACCACCCCATATTTATTTATATTAAGTTAAATTATGTGGATTGAATTAAAGAAATGGTAGCAAATGAGCAAATGTGACAGGCTGCAAAGTGCCTAAGGATACAATTATAAAAGTTGGGTGTTTATGTAACAACCTCAGCAGCCATCCTCATTTGCCCCCTTGTCAGTTCCAATCACTCAGCATTCAGCATCACCAGTGTACTAATCAACAGCTTAAACATTTCTTATCATTTGTTAAAGATTCTCTTTTTCACTGGTTTATGCTTTAAGTTAGATGTTTTTATGATTGAATGATTAACGATTACTGTGAAACTGGTCAGATAAAGAGACCAGACTAAAAATGAGAGCCAAATTTTTTTTTAGGAAGCCTTAAGACTATTCCTCAAGACTACATTACAAAATGAAAAAGTGTGGCTCTTTAAGAGCAAAATATAAACTAATGTTGGGCTTTGCACAGTATTGTATGTTTGTTAAGTAAGAAGTAAATTTAATCACAAAGATTGAAGTGGCTTCATGATTATTATGCTTATAATTCATGAGCCCTACATGTACTTACCTCCTATTCCTTTTGGAACTTTATTATATAGGGTTTATTTGGAACTTTATTATAAGCATCTGCCGTAGTATGTGGCTTGGTTAGTTCTGCTTGATCATTAAATCATGTGACTATAATTTGTTGGTAGGCTGTACCACTGTTAGGAACTCATTATTCTGATGAAATTCTTTTGAATCTAAATTGTATTGTTCAGTGTTAAACTCTGCCAATACCAAATTTCTTTGTTGTTTTTTTTCACAATAGGAAAGAGTGCTTCCTGAGTTGTCTGTACCTCCAAAGCCTAGAATGTAATCTTTATCGTTATAAAATGTCATTTTGTAAACTCAGATGAGATGTATACTCTGATATTTCTTTTGGTCATTTTATGGAAAGTGAAAAGGCAGCACAGTCTTTGCAGAAAAGTAGCTGATGTGACCGATTCAGACAGGTCTGAGATAAAAAAGATAATTTTGTAATTGTTGGTTTCTTAAAATAAAATGTGTATTGTGTCTCTTAAAGAATCCAATCTCTGTTCTACTGTTGATCACAGCTCTCGTTTTGTACTTTGTGAACAGGTCCTCAAAGTAACACACACAGAGTTTTGCCAGGGGCGCACCATGCGCTGGGCTCTGGCCTGGAGCTTCTACGAGGATGTAACCATGCCAGTAAGTTTGAGCTTCAATTCAATTCAATTCAATTCAATTTTGTTTGTATAGCGCTTTTAACAATTTACATTGTCACAAAGCAGCTTTACACAATCAAAAGAATTAAGTTTATATGAAATGTGAATGTGTATGAATCAAAATGATATGATTGTCCCTGATAAGCAAGCCGAGGACGACGGCGACAGTGGCAAGGAAAAACTCCCTGAGATGGTAATAGGAAGAAACCTTGAGAGGAACCAGACTCAACAGGGAACCCATCCTCATCTGGGTAAAAACAGATAGCAGGGATTGATGTGCATAATATTATGTGAGACTGGAAGTTCAGTATAAGAGGAGTTGTGTAAGATTAAAATCCAGTTTGTTCCTGGAGGCTCAGGTAGACTGTAAGAAATTCCAGTCCTGAACAATTGAGCAACTAAAGTCACAGGTCCACAGGACCACCTTCATGGAAAAGTGGAGCCATCCCCAGTCACCATACGCATCCCAGGCAGACCACACGGGGCATCCATGTGATGAGATCTCCAACCAGAAGCAGGATGAGAGGACAGGTCCAGAGGGCAGAGGAGGTCTAGATCAATGGCAGCTCAGGAGCGACATGTATAGCTCGACAGAGATAGGTAGAGGAAAAGGGAGAGAAAGAGAGAGAGAGCAGAAGAGGATAGAGCAAAAGAAATGGCAGTTAGGTATGGTCACAGTCAAACAATGTATAAGGTGAATGTATATTTAGTGCAGAGGGCAAGCAGAGACTCCGGCAGGACTATGACAGCATAACTAAAAAGGGAGAGCCAGAAGGAAACACGGACATAAGGGCTTCCTGAGATGTAAAGCAACCAATCACCTTACCGTCAACAAACCTGAGTGATCAATGAGAGTGGGGAAGACAGCATCTAAACATACCAGTTCACCTAATACTCTACGTCCATAAGTCCCCCAGATCTGCTCCTTTACCTAAGGCTAGTTTTTTTATTACAAAAATGCTTGGCTAAATAAATAGGTTTTTAGCCTAGACTTAAACACTGAGACTGTGTCTGAGTCATTAATTGGAAGACTATTCTCTGACAAGCAGCCTGCATCCTTTGATCGAAGTAGGCGTGGTGGATTGTAAGACACTAGCAGTTCACCCAGATACTGCGGCGCGAGACCATTTAATGCTTTATACGTCAAGAGTAGTATTTCAAAATCGATGCGAAATTTCACAGAAAGCAATGCAATGTGGATAAGATAGGAGTGATGTGCTCGTATCTTCTGGTTCGAGTGAGGACTCTCGCTGCTGCATTCTGGACTAATTGAAGCATGTTTAAGCACCTTGTTGAAAAACCAGACAGTAAGGCGTTACAATAATCCAACCTAGGCGTGATAAAAGCATGAACTAGTTTTTCTGCATCATTTGGTGACGATATATTTCTTATCTTGGCAATATTTCAGAGATAAGAGAATGCTATCCTGGTAATATTATCTACATGTGCTTCAAATGAAAGGCTTGAATCTATAATCACACCAAGGTCTTTTACTGTTGTACTTGATGGAACAAAAAGGTCATTTAAAATCACAGTGTGTTTAGAAAGCTTACTTCTATCTGCTTGTGGTCCTATGACTAAAACTTATCAGGATTAAGCAGAAGAAAATTAATTAACATCCAATCTCTTATGTCCTGCACACATTGCTTAACTTTAATAAACTGGTTTTTCTTATCTGGTTTTGCTGAAACGTATACTTGTGTGTCATCAGCATAACAATGAAAACTAATACCATGTTTACGAATTATGTTGCCCAGAGGAAGCATGTAAAGGGAAAAAACAGTGGGCCTAAAACAGAACCCTGTGGAACACCAAACTCAACTTGAGAACATGAGGAATGGTCACCATCTAAATCTACAAACTGATAACGATCAGTCAAATAGGATCTAAGCCATAAGAGGGCCGTTCCCTTAATTCCTACTACTTTTTCTAATCTGTGAAGGAGAATACTATTATCAATAGTGTCAAAAGCTGCACTGAGGTCGAGTAACACAAGTATAGTGACGCAACCCTGATCAGAGGCCACTAGGAGGTCATTTACTACTTTAACAAGTGCTGTCTCTGTGCTGTGATAAGGCCTAAATCCTGACTGATACAGTTTGTTTATGCTATTTCTATTTAGATATGAACATAGCTGCTGTGATACTACCTTTTCCAGAACTTTAGAGATAAAGGGGAGGTTTGATATCGGCCTGTAATTGGAAAGCTGACAGGGGTCAAGGTCGGGTTTCTTGATTAGTGGTTTAATAACTGCTATTTTAAGGGATTTAGAAACATACCCACTGCTGAGTGAACAGTTAATTACTTTCAACAGGGGTTCTGTTATTGCTGGAACTATCTGCTTGAGAAAATGTGTCGGTATAGGATCTAATTCACAGGTTGACGATTTTGAAGAGGAGATGAGTGAAATTAGTTCTAGGTTCTGATGTGATGTGATTAATTTATCATCTGTATCACTTAAATTGTCTGGTTTCAAAGCCTGATTGTTTTACCTAATATTTATGATTTTTTATTGAAAGAGTTAATGAAATCCTTACTACTTTATGTTGTTGTTGTGGAGATTCCTGCAGTGGTCTTGTTTTTAGTTAATTTAGCTATAGTATTAAATAAAAAACTAGGATTATTTTTGTTATTTTCTATAAGAATAGAGAGATACATTGATCTAGAAGCACTGAGAGCTTTTCTATAGTTCAGGATGCTCTCCTTCCATGCTATTTGAAATACGAACAATTTAGTTTGATGCCATTTGCGTTCTAGTTTCCGAGCGGTTTGTTTTAGAGTGCGTGTGTGGTCATTATACCAAGGAGCGAGTTTCTTATCTCTTCTTCTTCTTTGTCTTTCGGCTGTTCCCTTTCAGGGGTCGCCACAGCGAATCATTTGCCTCCATCTAACCCTATCCTCTGCATCCTCTTCTCTCACACCAACTAACTTCATGTCCTCTTTCACTGCATCCATAAATCTCCTCTTTGGTCTTCCTCTAGACCTCCTGCCTGGCAGTTCCAACCTCAGCATCCTTCTACCGATATATTCACAATCTCTCCTCTGAACATGTCCAAACCACCTCAATCTGGCCTCTCTGACTTTATCTCCAAAACATCTAACGTGGGTTGTCCCTCTGATAAACTCATTCTTAATCCTATCCATCCTTGTCACTCCCAAAGAGAATCTCAACATCTTCAGCTCTGCTACGTCCAACTCTGCCTCCTGTCTTTTCTTTAGCACCACTGTCTCTAAGCCGTAGAGCATCGCTGGTCTCACAACTGTCCTGTACAACTTTCCTTCCATTCTGGCTGATACTCTTTTATCGCACAACACACCTGACACTTTTCTCCACCCATTCCAACCTGCCTGTACCCGCCTCTTCACCTCCTTTGAACACTCTCCGTTGCTCTGGACCGTTGACCCTAAGTACTTAAAATCCTGCACCTTCTTTACCTCTGCTCCCTGTAGCCTCACCGATCCTCCTGGGTCCCTCTCATTTACACACATGTATTCCGTCTTGCTGCGGCTAACCTTCATTCCTCTGCTTTCCAGAGCATACCTCCACCTCTCCAAATTTTCCTCCACCTGTTCCCTGCTCTCGCTACAGAGCACAATGTCATCTGCAAACATCATAGTCCATGAGGACTCCTGTCTTACCTCATCTGTCATCCTGTCCATCACCAGAGCAAACAAAAAGGGGCTTAGAGCCGATCCTTGATGCAGACCCACCTCCACCTTGAACTCTTCTGTCACACCTACAGCACATCTTACCACTGTCTTACAGCTCTCATACATGTCCTGCACCACTCTAACATACTTCTCTGCCACTCCAGACTTCCTCATACAATACCACAGCTCCTCTTTTGGCACCCTGTCATACGCTTTCTCTAAATCTAAAAAGACACAATGCAACTCCCTGTTACCTTCTCTGTACTTCTCCGCCAGCATCCTCAAAGCAAATACTGCATCTGATGTACTCTTTCAGTTTCAGATAAGAGTTTATCTCTAATATTTTTTTTTTTAACTGGAGCTACATTATCTAAGCTATAACGACGTGTTGACTCTAGATGTTCAGTCGCTCGATCAAGTTCTGTGGAGTCAGATGGCGATCCAATCAAAGTTGATAACTCTGGGAGATTATTGATAAAGCTCTGTGTGGTATTTGATGTAAACGTACGTTTAAGACGGTAGCGCGGTGCTGTGCGTACATTATTACTATGAGACACTTTAAATAACTTCAGACTGTGGAATTGTAATTAAGTTTCTTATACTTAATCCAAAGGATAATATTAAGTCCAAAGTGTGACCTGCTTTATGAGTGGGTCCTACTACACACTGATATACTCCTACTGAGTCCAGAATGGACATAAATGCTGTTCTCAGAGGGTCTATTGGATTCTCAAAATGAATATTAAAATCTCCAGTAATTAACGCTTTGTCTACGGAAACGACTAGGTTTGAGAGGAAATCTGCAAATTCACAGAGAAACTCAGAGTACGGCCCTGGAGGTCTGTAAATGATAATTAGTGGAATCGTCTGAGCTGACTTTGTTACTATAGAGAATTTCAAATGCATTAAATTTAAATCTGTGTTTTTGTACGATAGCCAGATTATCGTTGTAAATAACTGTGACGCCTCCTCCTCTACCAGTTAACCGAGGCTGATATATGTAGCTGTATCCAGGAGGACTAGCTTCGTTTAGAGCTACATACTCGTTCTCTTTAATCCAGGTTTAAGTTAAACGTAATATATCAAACTCCTGGTCTTTGATAGTTTCGTTAACAATAACTGCTTTAGATGCGAGAGATCTAATATTTAACAGTCCTGTCTTCAGATCAGAGGTGCCGGCTGTGCATTCAGTGTGATCCGAGTTTGTGGTATCTATGTTAATTAAATTACTAAAACAGACTTTCTAAGTCTTTCTAAATTTGTTTTTAGCTCGGGGAACAGACACAGTCTTAATACAGTGAACCCTAAATGACGACTCTATGTAGCTAGCAGACGGTTGGTTTAGCCTGTCTGTCTGCTCCCTGGCCTGGGCTCTGGATTGTCACCGATTAACTAGGCCTCTTCTGAGACTATGAGCTATATTACAGGAAATAAGAGCAGCACCTTCCCGAGTGGGATGGACACCGTCCCGCCCTAACAGGCCAGTTTTGCCCTCAAAGATCTTCCAATTATCTATGAAGCCCACGTTGTTTTCAGAGTGCCACCTGGACATCCAGCGGTTCAGTCACCATAGCCTGCTGTAAACTATGTCACCACATCTCATTAGGATGGGACCAGAGCATATTACGTCATTGGACATCGCCTTTTAAACACATTTTAAACACCTCTGAAAAGTTATTCTTGCTAACCTCTGACTGACGAAGGCGTATATCATTAGCTCCAGCATGTAACACTATCTTGGAGAACCTGTGCTGTCCTAGAGCCCTAAGATTACCTGCTATGTCCGGTGCTCTGGCTCCCGGGATACACCTAACCACTGCCGCTCGCGCCCCTAAAGGCCTGGCTAATTTCACATGTCTCAGTATAGTGTCTCCTTTAACCAGAGCTCTTTCAGGCTTCTTAGTGGGTGCATCACTGAGGAGAGCAAACCTGTTGGACACGTGTTGGAGCTCTGTGTTCTAGCTTTCTGTGACTTTAAGGAAAAGATCCTACTGTGACCTACTAAGTTACTTGGGAGTTTTATGTCCAAGTCTGTGTCTCTGTGTGTGTCTGTGTCTGTGTGTGTGTCTGGGTTCAGTTTAGAAAAAGCCACACTGGCAGAATATTCACGCTGCTCCAGATTGGTGCCTGTGTTAATAATGCAAACCCGGGCCATTCCATTAGACACACTCTGACTGCTCCCTGCCGTCTGGCTCTCTTCCCCAGTTGCTGTAGCCTGGCAACAGTCTCCAGGGCTGCAGGGCTCTGTTGTAAAGCTGTGCTGTTGTATTGAGAAGTAGCGATACAGAGAGCAAATGAAAGATGTTAAGCATAATGAAAGGGGCAGGAGGTGGAGTGTTTCTAGTCTTTCCCAACTTCCCTACATGGCTTTGTGCAGAGGGCACTTAAGCAGAAAGATTGGCCTACATTTGTGTCTACATTCTGCTTTTCTCCTTATTACACTGTCACGAGCATACCATGCGATATGCCACATGTACACCAGTGATCATTCTACACAAGACATGTTTGAAATCTTTAAATGAAAAAAACTATGTATATAATTATTAAATATATAAAATGTATCTTTTAAATTCATTTTAGTAATTTCATACTAATCAGTGTTAGCCCAGATTTAATTCCCCCCAAAATCCCAAACACTCCCCAACCTCCAGGCTGAGACCCAGAAACCAAATCTGTCTGATTTACAGTTTGTTCTTTAATTTAGTCGTAATGGAAGTCATGAAAAGTTATGACAGTATCACATTTGCGGAATATGATCCTCTTGTCACAAGGATGAAAGCAAGAGACACAGAAAGGCAGGAAGGAAAGAAGCGAGGGATTCATGGAGAGAAGTCGTGCTTTGCTGTCTGCTTATCCAACAAGTGAACAGAAGATTTACAGTGTTCGGCTGCAGGGTCAGAGGTCAGGCTTGTGAGCCACTAAAGGAAACAGTTTTAAGAGCAATACAGAATGGAAAAGTGTCAAAATCAGTGCAGCTCTTAGGCTCAGAGTTTAACCTTTGATCATCCTGTCGCTCATCCACATCTGTGTACGTTCAATAATTAATATGTGTAGCCTTTTAGTCATACTTAGCCATACCAGACATTTTAAATCTATTTTGGTCTTTCTTCCTGTCCAAAGCACAGATGGTGTTGGACAAAAAAAGAATGCGGATAAAAGATTTGAAAAAAGTATTTCACAACCGGAAAGGGAAGTGTTTGTCTGTGTCTGGATTCTTAATATGTGTATTGTAATGTGACTAATCGAAATAGAGTGGCTCCTTGGTGCACTTTATGTATGTATTTCCTACCAGCTCTTGTGGAAGTGTGGACTAGTTGGTGCTGTGAAAAAGCTACGAGGCAGATGGTAAATAATACAGGCAAAAATTACTTTTAGTCTGAAAATACTGTATCTCCAACTAGATCAAGCCATTTCTAGAGTCAACTGCTATTACGATAGTATTACGATAATGCTATTACGATATAAGATTACATGAAATGTCTATTTGTTTAAATATTTCCTTTTACTTTAAAGGTCCCATACTTTACAATTTCTTTAAGTTAACAAGATAAAAATTCCCCCAAAGTGTGTTGTAACATTTTAGCGAAAATTGGAATAATGCTTTTAAAAAAAATATATATATATATATACAGTAAACTCTGTTTCACTCCTCATACAAATGTGCAGTTGCAGTGTCTGTGTACAAAGATTAATTCCAATGAAGTTGGGACGAAAAATGTAAATAAAAACAGAATACAATGACCTGCAAATCCTTGTTGACCAATAGTCGATTGAAAATACCACAAATAGAAGATATGTAATGTTTAAACTGATAAACCTGATTGTCTCTTGCAAATGTTAACTTATTTTGAATTAATGCCTACAACATGGTCCAAAGAGGACGTGTAAGGAAATGTTTCATCACCTTTTCTTTTAACTACTATTAAGCGTTTGGGAACTAAGGACACTAACTGTTGAAGCTTTGTAGATGGAAATCTTTCCCATTCTTGCTTGATGTTTAACTTCAGTTTCTTCACAGGATCTATGTTGTCGTAATTCATAATGTGCTTTATAATGCGGCATTATCAATGAGAGACGAGTCTGGACTGGATGCAGGACCATCTAGTACCTGCAATCTTTTACTATGAAGCCATGCTGTTGTTACACGTGCAGTGTGTGGCTTGGCATTGTCTAGCTGAAATAAACAGGGATATCCCTGTAGCCAAGTCTGTTTGATTCTGGCTTTAACACATTTTCTGCTTTTTCTTTTCAACATCTGATTTTTCTAAAAGTGCACCATATGAGGTAACATCCATACTGTAGGTTTTGAATTCCTGTAAGCGAGTACAATACATCTGTAGATATAGCGGTAAATTAGTTCACAGCTGTGTAGATACAGCAGGGTTTTTTTTAGTGAACATTTGTTTTTATTACATTTGTAATAAGCGCTAACAAATCCCCGCCCCCCCCAATACCTTCACAGATGCTGACTTTTGAACTTTAAGGAAGTGACGTCCATGATTTCCAAAAACCTATTTGAAATGTGACTCTAACTAGTGTTCTAACTAGTGTAATACTGTATATGACTGTGTATGTGACAAATAAAATTTGAATTTGAATTTGTTTCCAAATTGCCCATAATGTGTGAATAAGTGTGTATGTGTGTGCCCTGCAATGGATTGGTAACTTGAAATAAGGAAACTAACCATATCTTCTGTGTGGAAATATGGTGAATCACATTTTTGCTTATTGAAATTTTATCATTTTTATAGTATTGATTTTGCAAGCACAATTTTATTGCAGATCCTGCTGGAGCTGGACATATTTACAGTGGTGTGAAAAACTATTTGCCCCCTTCCTGATTTCTTATTCTTTTGCATGTTTGTCACACTTAAATGTTTCTGATCATCAAACACATTTAACTATTAGTCAAAGATAACATAATTGAACACAAAATGCAGTTTTTAAATGATGGTTTTTATTATTTAGGAAGAAAAAAAATCGAAACCTACATGGCCCTGTGTGAAAAAGTGATTGCCCCCCCTTGTTAAAAAAATAACTTAACTGTGGTTTATCACACCTGAGTTCAATTTCTGTAGTCACCCCCAGGCCTGATTACTGCCACACCTGTTTCAATCAAGAAATCACTTAAATAGGAGCTACCTGACACAGAGAAGTAGACCAAAAGCACCTCAAAAGCTAGACATCATGCCAAGATCCAAAGAAATTCAGGAACAAATGAGAACAAAAGTAATTGAGATCTATCAGTCTGGTACCACAAATGGCAAAAACATGGAACAGTGGTGAACCTTCCCAGGAGTGGCCGGCCGACCAAAATTACCCCAAGAGCGCAGAGACAACTCATCCGAGAGGCCACAAAATCCCAGGACAACATCTAAAGAACTGCAGGCCTCCCTTGCCTTAATTAAGGTCAGTGTTCACGACTCCACCATAAGAAAGAGACTGGGCAAAAATGGCCTGCATGGCAGATTTCCAAGGCGCAAACCACTTTTAGGCAAAAAGAACATTAAGGCTCGTCTCAATTTTGCTAAAAAACATCTCAATGATTGCCAAGACTTTTGGGAAAATACCTTTTGGACCGACGAGACACAAGTTTAACTTTTTGGAAGGTGCGTGTCCAGTTACATCTGGCGTAAAAGTAACACAGCATTTCAGAAAAAGAACATCATACCAACAGTAAAATATGGTGGTGGTAGTGTGATGGTCTGGGGTTGTTTTGCTGCTTGAGGACCTGGAAGGCTTGCTGTGATAGATGGAACCATGAATTCTACTGTCTACCAAAAAATCCTGAAGGAGAATGTCCGGCCATCTGTTCGTCAACTCCAGCTGAAGCGATCTTGGGTGCTGCAGCAGGACAATGACCCAAAACACACCAGCAAATCCACCTCTGAATGGCTGAAGAAAAACAAAATGAAGACTTTGGAGTGGCCTAGTCAAAGTCCTGACCTGAATCCTATTGAGATGTTGTGGCATGACTTTAAAAAGGCGGTTCATGCTAGAAAACCCTCAAAAAAACAATTCTGCAAAGATGAGTGGGCCAAAATTCCTCCAGAGCGCTTTAAAAGACTCGTTGCAAGTTATCGCAAACGCTTGATTGCAGTTATTGCTGCTAAGGGTGGCCCAACCAGTTATTAGGTTCAGGGGGCAATTACTTTTTCACACAGGGCCATGTAGATTTGGATTTTTTTTTCTCCCTAAATAATAAAAACCATCATTTAAAAACTGCATTTTGTGTTTACTTGTGTTATCTTTGACTAATAGTTAAATGTGTTTGATGATCAGAAACATTTTGTGTGACAAACATGCAAAAGAATAAGAAATCAGGAAGGGGGCAAATAGTTTTTCACACCACTGTAGCTGCTGATCATATGACACATTGGAGGGATAGTGTTTATTACAATGTGTTTATTACTCCCCTTGGTAGTTGTTTTTAAATGTGTGCACTTTAACTCAACCAGTTAATTGATTGTCTTTTATAATTGCAAATGTTTTTCACCAGTAAAGACTTCTGCCCATGAGGCATGATACTCTCTTAAGCAAAATTACTTCAAGCTCACTGTTTTTACCTTTCCAAATTTCTCTTGCCTCTTCTGTGCTAGGGCCACAATAAGGGCCTGATATTATTTAAAAGCAAAAAGCTCAATTTATTACAGAAAATATATGCCTTGTTAGGAATTTATGTAGGGGTTGACAATAATTTAGGTATGTTATGTTTATTTTTTTTATTAAATAATATTGAGTTAATGAATATTACTGAAAATCCTCTTGATCCTTTTTTGGCGTTAGCCTAGATAAATGTGCTTGAATATAAAATGTGGTACATTTAATAAACTATTAAATCTCTCAGCGATACTATGATTACAGTTTAAAGTTCACGTATGTCTGAGAGAAGGATCTCGCTTTGTTCTCATAGCATATTTAGGTGTAGCTTGTACGTTGTTTTAATGCTGATTTTAAGGAAGTGCTTTATTTTGGGTTTGGGTTGGCCATTATCAATTTTGTAAAAACTGATCAGCTTAGGCTCAAGGCCAAATGAGTCACAAACATTGTTGCATGTGTCCTGACCTCATTATGCAGAGGTGCAAAATAATTATGTTTCGTATTAATGTTAACAGATCTTCATGATTGTAATGGACAAATACAGTGAAACGCGAGTGTCCCACAAGACAAGCAAAGATTTTTTTATTTTAACTTGGAAAACAAGCATTTAGTATCATATAGTATCATTTATATGACGCATGCGCTTCTTGTTTTGACGCCGAGCGTCACGTGATCACAGCTGAGCCAACGGTCTTTCTCTCTCTTGTGATGTGGAATTGTGGGTATTCATCTCCCCTGCTGAGTCTTAGTGCGCATCTCTTACTGGTATAATCAATTTCCATGCATGCGTCTACTGTTTACTATAACACTGTGACTGCGTGTGTTTGTAAAACATATTTTATTTTGTGTTTGTAAGCACGTGTGTACAGCGCCCGTGTACTGTTTCTTATAACACATAAAAATTCCTTTCTTCCTGTCCTTACGTGTGCCCGCGCGTAATTTGACACCGTACCGGTCCTCACACACACTCTCTCGCCTTTTAGTTTGTAGAGCAGAGTTTGTGTTCACACACACACACACCGTTATTCCGTTATTATGCGCTCACACAAGTGTCATTAGCGATGTTCCTTGCTAATTTTCCAAACAAAACAGTCTTTCCTGTTAATGTATGTGTGTGGGAACAGTGGGTGGGCATTACAGGCTCAGCCTTGTGGTGGTTTAGGTCCTACCTCTCTAATAGAACCTTCTGTGTTAATATAGATGGTTTCACTTCCAACTCTGCTGCCCTTCCTTGGGGGGTACCACAGGGCTCCATTCTTGGTTCACTTTTATTTTCAATGTATTTGCTCCCACTCGGAGCTATTTTCCGAAAATAAAACATCTCCTTTCATTTTTATGCAGATGACTGTCAAGTTTACCTCCCATTAAAGCACAATAGTGCATGTTCTGTCAAGCTTCTTTTGGACTGCCTTGCTGATGTTAAAAGGTGGTTGGCTTTTAATTTCTTAAATGTCAATGATGAAAAGACCGAAGTTATGTTGTTTAGAGCAAATCTGCTCGCTTTAACCTCGCCTCCTTGGCCCCATCTGAGAAAGCCTTGATTACAAATTTGGGTATTAAAATGGATCCTACTCTAAAAATGGATAGTCAAGTAAATGCTGTGGTAAAATCCTGTTTTTTCCATTTGAGGCGAGTAGCAAACATTAAGTCTATATTGTCAAGGCGGGACCTGGAATCGGTTGTCCATGCTTTTATAACCTCTCGTCTTGACTATTGCAATGCTTTGTTCTTTGGAATCAGCCACACCACTATGGCGCGCTTACAGTTGGTGCAAAATGCCACACCACGTTTTTTAACTGGTATAGGCAGATGAGAGCATATTACCCCAATCTTAGCTTCCCTTCACTGGCTTCCAGTGTATTTTCGGATCCGTTTTAAAATTATTTTATTTGTATAAATAATTTATTTGTGTTTAAATGGTCTTGCTCCAGCCTATCTGGTGGAATTGTTGCACCCATATGTTCCACCTCGCTCTCTCAGGTCTACTGACAAGCTGCTTCTTGAAATTCCAAAAACCCGTTGCAAACTTCGAGGTGATCGTGCCTTTTCAGTAGCTGCTCCTCAATTATGTAATGAGTTACCCTTACTCATTCGACAAGCTCCATCAGTGGCTGTTTTTAAATCACGGTTAAAAACTCATTTTTACTCTCTGGCCTTCAACTCAGTGTTAAGCATTTTGAGATGTTTTGTGTTTTATATCATGTTTCTCTTTGGATTATTATTATTTTTATTATGACTATTATTAGTAGTAGTAGATTATTGTGTCATGTTCTTAGTTGTTTCCTTTTCTTGTTACGATCATTTTAAATTTTAATTTTTCGTTTTTATTTATCAAATTTAACATTTTTTATTATAAAACACCCTACAGTATATGTCCTGATTGTTGTCTTTTGTACAGCACTTTGGTCAGCTTTGTTGTGCTTTAGAAATAAAGTGGTATGGTATGGTATGTGTTTGTGTGAAACACAAATAAGAGAGGAGAAAGGTTTACTGTGTAAGATGTGAGGGGCTGTCTCCTCTTACTTTAGCTTTACACACATAAACACACACACACACACACACACACACACAGCGTCTGGATGCATAAATGGAAACACTTATCTTTCTGGATTTATTTTTACTTTTTTTAAAGGTAAAGTGCAGGTTAATTTGTTTTATTTTTACTTTATATTTTTTATTAATTATTTTTGTGTATTTATTTTTTTGGGCTGTAGAATGAATAATTTGTGTTTTCATTATTTCTTATGGGAAAATTTAATTTGGTTTACGAGTGTTTTGGAATACGAGCCCACTTCTGGAACAAATTATGCTCGTAATCCAAGATTCCAATGTAGTGTAATTGTGAGGGAAAGAGAATTTTGCTCTGTACTTTATTTTTTTTTCATTGAGTGTATGTCTGTTTTATAACAGTTTAACCACATTATCAGACCCTTGTACTGTAAACATCAACCCTGATACTTACAATGTCTTACAGTAATTGTAAAGTATTATGACATACAATGGAATGTTTTTTGGACCTCTTAATCCAATGCCTTTCCCAGACATCACTGGTCATGTCCCGGTGGGTCAGACTCTCGACACATGGTGCACACACGTCACATACTGTGATATTGTGGTATTTGATGTACTGTAAACCCAAGGTCAGGGACAGGAAAAGCAGCCACACCTTTAACATTCTAATTTGTGCATTGCTGCCATCTGCTGGTAAAATCTAGCTTATATTAGAAGATCATGGTAATGTCAAATTACAGTCAACGTTTAATGCTTTTTACAATATTGAAACGTCAGAATTCAAATGCATTTTACATGAACAGCAGTGCTGTTTAGAAAAATCAGACAGTGAAAGTTGTTACTGTATTAAAGAAAAAACAGTGTGGTTATATCAGATCATATTTTATATTAGGCTTTAAGAATTTAACTACTCTTTTCATTAAAAAAAAAAAAATTCCTACCCTGTACCCAATGTGTTTTATTTATTTTTATTTTCGAAAGTTGATTTTTCTTGTAAGTTAGTCTGATTCTCAAATGCCAGAGTAGTTGTGTGCAGTAAATATCAGTTTGAAAAATATTTTTGAATGTAAAATGTATTAAATTTAATAAATAAAGTCTAATATAATATGTTACTAATGACATACATTTATTTAAAGCAATTTTCTCAACAAATCAAAAGGTAGGATTTGTTTTTTTGGGTTTTTTTCTTCCCCTTGAATAAGAAAGGTTCTTCTTTTAGCCTATAGTAGGTTAATTCTGAGATGAGAGGGAATATTCAGTAGGAATTACTTAGCATAGCACGTTCCAGATAATAATGTCACACTTGCCAAATTCATACATTCTAAATAAATGCAAAACAAAAATCAGTTTGTCTGATTGCGCAGTCATTTAGTCTACTGACATTTATTTTGTGTCTGTGTGTTCTAGTCTCCGCCAAACAAGAAGCGTAAGCTGGAGAAGGCACGTAAGCCACTTAGCTTCACCGTGGTAGAAGCCACAGCAGCAGAACTGCACTCTCAGGCTCTCCGCATTGGACAAACACACACCAGCAATGTAGAGAGCATCACGTACTGGTTGGAGAGCATTCTCACAGAGCTAAAGGTATATAATATACACATGCAAGCTTTATTTTATTTTGTTTATTTTATTCATTATTTTTAATAACATTATTAATGGAAGGTTGTAATAGTCACAAATGTAACTAAACAAAAAACTCCCTAGTTACGCTTACTAGAAGAAGAACAGGCATGGTATGACACTTTTGCACTATGTCTTCAGGTCTTGCACAACCGTGTTCCCTCCTGCGACTCTGAACTCAGCCTCTTCCTGACTGCTGTGGAGAACACCTGGGTCCATGCTCGGCAGAAACGGCGTGAACAGAGACGTCAGCTCTGTGAGCTGCCTAAAGCCTCAGAGCCTGAAGCCCCTGCTGCCCACTGCATGGACCTGACCCTGAAACAGGACCTCGCGCATCCTCCAAGTAATGAAGAAGAATCCAAGACAAAGCGGCACTTTGTAAAGGATACAGATGTCCCCTGTAAGACCTCCAGTTCAGCTATTTCCCCAAGCTCCAGCTCAGTCTACAACTTCCTGTTTAAGTGCCTGATGAATGTAAAGGTGGAGGACAGTGATGTGTTGGTTGAGATGCACTGGGTAGAGGGTCAGGATAAAGATCTTATGAACCAGCTCTGTACAAGCATGAAGAACTCACTCTTTCGCAGAGTAGCCAAGTCTGTTTGATTCTGGCTTTAACACATTTTCTGCTTTTTCTTTTCAACATCTTATTTTTCTAAAAGTGCACCATATGAGGTAACATACTAATGTTTTGATTACCTGTAAGTCTGCAAGTACATCTGTAGATACAGCGGTAAAATAGTGCACAGCTGTGTAGATACAGTAGTTTTTTTGTGAACATTTGTCTTTATTACATTTGTAATAAACATTTTAATTGTTGGTGGCTCAGAATTTTTTTTTATTTGTTCTTTCATACATAATCCGTTGGGTTCTCTGCATTCATATGTTTCAACTAAGTGATGCCTGTCATTTATTGTGTTCATGTTATTTGTTTAAGGGGCATTCAAGTAAAATTTGGACTTGTTGTGAAATTTCTCATAAATAAAGGACTAAATCCAATTGATAATTACTGCGGCTAAGGATCCCATCACTGTACTCTACTGTACCACTGTATACTGTCTTCCATAAAACTTTTGAATGGTGTAAAGTTTTTAAAGAACGCTGTACATCCGTGGTGGCTCAGAGCCCACTCCATTTGTTCCCATAAGCATTCAGCAAATGGAACGTCTGATCCTTGAAAATACGGATAACTTGATATTTATATATTTATTTATTGATAACTTGATTTGTGTAAAAGATCAATCTGTCTGTGGGAACTTTACAAACAATTATTTGTGAACAACACTAGCACAAGGGCCATTAAAGGAGTTCCTTGGGGGCCAGCATACTGAACTTTTTACCTTGATGGTATCCAATCACTAGCAAAACGCTGGTGCTTTAGTTTAACAGGGAAATATAAAGAGAAATAAATGTAGTTTTGTTTTTATAATGATGTTATTCTGTGCAATCAGAAGTCTGATTTGAATGTCTCACTTATTTGTAAAATATTTTTAAAAAGGAAAGGATAGCTAGTATGTAGTTAGTCCCTTAATATTTAGGTTAGCTCTGTTAAATAGGACATCTCATGGTCATGTCACATTTTTTTTCTCTGTGATTCCAACTTCCTCATTTGTTGATGTTAAGAGCTAAAAGCATTTTATAGGACTCAATGGGTTCTTAGTATCCAGTTGTAGTTTGCATGTTTGATTTTGATTTACATCTTTTCGTTAAGATTTTTGTGCGGAGTAGGATTTCCTGTCTGCAGTTTCCCCTGCAGGAAATCACTGCCTGTGGACTTCTGTGAGTGGGAACGGCATGAATAACAGGAAAACGGCACCAGTTAAGGAAGTAACCATTAGAAGCAGTGATGTTTTTCTAGAGTGGTGGGTCATGTGACGTTTTTTTTTAACCTAGAGATAAATCATCTGCTGTGTGCCTGTTCTAGCTTACACTTTTTCTGGCATGAGCAGGGACTTTGCTCTGCATTTGCAAAACTTGTGGAAATCATGTGACATTTTGTGAACAGAATGTTTGAATGATTGACACCCTGTCCAGGCCCTGTGATCCTGTACACACAGGACAAAACTGTATAGAAAATAAAAGATTTTTATCTTTTATCTGTGGATGTGTATTTATCTTGTGCACTTAAACTGGTGTGATCTAAAATTATGCAATAAGTCATAATTTTCCTCGAATGACTCAATAATTATGTAAAAATCCTACAAACTTTAGCTTTAATTAAAGTTGGGTTAAATATTATTTCAGGATTTCTGTACATTTTATAACTTTATATATATATATATATATATATATATATATATATAATCATGTATGGCCAGCTTTCATCATGTGGAGGTTATGTACTGTTTTGGGGCCAGGGGTCAGGGGTAGCTCAGTGGTTAAGGCTTTAGTGTGTGGATGATGTTTTATAACTGCTACAACGAACTAACTCGTCAGGACGAGATCCGTTCACTTGGGATAGGTTTTTATGTGAGCCTTCGGGCCTGGTGACGTCAACCCGCTGAATGTTGTGCACGTGATCCGTTACCATGCCGCCCTGTTCTCTGTTCCTATTGGCTGATCGAGCCTGGTGTTTCATTTATCACGGACACGCGCGACTGCGCAACTATCCTGGGTAAAATCCGGAAACCGGCACATAGTGGTTTGTTAATGCATGTGATGTGGTTTTTAATGATACTGTTAGAGAGTGTTACATATTGTGTAAATGCTCAGTTTATATATAGCTCATAGTTTGTAAACGTACAGTAAAATATATTTTGGAATCCACTCCGTGTTTTGGATGTGGGCAGAGTTACACATTGTATCGGCGGGGTCATGTGGGCGGCGCTAAACTCGGAGCGGGCTGTGCTGTGGGTTTTGGGCGCTCAGGCGCTTACAGGCCGCCATCTTGTTGTTGCGGTGCTACTACGTGTGTGCGCGCGCGTGTTCGTGTTCCTACAAGAGGCGGGGATCAAGTTGTTTTTCCCCTGTCAGTTAGGTGGAGATACAGGGTGAAGGACGTAGGATTACTCCAGAGGTTTGCTCAGGTGTTTTATTTTGCGGTGCTGAAAACAACACAACAGAGATGAGTATCGAGACGCTTTTGGAAGCAGCCAAGTTTTTAGAATTGCAAGCAGAGCAACAACAGAAAACACGTGGTAAGAAAAAAAAGACTGTGTGTGTGTGTGTGTGTGTGTGCGTGCGCGTGCTCGCGCGCGCACACACATACTGCTAAAACTGTAATCTCGCACATTGTCCTGGAAGCTCTTGATGGTATGATTTTTAACTATTATCACAGTTATAAAGGCCCCCTTTGAGAAGAATGCATCATTTACATTTATAACGGTATTGTTTAAAAAAAAGGGGAGGGTGTGTGTGAATCGCGTGACATACTACTTAAAATGTAATGTATTTGTTCACACAATGTTTTTGCGCTTGATGAAAGCTTGTCAAATACACGTCACACAACGTGAATGTCAAAGATATCAATTTGCTTTTCAAATGTTTCCTATCGTATTTTCTGTTTAAACCCGTCTGCGCTGCTCCTCAGGGCGGTGGCGGCTGGAAGCAGAGAGTGTCAGTTGAGTTTTTACAGAATGACGCGACACTGCCGCGGTGTCAGATTTCGCGTTTTTTTTTTTTTTTGTAGGGGCGGGACAGAAATAGTTTTGCGCCTCGTAGCACACACACACTCGGGTGCTTTGTGACTTAGTCGCTGTTTATACGGAACGTTATTACAGTATTCTCTTGTTTTCTCCTGTGTTTCTGCGGAACTGCGCGTTCTTGAGGGTGACGTGTGTGCCATGGCCACGCCCCCGTAGTAGAATCCGCGTGGACAAACTCCGCCCCCGCAGCCACGTGCGCGCCAGCAAGCGCGCGCTCTTCCCAGATTTTCGGGGGGCGGGTGCGGCTAATAGGTCATGCAGTGTGTTGCACAGTTCTACAAACTATATTTACCTTTACTGCTCCTTCCATTGTTTATGTAATTCTCTTTGTGTACGCACTCGAGGCTAAATACCGTACGAATAGTGTGTTAAAAACAAGTTGTTGTTTTTATCATGAACATTATTACCTTTGTGTTTGTTCTGTACACATTGTCATCAGGGCAAGAGTGCTGAAGGTTTGATTCAGTTTAGTTGTGCAAAGATTAAAAGAATGGTCATGTTTCTCCAAACATTTTTTTTTGTGTGTGTGTGTCCTGCATTGCTTTTAAGCGTGTTGCCATGGTAACTGGATAGCCTTTCTCCACACACTTAGTGTATGCCTGCTTGTTAGATGAGCATCACACTGCTTGGTTGGGAAGGGGTAGTTTACGGTCAGCTGTTGTGACTTGTACAATGCTCATGTAGCAAGGCTCAGTAAACACTTAGGGCTCATACTGACACATTTAAAAATGAAAAGCACTTCAGGAGGGTAGGGATGATTCGATTCAATAAAATTTTATTTGTATAGCGATTTTAACAGTTGTCATTGTCGCAAAGCAGCTTTACACAATCAAAAGAATTATTTAAGTTTGTATGGAATGTGTATGAATCAAAATGGTCAGCCGAGGGCGACAGTGGCAAGGAAAAGTTTCCTGAGATGGCAATGGAAAGAAACCTCAAGAGGAACCAGAGTCAACATGGAACCCATCCTCATTTCGATGAAACAGAGAGCAGGAATTGATCTGCATTTATACTGTGTTAGGTGGCTGGCAGTTCAGTATAACAATTCATGTTAATTAATGTTATTATTGAGTCCAGGTAGTTATTGAAGGCTCAGGTAGACTTTGTGGGAAATTCCAGTCCTGACCTATTGAGCAACTGCTGCCAAATTAAGTCCTCTGAGAAACAGCTGTCAACATCAGTCGTGGCCAGAACCGTCTTCATGGTAAAGTGAAACCATCCCCAGACACTGGACGCATCCCAAAGAGACACGGGGCATCTATGTGATAAGATCTCCAACCAGAATCGGAGCACCAGGATGAGTCAGACGGGTCCAGTGGGATTCTGGATAAATGGCAGCTCAAGAACGAGATGTGTAGCTTCGCAGAAGAGGAGAGATAAATTAGGTATGGTCACAGTCACATAACGTGAATGTATATTTAGTGTAGAGTGCAAGCAGAGACTCCGGCAGGATTAACTATAACAGCATAACTAAAATGGAGAGCCAGAAGGAAACACAGACATGAGGGCTCCCTGAGATGTAAAGCAACCAATCACTTTACCGTCAACAAACCTGAGTGATCAATGAGAGTGGGGAAGACAGCATCTAAACATACCAGTTCACCTAAAACTCTACATCCATAAGTCCCCCAGATCTGCTCCTTTACCAAAGCAAAGCTATAGTGGTGTAAAAAACTATTTGCCCCCTTCCTGATTTCTTATTCTTTTGCATGTTTGTCACACTTAAATGTTTCTGCTCATCAAAAAACGTTAACTATTAGTCAAAGATAACATAATTGAACACAAAATGCAGTTTTTAAATGATGGTTTTTATTATTTAGGGTGAAAAAGTGATAGCCCCCTTGTTAAAAAATAACTGTGGTTCATCACACCTGAGTTCAATTTCTGTAGTCACCCTCAGGCCTGATTACTGCCACACCTGTTTCAATCAAGAAATCACTTAAATAGGAGCTACCTGACACAGAGAAGTAGACCAAAAGCTACACATCATGCCAAGATCCAAAGAAATTTAGGAACAAATAAGAACAACAGCAATTAAGATCTATCAATCTGGTAAAGGTTATAAAGCCATTTCTAAAGCTTTGGGACTCCAGCGAACCACAGTGAGAGCCATTATCCACAAATGGCAAAAACATGGAACAGTGGTGAACCTTCCCAGGAGTGGCCGTCCGACAAAAATTACACAAGAGCGCAGAGACAACTCATCCGAGAGGCCACAAAAGACCCCAGGACAACATCTAAAGAACTGCAGGCCTCACTTGCCTTAATTAAGGTCAGTGTTCACGACTCCACCATAAGAAAGAGACTGGGCAAAAAACGGCCTGCATGGCAGATTTCCAAGGCACAAACCACTTTTAAGCAAAAAGAACATTAAGGCTCGTCTCAATTTTGCTAAAAAAAAAACATCTCAATGATTGCCAAGACTTTTGGGAAAAAACCTTGTGGACCGACGAGACAAAAGTTGAACTTTTTGGAAGGTGCGTGTCCCGTTACATCTGGCGTGAAAGTAACACAGCATTTCAGAAAAAGAACAGCATACCAACAGTAAAATATGGTGGTGGTAGTATGATGGTCTGGGGTTGTTTTGCTGCTTGAGGACCTCGAGGGCTTGCTGTGATAGATGGAACCATGAATTCTACTGTCTACTAAAAAATCCTGAAGGAGAATGTCCGGCCATCTGTTCGTCAACTCAAGCTGAAGCGATCTTGGGTGCTGCAGCAGGACAATGACCCAAAACACACCAGCAAATCCACCTCTGAATGGCTGAAGAAAAACAAAATGAGGACTTTGGAGTGGCCTAGTCAAAGTCCTGACCTGAATCCTATTGAGATGTTGTGGCATGACTTTAAAAAGGCGGTTCATGCTAGAAAACCCTCAAATAAAGCTGAATTACAACAATTCTGCAAAGATGAGTGGGCCAAAATTCCTTCAGAGCGCTTTAAAAGACTTGTTGCAAGTTATCGCAAATGCTTGATTGCAGTTATTGCTGCTAAGCGTGGCCCAACCAGTTATTAGGTTCAGGGGGCAATTACTTTTTCACACAGGGCCATGTAGGTTTGGATTTTTTTTCTCCCTAAATAATAAAAACCATCATTTAAAAACTGCATTTTGTGTCTACTTGTGTTATCTTTGACTAACAGTTAAATGTGTTTGATGATCAGAAACATTTTGTGTGACAAACATGCAAAAGAATAAGAAATCAGGAAGGGGGCAAATAGTTTTTCACACCACTGTTTTTACAAAAATGCTTGATAAAATAAATGGTTTTTAGCCTAACGCTGAGACTGTGTCTGAGTCCCGAACACTATTTGGAAGACTATTCCATAATTTTGGGGCTTTGTAAGTAAAAGCTCTGCCCCCAGCTGTAGTTTTCATAATACGCGGTACTGCTAAGCAGCCTGCATCCTTTGATCGAAGTAGCCGTGGCGGATCATAAGACACTAGCAGTTCACTCAGATACTGCGGTGTGAGACCATTTAATGCTTTATATGTAAAAAGTAGTATTTTAAAATCAATGCAAAATTTCACAGGGAGACAATGGAGAAGTGAAGATAAGATAGGGGTAATGTGCTCATATCTTCTGATTCTAGTGAGGACTCTCGCTGCTACATTTTAGACTATCAAACGGTAAGGCGTTACAATAGCCCATCCTAGAGGTAATAAACGCATAAACTAGTTTTTCTGCATCGTTTTTTTCAGAATCTTCGCGATAAAGGGGAGGTTTGGTTTGATATCAGCCTGTAGTTGGACAGCTGACAGGGGTCAAGGTCAGACTTCTTAATTATCGGTTTAAAAACTGCTAATTTAAAAGTTTTTGGAACATACCCACTGCTGAGTGAAGAATAAATTATTTTCAACAGGGATTCTGTTATTTTTGGCACTGTCTGTTTGAGAAAATGTGTCAGTGTAGTAGGGATGGGTAATATAACCAAAATCTTCTATATAGAAAAAGATATATAGAATATTTTTCTTTCTTCACGGTAAAAGCAATTTTCTACCTCAATAACGATATATCGTTATTATATAGATCACAATATAGCAATTTGTATCTGTAAATGCATAAATAAAAATTCAAACACAAAGAAACTGTTTTACATAATGTAATTTTATTTAAACTGTGAATTGCTGAGGTTTGATGCATTTTTTACTTTGGCCATATTCGTTTGGATGCTTGGATTTCAGATGATTGAAAAGGTTTTACGTGTTTCCACCGCTTGCTAAAACAGTGCACTTGCATACCTTGCAAACCACGTTCATCTCATTTGTATCACTTTTTTTTATACCCAAACCAAATTTCTCACCACAGACGATGCACCTTTTTTTTTCTTTACAATCTCCTCGTTGTTGGTTTCGTCACATGTAAGCAAACTCACTGCTGCGTCTTCTTCCAATGTCGAAATGTATGTGAAGCCAATCACATCGAAAGTGAGACAATACCTTGGCAACCGATTGAACCAAATATCTGCGCGACCTAGTGGACAGCGCAGTGCGACTATCTGGATAGCGCAGAGAAGATCTGGTTTATTCGCATAGCCCGGTGAATCCAACTTAAGCAGCGCTCAGCACTTTGATAGAAATAGAACGCGCCGACCATCAAATTACATTTTACCTACAATTCCCGCTGTAGTTTAGAGTGCACAAAGTGGAAGCTGTTTTTTTCATACTTAGGCTAAAACAATATTGGCAGACATTATGAAGTTAAACTTTATTAAATTTATTACGTTTATTTTTCCTTTATGGAAACTGCAGTGTTTGACGACAATTTATTTAAAATGTCAGGACTGTTTAATATTGTTTCCGCCTTGCCATGCCTGGTTTGTATGTGCGCATCCCAGCTGGGTAAAATGTAATTTGATGGTCGGCGCGGTCTATTTCTATCAGCGATCTATTTCTGCCCAGTGGGTCGCACAGGTTTGTGATTCGAGCAGTTGGTCCGCGCTGCGCGATCCACCTGCCTGCGCAAATAAACCAGATCATCTTTGCGCTATCCAGATGTCCACTGGGTTGCGCAGATATTTGGTCTGCCCACACCGGCTCAATCGGGTGCCACAGTTTTGTCCCACTTTAGATGTGTTTGGGTTCCTATAGAAGTGAATGTGTATTGCGTGGTTACGAAACGTGCATTGTCAATCGCGATTAAGACGATCTCTATCGGTTGACAAATTTTTACCGGTTAACCGTGTCTACCTGTATATCGCCCACCCTTACGGTGTGGGATCTAATATACAGGTTGATGAATTTGCAGAAGAGATGAGTGAAATTAGTTCATTCTCTTCAAGGGGAGTAAAGTATTTTAGGTTCCAATCTGACATCCGGTTAGTTTAACATCTGCATCAATTACATTGTTCAGTTTCAAAGCCCCAATTTTATGCCTTATATTTACAATTTTATTATTTAGAAAAGTTTGTGATGGTCACTACTGGATGACGTTGTTGTGGAGATTTCTGCAGTGGTCTTATTTCTGGTTAATTTGGTTACGGTATTAAATAAAAATCTCGGATTATTTTTGTTATTTAATATAAGAGTGGAGAGATATGTTGATCTAGTTACACTAAGAGCTCTTCTATAGTTCAGGATGCTTTTCTTCCATGCTATTTGAATTACTAACAATTTAGTTCGACACCATTTACGTTCTAATTTCCAAGCGGTCCGTTTTAAAATGCGCGTGTGATCGTTATACCAGGGATCAAGTTTCTTATCTCTATTAATTATTTTTAAACTGGAACTACAGTCGTGGCCAAAAGTTTTGAGAATGACACAAACATTAGTTTTCACAAAGTTTGCTGCTAAACTGCTTTTAGATCTTTGTTTCAGTTGTTTCTGTGATGTACTGAAATATAATTACAAGCACTTCATACGTTTCAAAGGCTTTTATCGACAATTACGTGACATTTATGCAAAGAGTCAGTATTTGCAGTTCCTTCTTTTTCAGGACCTCTGCAATTCGACTGGGCATGCTCTCAATCAACTTCTGGGCCAAATCCTGACTGATAGCAACCCATTCTTACATAATCACTTCTTGGAGTTTGTCAGAATTAGTGGGTTTTTGTTTGTCCACCCGCCTCTTGAGGATTGACCACAAGTTCTCAATGGGATTAAGATCTGGGGAGTTTCCAGGCCATGGACCCAAAATTTTAACGTTTTGGTCCTCGAGCCACTTAGTTATCACTTTTGCTTTATGGCACGGTGCTCCATCTACTGGAAATGCATTGTTCTTCACCAAACTGTTGTTGGATTTTTGCTGTTGGAGGGTGTTTTGGTGCAATTCTTTATTCATGGCTGTGTTTTTGGGCAAAATTGTGAGTAATCCCACTCCCTTGGATGAGAAGCAACCCCGCATATGAATGGTCTCAGGATGCTTTACTGTTGGCATGACACAGGACTGATGGTAGTGCTCACCTTTTCTTCTTTGGACACGCCTTTTTCCAGATGCCCCAAACAATCGGAAAGAGGCTTCATCGGAGAATATGACTTTGCCCCAGTTCCAGCAGTCCATTCACCATACTTTCTGCAGAAGATCAATCTGTCCCTAATGTTTTTTTTTTTTTGAGAGAAGTGTCTTCTTTGCTGCCCTTCTTAACACCAGGCCATCTTCCAAACGTCGTCGTCCCTCACTGTGCGTGCAGATAGGCTCACACCTGCCTGCTGCCATTCCTGAGCAAGCTTTGCACTGGTGGCACTCCGATTCTGCAGCTGAATCCTCTTTAGGAGACGATCCTGGCGCTTGCTGGACTTTGTTGGATGCCCTGAAGCCTTCTTAACAAGAATTAAACCTCTTTCCTTGAAGTTCTTGATGATCCTATAAATTGTTAATTTAGATGCAATCTTAGTAGCCACAATATCCTTGCCTGTGAAGCCATTTTTATGCAACACAATGATGGCTGCACACGTTTCTTTGCAGGTTAACAATGGAAGAACAATAATTTCAAGCATCACCCTCCTTTTAACATGTCAAGTCTGCCATTCTAACCCAGTCAGCCTGACAAAATGATCTCTGGCCTTGTGCTCGTCAACATTTTCACCTGAGTTAACAAGACATTTACATTTAGGCATTTGGCAGACGCTCTTATCCAGAGCGACTAACAAAAAGTGCTTTAATGTTTACATCATTGGATACATACTTACACTGGGTTAACTAGGTTAATAACTAAGTGCCATTAGTCCAACACAACTGGGAAGAGGTTTTTCTTTGGGGGGGGGTTAGTCCAAGTACTGGAGAAACAGATGCGTCTTGAGTCGTCGTTTAAAGGTAGTCAAAGTCTCTGATGTACGGACATCTAGAGGAAGTTCATTCCACCACCTAGGTGCAGACGATTACTGTAATGATCTCAGCAGGTCCTTTAATGACAGCAATGAAATGCAGTGGAAGGGTTTTTTTGGGATTAAGTTAATTTTTTATGGCAAAGAAGGACTATGCAATTTATTTGATCACTCTTCGTAACATTCTGGAGTAAATGCAAATTGCTATTATACAAATTAAGCAGCAACCTTTAAAAATTTCCAATATTTATGTAATTCTCAAAACGTTTGGCCACAACTGTGTTATTTAAGGTATAACGGAATGTTGACTCTAAATATGCAGTTGTCTGATCGAGTTCTGTGGAGTCAGATGGATAGTGATCGGAGATAACTTCAGTGAGTGGAATTGTGAATGAATTTCTTATACTTAATGCGAAAAATATTATTAAATCTAAAGTGTGACCTGCTTTATGAGCGGGTCCTACTACACACTAATTTACTTTTACAAAGTCCAGTATGGACATAAATGCTGTTCTCAGAGGGTCTACTGGATTCTCAAATGAATATTAAAATCTCCAGAAATTAACGCTTTGTCTACAGAAACGACTAGGTTTGAGGGGAAATCTGCAAAAACCCAAAGAAATTCAGAGTACGGCCCTGGAGGTCTGTAAATGACTATTTGTAGCTACAATTATGTTACTATAGAGAACTTCAAATGCATTAAAGTTGTGTCCGTGTTTTTGTACAATAGTTCGATTATCACGGTAAATAACTGCGACGCCTCCTCCTCTACCAGTTACTCAAGGCTGGTGTATGTAGCTGTATCCAGGAAGTCTTGCTTCATTTAAAGTTACATACTCGCCCTGTTTAATCCAGGTTTTTGTTAAACAGAGTATATCAAACTCCTGATTTGTGATAATTTCATTAACAATAACTGCTTTAGATGCAAGAGATCTAAGATTTAACAGTCCTAGCTTCAGATCAGAATTTTTCAGATTCAGATCATTTAATTACTATACAGTAGGGACAAAAAATTCAGAACACACTGAATACACAGTCAGCACATTCGGTGTGTTCTGAATTTTTTGTCTCTACTGTATAGTAATTAAATTACTAAAACAAACTTTTAGTATTTTTACATTTTTGCTTAGCTCGGAAAACAGACACAGTCTCAATATGATGAACCCTGAGTGACGATTCTATGCAGCTAGCAGACAGTTGATTTAGCCAGTTTGTCTGCTCCCTGGCCTGGGCTCTGTATTGTCAACGATTAACTAGGCCTCTTCTAAGACTATGAGCTATACTACAAAAAATGAGAGCTAACCTCTACTAACCTATGCTGTCCTTAAACCCTAAGACTACCTGCTGTACCCGGTGCTCTGGCTCCCGGGATAACCACTGCTGCTGGCATCCCTAAAGGCCTGGCTAATTTCACGTGCCTCAGTATAGAGTCTCCTATAACCAGAGCTCTTTCAGGTTTCTCAGCGGGTGTATTACTGAGGAGAGAAAACCTGTTGGACACGTACACCGTGGTTATCTCCACCTGCGGCACCCAATCTTTCCGCTATGGGAATAACACTGGTCTCGCACGCTCTGACCCTCTCTAAAGTCTGGATGCGCTCCTCTAATGCTGATATTTTCCCCCGTCAGAGTGCTCACTAACACAAACCTATCACAAGTAAAATTATCACTAACGACGAGGGAAGAATGTTTAAACACCGGAAACTGGTCCCCAAGCTGTGATAAGGATTTAATTGGGACTGAAGCATCAGATCACACAGAACATCATTAGTGATGTTTTTAGTCTGTAGCACTTTAATTCTCAGAAATCATGCATCTTGCACAGAATATATCTGGCCTGATTTGTTTCTCGACATTGGGAACACTTTTGTTTTCTCTAAATGTAGATTTGGTCTATGTAAGCCCTGAAGTATTAGGCTTATCTGAAAAATTTGTGTTACCTTATCTGGAAAAAAATGTTACCTGTTGTTAGTGTTGGGTCGATGGCCAATAGACATCACAAAGCTGAGGCGAAAAACACACACTTAATCACACTATATAGCCAAATGAAATGCATGCTTTCAATTTCCGCATCTTTACTTATTTTATTATTATTATTATTATGAGAAAATAATAACAAGGAGGTTGTTAGCGATCACAATACAAATTACAGTGAACTTCAAATAAATTACACGAATTGGTTCGTTTACATTAATAAATGAGGCATACAAAAACAGCAGAAAAAAATCTAAATAATTTTAATTTAATTAGATTGAATAAACTACACCAAATATGGCTTTTTTATGCTTTTACCATAACGAACAGAGCTTGGAACTAAAAACAAGTTTAAATATGAAGGTTTCTGAACGGAAATACTAATGTTCACCTTTTCTGGCTTTAATAAGCTGCGAAGTGGAGTAACAACATTACCCGCTAATCACACATTCAGATGGAGCACTGGTTCACTTGTGCGTGATGACACTGGCAATGAGCTATATTCCGCGGGATGGTAAACACACAAATGGTCATGTAAATTTGTTGTCTGCGCATCTTCAGACGTTTCTCGTGGCTGTCCTCTCTTATTCGGTCTAAAGCCAAGTATTGCCAGGTAGGTGAATTTGCACCTTTTTTACCAAACAAGTTTGTTGACGCCATTATAGCGACACAAATCACTGTGCCTATTCATGCCAAAGTCCTGCGGAAAAAGTGATTGACAGGTGGTAATTTGTGTGTAACTTGACTTAGTAAAACCAAGACCATGCGGGTCAGGTAGTAGAAACGGTAGGCTACAATTAATTAATTCGTTATGAAATAATTGTTTAACAACACCCCCCCACGACGACGACTGATTTGTAGGTTAATGCGCAGTTCTTACAGTGCTTGCAGCCTAAATGATTAATCACTAGCTTGAACAAATGTTATGTTGTATTTTACCAAGGCTGCATTTCCATACTTACAACTTGCTTTTAAAATGCCAACCAAAACAACTAGAAACTTTTTTTTCCCACTTAAGTTTATTTTAAAAGCATTATCTTTTTCCCTGTCTTTATATAGTCTTTATATCAGACTGCCTGTCTAAGTGGAAAATTTGTTTCAAGGTTTTTATGCTTTAGAATTGTATATATGGACCACTGCACCATAGGTCCCAGTTTAACTGGTCTCAAATTTTTTGGAGCCACATTTAAGATTTGATAACGGTCCAGCAGCTAGTATTGTGCGTTTGTGTATGTTGAAAGTTGGTGTTGAAGTAGTCTTTGGAAGCAAGATTAGAAACGTTATAACCTAAAGGCGATGTCCTAATACTGAGTGATCAGGAAGTGATAATTTTTTTGTCCTTTTTAGTGGCTTACATAATTTTGTAACATGGCAGAACACAAGAGGATTGTTCAGCACAAGCTCTCTTTAGAACTGTCATAGTTTCATTAATATCAAAAGTCACTCTACTTTCAAAGAGCATCTGCATTTTTAAGAGTCAGACCGGATTCAAACCGATGTGTGACACTGGTTAACTTTACCTAATTAACTCTTTTCTGCAGAGGAGAACGAGCTTCATGAGAGATTGCACCTCAGACAGAAAGCAGGAAAGCAAACGGTGCATGATAACCACCTGACCTCAAGGGAGGAGTTAAGTCCTAAGCATAACCCAGCCACTCCACCAGCCCTGTCCTCTCCCCCTCCTGCTCCCTCCGTTCCCATCACAGTCATTCCCGTTCCTGTGGTGTCACCCAGCTTGACGACATCACCTGCATCCCCACACCACAGTGTGCCCCAAAAAGACACCCACTCAACCCCATCTCACCATGTTCTGCCCCAATGTCTCCTACCCTCTCAGACCAATGGCCCAAAACATGCTCAGACTCTGCAGCCCTATCCTGGATCCATTGTTCGAGCTTCCCAGCATGCTTTGCTCCCCCAGCCGACAAACACACCAACACAGTTAGGCCTCATGTCCAAAACCGACCCTCGTGATGATCATCGTGGCTTGGATGGCAAGAAAAGACCTGGAGGGTGAGTTAAGGGTTCAAGTAATCTATTAGTGATAATGTACAAATATGATTATAACTGCATTAAAGAAGCGTCCATTTGCATGAAAGTATTTTTTTTTCCACTCTCATTTGAGGAATGATATTTGTGTGTGTGGCCTCTGTGTTTTCAGGGCAGGAACAAGGGAAGTGCATAACAAGCTTGAGAAAAACAGGTGAGTTATTGTGTAGTCTCTATGTTGTGGCGATTTGTTGCTTAATCCTTTTCCCTGGAGAACACAGACATTACACATGAGCCTTTAGGGTTGTACTGTTACAATGAAGTTCACTTTTTATTGAACTCAAATGTTCACTGTGAGGATATGCTAAACACTGTAAGAACAGAGTGAAATTAAGTGTTTTTTTATTTGTTTTTTTGTGTATGTTTTTTTTTTTTTTTTAAACAGACGTGCACATTTAAAAGAATGCTTCGAAACACTTAAGAAGAACATCCCCAATGTCGATGAAAAGAAAACATCCAATCTGAGTGTGCTGAGAAGTGCGTTGAGATACATTCAGGTAGAGCTGGCTTTTGCATCTCATGTCGGCTGGCGTTTGGTGGGTGTACTCTATGATGTTGTTTTAGTTATTCCAATTAATTGAACTGTAATTAAAATTTGGTATTAGAAGTCTTAAGATTTCTCAAGCTAAATCCAAAATTTGTGTGGGTGGGTGGGTGCCACCTTGTCGAGGATGTTCCCCGTGTCATGCGGAACAAGGGAACAACGCATGGAATTTAGCTTGGGTGCTTTACTTTTCTCTTGACCACTACTAACATGCTTCTACGCCTTGGTTGCAGTCCACCTGCGGTAAATTAGACTGGTTGGACATGATTTGGGAAGGCTTACAGCTGACAAAAAAGGCCATAAGGTCAAGGGAACTTAGAGACAGGATTACTTGTAGGCACAGATCTGAGGAAGGCTACAAAAATTCTGCTGCACTGAAGGTTCTGATTTAATGAGTCTAAATACATTCTTAAATAGACTGTACCTCATAAAATCACAAATAATAATCACAGTGTACACCATCATCATCATAAAATCTAGCACTTAGCTCCCTGCCAGTGAGTTCAATTTAAGATAATTTTTTTTCTCTCCCCTTAAAATTATTAAATTTTTTATCCCCGTACTTTATTCATTTTTTTTCATGATCAAAAATAATAGTAAATCATTTAGCAGGCACACTGGCTGACATATTTAAATTTATTCTTCTTATTATTATTCTTATTATATATTTTTTTATAAATATCAGCATTTGTTCCAGATATAAAATTGGATATTGACAGCCTATTCCTTTTGCACTTGAAATTATTCACTTGGTGTTTTTCTGGATGCTCAGATTCTCCTGTCCGTGTTTCTTTGGTAGTCTGCACCCTCTGTAGTGTTTACTCAGATGGTTACATTGATAAACATTTAAGCTGTTTTCTTCTGGTACAGTGTGAATACATGATGACTGACTCCCTCTATTGCTCTCTCTCAGTCCAAGCAGACTAGTGTAAGTTGTCTGTCACAAATGACTGCTTTTGACAGGTACTGCACTTCATGCAGGTGTGTGTGTGGAAGTGTCGAGTGGTTGTTTTATGGTGTTGCAGTAGCTGTTTGTGTGACCAAGACATTTCAGGCGTCAAGGCCTCTGCAAGCTGCATAGAGAAAGCCAAAGCTGTTCTTGAGGACGAGTGGCTTTAAATTGCTTTTCATTTTGTTTCATCCTTTCATCCTTCTGTGATCTGGCACTTTGGCTCCACTAGTGCAGCATTCCCCTTGACTCCATGTGACCTGGACCTATAAACTTCTAGTACAGTCACACTTCCTTGTTTCACTTCTTTGTGAATATGCCAGAAGGCAGTGAATATAACAAATGTAGAAAAAACCATAAGCTGTTAAAGACGGATTCGTTTTTTTTTTTATGCGAATGTTGATTTTGTAGGTGTTTATATTTTTCAAAATCTGTAAACATGTATGTTGTGGCTTTTCAACGTGCTGATGTAAAACCATATAACTTCCTGTAGACCCCTGCCTTCCCCTCTCCCCTTTTTCCTCGATCATACTGATTTAGCTTTATTCTGGTCCAAGCCACATGAGCGCTGAGCCACATGGCTAGCCTGAGATGTGTGATGTCAGCTCACCTCCACCCCCACCCCTGTTATCCAGTGCTTAGTCGTGCAGCTCAATATGCACCTATTGCTTGAGCTATATTAGCCTGGCAGCCTCCAATCGTGCTTATAACCTTTCTGGGTTTTTACATCTTACTTTAAGAAGGATAAGAACCATGTTATTACATCTAGCAAACTAGACTGGCCTTTTACTGTCATTCTTCGTGTGATTTTCTTTTTTTCTTGTATTAAATTTTTTTTTTCTCTGATCCTGTATGTTTTGATGGCTTAACATTAAGCCTGTAATGGTTGTTCATGTGTTTCAAGCTTAAATTCCCGCACTTTTTTTCACATCTAACTGTTTAGCTTCTTTTTTTTAAACCATGTTGTCTGTCACTAGTTGAGATTCTGTGTAATTGCAGCAATACCTAGGGTGCCAACACAATTAAACCATCTAGGAATATGCAGTAGTGAATGCAGCAGTCAGTTATCTCAATGATGCACTTCTGAAAAAAGCAAGTTTTATCTAGGCTGCACCTTTGAGGCCTATTGGCTGTCTTTCCGATTAGCAGTCCAAATGGCAGTATAAATCAGCATGTCCTGGTACGTTAGCTGTTTTTTTTTTTTTTTTTTTCATCAGTAGGCATCACAGAGGGTCTGCATGCTCATTAAAGGCCCTAAAGCGAAATAGTTTCTCAGCCTTGTGCTCTCTGAAAAAATAAAACCGGGAGGCTCTTTCAGCTCACTCGATTGTCATTTTCACTTCATCCCAGACAGTACTTGCTTCCCCAGCTTATGTTCTTACAGGATATAATGCTAGTCTGGTGAGCTTTTTTGGTTGATTAACCTATAAAAAAAATAACACCTAAAGCATTGTGTAAGACAATGGATTTTTCTTTTCAAGCTAATAAGTAGTACTCTAATTGACAGATTTTTCAGAACAGATTTTTCTTTTGCTTCCTCTACCTTGAAAATCATTTGTTTTTCTAATTACATGGCAAATTTTGGTGGTTTTTTTTTTTTGCAGGTAATAAGACTCTCAAAACAGTCCTTTCTGAACAATTATTAATGCAGCATGTCTGCAATGTGGCTATATATGCCGCCAGTCTTACTGCTCTAGCCCCATTTCTTTTACTCTTTGCTACAGAAATGAGTCAGTAAGCACCCCACAGAGTCAAGTTAGTCAAGGCCCTCTTTCTCCCTGGCTCTGACCATGTGCTTAGCACTCGCATTGCATGTGACTATGCCTAAAGTGTCAACCTTCTCTACACAGCATGACCTGCTCCACTTACATGTACACAGGTGGTGCAGGAGGCTTTGGGTCTATAGAGGAGGGGGCTGCCTTTCTTCTTGATGTGTAATAAGAAACTGTTTTCTTTAGTGTCAACCTTTTATTTTTTGTTCTTCAAAACCAGTTGTAAGCTTTAATCCCCCAGTAATATGTTTAAACTAAATTTCCACGTTACTTTTTGAACTCTCTGGTTTTAAACAGGTGAATAAAAACTAGCATCACTGGGAGAACATTTAAACAATGAATCTAAAACCTGGTATTTAAATTTAATAAAGCTTATAAAGCTTGTATGATTGAAGCCACATTAAAACTTTTTTAGTGCTTGTGGGTGCGGTGCAAAGCAGATAAATTTAAACTAGCATAGTACAGCATGGAGGAAACTAAAATACAAATTTTATGTAAATAAAATACTTTTTTTTAAATATGACTAAGCAATTATGACTGAAGGACACAAAATATGGTAATTAATTTATCAAGTAATTTTTTTATACAGTATATACAGTGGTGTGAAAAACTATTTGCCCCCTTCCTGATTTCTTATTCTTTTGCATGTTTGTCACACAAAATGTTTCTGATCATCAAACACATTTAACTATTAGTCAAAGATAACACAAGTAAATACAAAATGCAGTTTTTAAATGATGGTTTTTATTATTTAGGGAGAAAAAAAATCCAAACCTACATGGCCCTGTGTGAAAAAGTAATTGCCCCCTAAACCTAATAACTGGTTGGGCCACCTTTAGCAGCAATAACTGCAATCAAGCGTTTGCGATAACTTGCAAGGAGTCTTTTACAGCACTCTGGAGGAATTTTGGCCCACTCATCTTTGCAGAATTGTTGTCATTCAGCTTTATTTGAGGGTTTTCTAGCATGAACCGCCTTTTTAAGGCCATGCACAACATCTTAATAGGATTCAGGTCAGGACTTTGACTAGGCCACTCCAAAGTCTTCATTTTGTTTTTCTTCAGCCATTCAGAGGTGGATTTGCTGGTGTGTTTTGGGTCATTGTCCTGCTGCAGCACCCAAGATCGCTTCAGCTTGAGTTGAAGAATAGATGGCCGGACATTCTCCTTCAGGATTTTTTGGTAGACAGTAGAATTCATGGTTCCATCTATCACAGCAAGCCTTCCAGGTCCTGAAGCAGCAAAACAACCCCAGACCATCACACTACCACCACCATATTTTACTGTTGGTATGCTGTTCTTTTTCTGAAATGCTGTGTTACTTTTACGCCAGATGTAACGGGACACGCACCTTCCAAAAAGTTCAACTTTTGTCTCGTCGGTCCACAAGGTATTTTCCCAAAAGTCTTGGCAATCATTGAGATGTTTTTTAGCAAAATTGAGACGAGCCTTAATGTTCTTTTTGCTTAAAAGTGGTTTGCGCCTAGGAAATCTGCCATGCAGGCCGTTTTTGCCCAGTCTCTTTCTTATGGTGGAGTCGTGAACACTGACCTTAATTGAGGCAAGTGAGGCCTGCAGTTCTTTAGATGTTGTTCTGGGGTCTTTTGTGGCCTCTCGGATGAGTTATCTCTGTGCTCTTGGGGTAATTTTGGTCGGCCGGCCACTTCTGGGAAGGTTCACCACTGTTCCATGTTTTTGCCATTTGTGGATAATGGCTCTCACTGTGGTTCGCTGGAGTCCCAAAGCTTTAGAAATGGCTTTATAACCTTTACCAGACTGATAGATCTCAATTACTTTTGTTCTCATTTGTTCCTGAATTTCTTTGAATCTTGGCATGATGTCTAGCTTTTGAGGTGCTTTGGTCTACTTCTCTGTGTCAGGTAGCTTCTATTTAAGTGATTTCTTGATTGAAACAGGTGTGGCAGTAATCAGGCCTGAGGGTGACTACAGAAATTGAACTCAGGTGTGATAAACCACAGTTAAGTTATTTTTTAACAAGGGGGGCAATCACTTTTTCACACAGGGCCATGTAGATTTAGAGTTTTTTTTTCTCCCTTAATAACATAAACCTTCATTTAAAAACTGCATTTTGTGTTCAATTATGTTATCTTTGACTAATAGTTAACGGTTTTTGATGAGCAGAAACATTTAAGTGTGACAAACATGCAAAAGAATAAGAAATCAGGAAGGGGGCAAATAGTTTTTCACACCACTGTATATTATCATTACCTTACTAACTAGGAAGCCAAGGGCATTTTCACCTGTACTTTGGTTCACTTGTATTTACATCCTCCAATTTCCTGGTGGCAGTATGCGCGCACTTGGTTTATGAGCCGCCATTAAACGCAAAGCAAGATGATGACGAAGAAGCTAATTTTTCCGCTATGCCTAATATTGTTGATGTTTTCTAAGAAATGTCAAGCAGCACTCTCACATGCCTTCCTGCTTTATCAGCTGTGTAGGTCAAAGGATGAGATGGCACTGATTTCGTGTCTAAACGGAGATCTAATCCCATGTTCAGATACGATCGGCTTCCATATCTTATTCGATCTGTGCCAAAGTGTGCTGTACTATGTCCGAGATCATCTCTACAAATGGACTCATGCATGGTTCTTGAGAGCGAAAAAATTGTGATCTCCCTAATCAAAATGAACCAGACTTTGGAGACAAGTCCCCACCCGGGGCCCTAAACACCTTAAAGAACCTACCAATCAATGTTAAACTAACACAATTTCAGAAGTTAATGCATGGTAATCAGCATAGTCAAGTATTTTATTTTCCTCAAACTTAAAAACCTTTCTCTGTTCATTGGAGCACCAGTATTTCCACATTTAGTGCCGGGTTAATGTGGAGCACGGACGAATTTTGAACATTCGCCGAGATTAAGCAGAAATTGGAACGTGCTTTAAGAAAAATAAGAGTGTATGAGGAAATAAAAGAAGAAGAATAGTCGCAGGCTTCACATGAATAACCGACCAAATAGTGTATAAACTAAAAAACTGAAGAAAGACTTTCAGCGGTTATAACACGTTGAATAAGCTGCTTTTGGATACTGAAATACATTTTCATACTAGTTTGGAGAATAACCAGTAAAATGACTTCGGCCATGGTCGTTTCTGTTTAGTGGGCGTGGCCTTTGACGTATTATCATGCAGCTCCCGCTGAGCTCCTGTCTAGTGTAAATGTGGGCCGGTTCTGGTGCTCGGCCGGTGGACTGTTTTTTTTTTTTTTTTTTTTTTTTTTTTGATTGTTTTTTTTCTTCCTCTGTTGTCTTGACAAAAGCAGGGAATCCCAGTAGGGATCCAGATAGTTGAGGGAGATTTCCAGTAAATACTTTGTCTGCTGCATGCACTAATCTGTCTTTCTGTCTGTTTGTTTCTTCTTAAGATTTCTTTAAGTTTTGGTGCCTGTTCAGTGAAAAATGTCGTAATCATCTTATGTGATGTGTGATACATCCCACCTTCCTCCACAGCCATTTGCACTATGCTGTTTGACTTGCAAGAGTATTTAGGAGAAATTTCAAAATTACAAGTCATATTAAATAGTTTCACAGACACAAAGTAAAACCTAACCTGTGGTAGTAACTGGACATGTCCTGTTTCCTCCCATTTTAAAGTTCAGTTTTGTTTACAGGAAGGTGTCTCGTTTATCTGAGCTGCAGGTCACTGACGCACTGTTTATTGTTAACTTTGTACAGACAGCATCAAAGTTTCTTGGATCCCTCTTTGGACAATTAATGGGTGATTTTGTTTTATTCTTTTAATAAAAATGTACATATAGCAACATCATGATCTGCCATAAGAATACAGCACAACTAGTACCAAGTCAGTACTAGTTGAGGAGTCAGTACCTTAATACACCAGGACAAATTATATAGATAGATATATATAGATAGAGAGAGAGATAGATAGATAGATAGATAGATAGATAGATAGATAGATATGCAGGCTGACACGCTGGTGACACTGTTCTGGATTTCCTATTTACACTGATTTGAATCAAAGCATGCATTTACATACTTCAGATACTCATAACAATTCTTCCCCAAAAATTATTTTAGCTGATACACAGTTTAGAGCTCTTATTTGTCCAGCTGACTCCAGAAGCTTTGTGCAATAAACCCTACTGTGGGTAACTAGTAGAATCCATATCTGTATAAAGTTTTTTGTATATATATATATATATATATATATATATATATATATATATATATGGACATGAAGGTTCACAGACTGGTTTTCTAATCCAGGATAAAAGCTTCAGACCGGTTCAGGTTTACATGGAGCTTCTAGGACCCTGCAGAGAGAGCCTTTAACCACAAAGGCCACTTAACACTGAAATTTTAAAGCCATTTAATTTCTAGGTTTACAAATCATGCATAAATCTTAGTGTGCTATAATTTCGTGTTAAAACGTAATTAGTTGCATACTTGTGAGAGATTTGCATTTTCTTTTCTTTGTACAATTTGATCATTTTCACCAGTTTTAGTAATTTGCAACCTAAATAATTCTGATCAATAATAAAATCACAGTTATGACAGTTTTGATCTTTATTCATCCCTTTCAAAGCTTTTTAAAAGAACTTGGTCGTGTTGCTTATTGCCAGCACGTGGATCCTGCACCAGCTGACTAAGCTTCGAAACTGGGTCACTGAGGCACAGGGGTGACCCAGTTTAACGTACACCCTACCCCTCTCACTGAGATCACTACTGTTGTGGATGAAATCAGGAATGATGTATTCGAGTGTGTGTTGATCAAGAGCTGCGATGTTCCTACTTGTGCTAGTATTCGTGGGGCCTCTGACTCAGTGCTTTCTGCCCAGATGTCCACCTCCGATTGGTTCAGCTGACATCCCACAGTCTCCACCCACCACACTACTGCACTGACTGAACCTGTTTATTCATGGTGTAACTGCCTTCTTCCCAGAAGTGGGAAGGGCTTTACAGAGCCGCACGAATACAGACTGGGAACCAAAAACGGGAGGGCTTTGTGAGAAAGCATAAAAAGTGGCCTTTATGGGGAAGCATGACTAATCATTCATACACAGGCTTGCTCTTGTTCTTGTTATAAAGCCAATGATCTTAGCAGTTTCAAGATTAGTGCAGGACTATTAGTTGGTCCTAATGCAGATAAGACCGGATCAGCGGTTGGGAGAAGCGCACATGCTCAATGTTGATGTTGGACCAGAGTGACCTGTTTTTCTGCTGTGGAACAGGGAGATCTTTCCTTCCACCAAGCATGACATTAGCTTGGGCTTGATCTCGGCTTCAGAGAGTATTAATAGGCTTCTGACTTATTTCTAGAATGCTTTTAAATGACTGTTGAATAAAGCTGAAAGTTTAGTGTGTTTTGATTTTGTATTAAATCTAGTGAATCAATTTTATCTGCCAGTAAGGATTTTGCATTTTAGTGTAGCACGAGACTTATAGATAATCTTATTCAACTATAAGCAAGAAATGTTAAATTTCCTGTGTATATCTAATTATCGTGATTATTCAGCTTATATTGCTGCACTGCTGCGTTTTATATAAAGTCCTGGACAAAATAGTTATATTTTTTCCTCCAGTATTGCCCATTTATTACCATGTAGGGCTTTTGTGTAGGTTTTTCTGCTAAACAATGGCCTTGCAGGCTTTAACCGTGATGCATTATGGCATTATCAGTTTGTTTTTAATAAATTCCTGGGTATAGCAGTATTTTTATTATTATTCTTTTTTTCCCTTATTTTGTTGGTCTAAATGATGCAGCTCCATTAACTACAAAACTTCTGTTTCCATTATCTTACCTTATTTGACTTAACATGTGAGTCAATAGTTCCATGCATTCCTTATTTGTTCTGAAGTTTCACTTATTTTGGTTTCCAACATATTTTCAGCCAGTTGCTAAAGTTTAGCCGAGTTAAAACCTGGTCCACACGCACAGGGCAGATTGCATAACAAGGGGCTTTGTTTTTGGATGCCCTTTAGTTATTTTGTAAAAGCACAAAAAAATTTCATATAAGGTCATGTAGTTACCCACTCATGCATTGTAGAATTGTGTGTGGGAGAACAAGAAAGCAGTTCCTCTCCTTTGTTTTCATAGACTCTGAAGAGGAAAGAAAAGGAGTATGAGCATGAGATGGAGCGCCTGGCCCGAGAGAAGATCTCCACCCAGCAGAGGCTGGCCGAGTTGAAGAATGAGCTTAACCAGGGCATGGACATGATGGAGATTGAGCAGTTGCTACGTCAGACTGTCCAGCCCGAAGATGACCAAGCATCCACCTCCACAGCTTCCGGTAATCTTATTATCTGCACTTAATTTTTTAAATCTGTTGTATTTTTCCATCTGTTTTATTTTTCCATGTAGTAAGTTTTTTTTATTTAAAATGTATTTGTTTTTTTGAGTCAACAAAGTAGCAATAACTACACTTTAGAGTAACTCAGCGTGTCATTGTTTTTCATTTGCTTCCCATAGAAGGTGAAGATAACATAGACGAGGACATGGAGGAAGAAGGCGTACTGACCTCACCTTGCTTCTTACCCAGAGTGTCTCAGCCAGAGCTCAGGAAGCAATTTTCGTCTCTGCCTCAAACTCTTTCTGTCCCATCCAAACCCTCCCAACCTCTACCATCTGCTACTTCGTCCTTGGTCTCAGCCTTTGTCCAGCCTTCCTCGCCTTCATTCTCCTTGCCCCCAGCACAAGTAGCAGTGACCAAGCAGCCCCAGGCCATGGTGGCTCCTCAGACCCTTACATATGGGCATATCGTTGCCACTCCAAGCATCCAGCCAACAGTAATAACACATGCTTCTTCACACGCCTCTGTCATTCAGGCTGTCAATCACACCACCAAGACGGGCACCAAACACATAGCCCACATCTCTCCCTCCTCCCCATCCTCTTCCACCAGCGCCCTACAGCTGGCACCTGTAACTCAGACCATCGGGCACATCACGGTGCACCCAGTGACGCACCTTCCCACGCTATACCAACAGCCAGTCACCATTTCACACACCCTATCACATGGCCAGGCCAGCGGAGCCACAGCGTTGGCCAAACAGACGCCCGTTGGGCATCAGGTGCTCACACATCACCCGCAGCTGGTGGGCCAGACTGTTCTCAACCCCGTTACCATGGTGACCATGCCCTCCTTTCCCGTCAGCACATTGAAGCTGGCATGAGCGAACCGCCTGACGTGGGCTTTGCACTTGCCTGGCACTTCCAGCATTACAGAAGACAAAAGCAGTACATTCCAAATCAAAACAAATCTATGAAGAGTCTAAAACAAATTTATAAACAAATTTATATTTTTTTATATATAGCTATTGCTATTGTGTTATATGTTAAAAGAGATGTGTAGCTAAAATTAGGTTGTGATGTCCTTCATGCTGCTATGTATGTGTTTGTGTGTTTGTGTGTGTGTGAGAGCGATAGTAAACAGAAGAGTGGATGATTTGGCAAAAATGTATTACATTAACTTGACATTTTTACAATATATAATTTTTAACTTCATATTTCCACTTGCTCACAAAGTGCCAGGAAGAGATCAGCGCTACAGTAAAAAATAGCATGAAAGGGGAAAATTAAATACTTAGGACAAATATATAATTTGAAATACTTTTAAGGGGGAGTAACAAGTTTAAGAAGTATTACTATATTACCCAGCACCAGCAGCATATATTTGGGATACACGTAAAGTTTTGGGGTAACCATGTTGATTTCAGCAGGCTATGATGTCCTAAGAGTATACAGTGCATAACTGTAGTAATCTGCACTTTAGGGCAGAACCAGATGGGATCTCACTCTCATTGGCTAATAAAACGAAGTTTTACATTTAGCAGACGCCCTTATCCCAGAGTGACTTACATTTTTATCTCATTATACATCTGAGCAGTTGAGGGTTAAGGCCATTGCTGAAAGAGCCAACAGTAGAAACTTTGATTGTGGGGTTTGAACTTGGAAGCTTCTGAACCATAGTCCAATGCCTTAACCACTGAGCTACCCCTGACTTGATAGTAAATCAAGCTTTAAAATAAGATCAACTGAGTTTCAGAATTGAGCTCTAGAGCTCTATCAGTTTCGTACCTGCCCTTTAATATGGCCTTTATTTAAAGTTGTTGGTCCACCTTTATCAGAACATAGCAGTTTAGCATGCGATTTTCTTGAAAGTCTTCTTGAATTTTTCCTATCTAGCATTCTGAGTGTTGCACAGTTGTTTTTTTTTTTTTTTTTTTTTGATCAATGGTTCTGTATTGTGGCCTGAGGGACTAGAGTGAAATTTTCTCCTGTGCCTTTAACATGCTTTTGTGGTGCTGCTGTTCTCTCCAATGCTGCAGAGACGTCCTCTGGTGTCCTCTCTCTGTAACTGCACTCTCAGCTAACTCACTAGCAATTAACCGCAGAATATGATTCTGCTCAGCCTAGCCAGCACAACACGAGGTCACGGTTTTATAGCCATCATTGTGCCATGAAGGGGTTACGGTATATAAAACAAAACAAATATGAAATTTCAAACTCCATTGTAAATGTTTTTTTTTTTCCTGTGTTCAGATGGAACATGTTCAATGCCTTCATCATGTTGTAGCTGATAAATGAGCTTTATGCTTGGCAGTGCATAGGCATTGTTGCTATGGAGGTTGTGTGTGCTTGTGGTAGGTGTGTATGGCATATTTTATACCTTGTCAACTTCCAACTGATTTAATGCTGATTCATTTGACTGTATGTATTTGATAGTGTGTTTGTAACCAATAGTACGTGGTAGAAATGCAAAGAAAAAATACAGTACATCAGCCAAAGCTTCTGTGAAAACATGAATGTGATTCTGTAGGAGTGTAAATTTAGAAAGACAGGTGTTTATAATCACTTAGCTACTTGAAGGTGGTGGTGGTTTATAATACCAATCTAGATGCCTGTTGCTTTTCTGAACTACACCAAACACTCCCCAGACCTACAAATCCAACCTATCCTGGTTGTCCTCTGAGATTTGACTCATAAACCTCTAACACTGTGATATAGCTTATGTGGCCCACTAAAGAAGAGCCCAGGTTTATGATATGAATATTACCAAGCACTCAATTAACCTAGCAGTCCCTTCATTCATTTTTATGCTTAAACTTCATCTTTACTGAAACCAGCCTGGAATTTGCATTTATACACACAATAAGAATGTGTGGACGTATTTGCCAGTTAAAACATCTTTTTAACTGGTACATGTTTAATTTTATCATCTACATGAATGACTTGTCAGGGGGAAAACTGTTTTAGGGGACCATATAAAGTACTGTATACTATGGGCAACTTTTCTGACCTCTGTCCATGTTAATATCATATATACAAAAAGTGTGTTTTTTCCCTATGGAGAAAGTTAATGTGTATATGGCCTGTACATTTGGGGCTGCACAGATGTAACTGTCCATCATGTTCAAGTTCTGAATGAAGAGGAAAAGCAAGAACAAATGTAAAATAAATGACATCTTATATTTGCATGGTGTCTTTTCGGTCATTTTTTTTGTTTTATTATTTAATTTGCATTAGCTACATCATGTTCATCCTTTTGTATTAATTACTTTATCCTGGCCAGGCTGGTGGTGAATCCAGAGCCTATGTCTGAATAACTGCCTATAACTGGGCAGGAGGTTAGCCTGGATCTGATGCCGATTCTCTTCTCGTGGGCAGATTGCCAAATACACTAGTGAAAATTCTATTCAAATTCTTTCAGTAGTTTTTATGTGATCTGTGCATAAACAGATGGAAAAAAAATTCAATAATCATCTAGTTTGTTACTTATTGTTACTCATCTTGCCCCCCCCCAATAATTTTTTTTTCAAAACATCTTCAATGTACAGACACTTAAACTTTACAGTTTTATTATATTTATAGATTAGCTGCTTAGTTTTACTGAACATCCTGTAGAACCAGCCATAGTCCTTTGTCTCATCTGCTTTTTTTATGCAAGTGAAACCCAAAAACCTTTTTTTTTCAAAATAATTTTAAAATGAAACATTAAACATCATTTACTGTTCTTTTTTGACTACAAATATTTCTCTGCTCGTTTAAATTACTTTCTGTGGAATACTAATTTATAAAAATAATATTATTGGCAGTGGCATCGGACCTTCTTGTAATTGATTTTATGAAATATGTTCTTGAAACTTAATGCAACACACATTTTTATATATCTTTATATATTTTTTTATTCAGTATATTTCTCAATTATTGTTGCTGCTAGCGTCTAAATTCCTAAAGCGATATCGTTTCTTTGGTCATCCCCTTTCTCCTTTTCTAAGGCTTTTTTTTTTTTTTGAGATTTTTATAATTCCATAAACAGCTTCTTCCAGAATTTGTTCATCTCTTATTGTTATATGGTGATGGTGAGAGTCAGGTGTGGGCCTGAAGAAAAGTAAACCCAATAGCAGACAGACAGTGTTTATTGCTTTATTGAAAGGAGTTTCATTGTGTGGATGAAGCAGGAGAAGGGGAGAGAAGAAGCTTGAGTGAATAGGGAGTCTCCTGTGATGCGAAAGGAGGTGGGTCGATGATGTAGGGAAGGAAACCCCATATCCCCGAAGTGGAAGGCGAAGTGGGAGTCTCCCATGACGACTGAGTGAAGGATAAGAATGTGTGTGTGTAATCGCGGCGTCTGATGTCTTGGGAGCTTGTATCTGGCAGAAAGTGAATTCCCGCTCGTGTTGACAAAACTCTTTTGTCCAATATCTGCGAACGCGGAAGTGCGCACAAGCACACACACACGCACGCACGCACGCACAGCTTGAAAGGAATAATGTTCCTTGTGGGCATGATCGAATGGGCTTGATCTGGGAGACATGGAATGAGGGGTTGATGAGGCGCATAGTGTAAAAGCAGTCTGACTGTGCACGGGTTATTGATCTTGGAGACGGTAAATTGGACAATAAATCGAGGAGAAATCCTACATAAGACAGTATTAATGGGGATGTTCCGGGTGGCGAGCATGACTCTCTGTCCAACACGGTAGGTTGGGGCAGTGGAGCGGCGGCAATCTGCATGATGTTTGAAAAGAGATATCGAATGCCGAAGGCTAGCCCTTGCCCGTAGCTAGGTCCTCCTGCCACGGCGTATGAAAGCTTGGGCTGAGGGGACTGCCACCTCCTCCTCTTGTGATGGAAATAAGGAGGGTTGGTAGCCCGACTGCATTGAAATGGTGAGACACCTCTGGAAGCTGAGGACTTAGGGTCGAACAACCTGAGGCACGAAGGTTCAACGCCTGCTTAACCAGGGCCTCAACATCAAGAGAGGTGGCCCAAATGAGACAGTCTGAGGGCAGGATGGTAGATATTGGAGTCCGAGGTGTCTACCAACACCACGAACTGGAGGGAGGGATCCAGTTGTGTAAGGTGAATCATTTCTTTAGTTTGAAAAAGGAGTACTCCGCCTGATCTGACCACTGAAAAGGAATCTTGGTGGAGGTGAGGGTAAGGAGTGGGGCTGCTACTGATCTATAATTGCGGATGAGCCATCGATAGAAGTTGGCAAACCCGAGAAAGCACTGGAGATCCTTTCGGGTGGATGGTCTCGTCAAGTCGGTCATCGCCTTTATCTTGGCTGGTCCATTTAGATCTAAAACAAGGCAATGATAAAGCCCGGGAAGGATGCTGGCGGTGAAATTTACACTTCTCTGCCTTCTCCAGGAGTCTCTGTAGGACTTGGCGAACATGCAGCCGGTGTTCTTCCAGGGAACGAAAAAAAAAAAGAAATCAGGATACCATCCAAATTTACAAACACAAAGATATTTAGGTAATCCCTGATAATGTTGTTTACCAAGAATTGGAAAAAACACTGGGGCGTTAGCTAGGCCGAAGGACACTACGAGATATTCGCAGTGTCCTGACGGGGTGTTAAATGCTGTCTTCCATTCGTGACCCTCTTTAATCCTGATCAGATGATAGGTATTTCGCAGGTTGAGCTTTGTGAACATGTTGACTCCCTGCAGAAGGTCAAAAGCTGTGGACATTAACCCCAGGAGAGGGTAGCGGTTCTTAATGTTGATCTTGTTTAAGCCTCGATAGTCGATACATAGCCAGAGGCCTCCCTCTCCTGAGGCAACAGGGAATATAGTCTACCCTTGGGGGGGTCGTGGCCGGTAGAAGGTCAATGGCACAGTCATAAGGTCTGTGAGGTGGTAAAGAGAGGGCCCGCAATTTCCTGAAGACCTGGTTGAGGTCGGCGTAGTCAGGAGAGACGGCTGAGATGTCAGGGAACTCCATCTCGATAGGGGATGAATCGTGGCTAGGGTGCAGTGCTCTGACTTGAGACAGGACAACAGACACAAAGAACTCCATTCTTGAATTTTGTTCTTGACCAAGTCAATGCGAGGATTATGACGGGTCAACCAAGGGCATCCGAGAACCAAGGGCGAGTGAGCGTTATGCATTACGAGGAAGGAAGTTTCTTCAGAGTTATTGCCAGAAATCCGTAGGGTTATCAGTACTGTGTGTTGGATAATCAATGGCAGAGGGGTCCCATCAAGGGCTCGGACAGCTAATGGTGGTTCAGGGCTAGTGTAAGAAGATTGAGATCCTTAACCTTCGATGGAGAGGTCAGATTCTGGTCAGAGCCGGAATCAATTAATGCAGGGATCATGTAAGCATCCAGAGGTAACCTGCTGGATGCTTTGCATAAGGGAGCCAAGCAGCTCCCCCTGCTGTAAAAGGGACATCCTTAACTGCTCCAAGTCCGCTGGGTTTGTCAAGGCCGATGTATACTGTCAGGTGTGGGACTGAAGGAGAGTGAACCCAATAGCAGACTGACAGTGTTTATTGCTTTATTGAAAGGGAAGCACAAAGGAGTTTCAGCATGTAGATGAGACAGGAGAAGGGGAGAGAAGAAGCTTGTGAGTGAATATGGAGTCTCCTGGACGCAAAAGGAGGCGGGTCAATGACGTAGTGGGGGAGAACCCCACAGCCCGAAAGTGGAAAGTGAAGCTAGAGTCTCCCGTGACATGTAAGTGAAGGATAAAAATGTGTGTGTATAATCGCAGCGTCTGATGTTTTGGGAGCTTGTATCCGGCAGAAAGTGAATCCCCGCTCGTGTTGACAGAATTCTTTTGTCCGATATCCACGAACGCGGAAGTCCGCACAAGCACACACACACACACACACAGCTTGAAAGGAATAATGCAAGTCGAGGTCGGAGAGGCAGGCAAAGTCGTGACCAGTAATCCAGCCACAAGAGAGATTAAATCCAGAGCGTGATCCAAACTCAGCGTAGATAAACAGACGAGGTCATACACATAGGCAAATCCAGAGGGCGAAAACACAAAAACGAAATCCAAAACAGGCACGGTCGAAAGACAGATATAGGACAATAAGAATTTTTTACAAGTGAACGAGACAAGAGGCACGCAGTAAGATACATCGACAAGGTGAGAAACTCACCTAGCACCTAGCCTTATTTTTAAAGCCCCTGGCTAATTGCCAAATTGGTAACAGGTGTGCTCCTGGCCTTGGCGCAGAGAGTATTAGCAGGAGTTATGACTTGGATGTGCTGGGCTGACCGGGCTGGTTCGTGACAGGTGAGTCTGAAATTATCCGGTATTTTTTTACTGCTTCTTTTAATACTTTCCTCTAGATGTTTCCATTTTTGCACAATGATTTTACTACTTAATTACCTATCTCATGTGTATATGAAAGGATATCATACATATTTCTTGTTTCTGTAATATTTTCTCAGGATCATTTGGTTTTAAATCCCCTCTTTTTTTATCTTGATCTCCAATTTTATATTTATTTGATTATGTTCAGAGTATGGGTATGTTTCACATCATTTACACTGTATCTATATGGACAAAATTTAGTTGGTACACTGTTGTCTAAGTTGAGATTTATTTAAGATAACTTAATTAGATCAGTGACTGATTAATCACTAATAAAATTTTGCTGTACCAATAAGGTTCCTGATACCTTCTTTCTAACATTCAAATTAAAAAGCCTCTCAAGGATCTCATTGTTGGGAAATATCATTCAGGACAGCGTTATGAAAAAATCCAAGGCATTAAATATACAGTACTGTACTGGTATAGTGTAAAAGCAATAATAACTATACCAGTAAGTACTGGAATAGTGTAAAAGCAATAATGGTAAAGCTACTAAGAATAGGACACCCTTCTAACATTGCTAAGACTGGTCATGAAGGCTATGGCAGTGTGTAGAAATTTCTACAGTTTTATTAGTTTTTACCTACATGTAAAATGTTGGTTCGTTTCACTTTGACAATATGACAATAAAAACCTACTTGACTAGACATCAAGCAAAGAAAACAACTAAGGAGTTTGCTAAAACTTTTACAATTGAGTTAAGAATTGTAAAAGCGTGATAGGGAACCTGGACCATATCCCAGGAGACTTGGTGCATGAGGTGGGGTACACCCTGGACAGGGTTCCATTTCATAACAGAGCACACACACACACACACACACACACTACATGCAATTTCGCAATTCGGAAACGCCAATTAACCTAATCTGCATGTCATGGACAAGAAAATCCACCAGTTGACCCACCAGACGACCGTGCTAACTACTTAGCCACCATGCTGCCTTGGTAAAATAAAAAAATAAAAAATTGTAAAAACAAAGACTGTTAACACACACAATGTAAAATAAACTTTAGGGATTGGCACAAAACAGCAGTGTAGCCTTAAGACAACCGCTTATCAGTGAGGCTAGTCAGAAAAAAAGGTGTCAGTTTGCAAGGGAGCAAAAAGAATAGATTATGGCGCACTGGAAGAAAAATATCATGTGGTCATTTACAGATTTACCCTGTGCTATAGTAATGGGTCAATCAGAGAAGTAGATGAAGTGATCCATCCATCATGTCTTAAGCTTAGTGTACAAGCCTGTAGGGGCAGTGTTATGATCTGGGGTTGCTTCAGTTGGTCAGCTCCAAGTTCTGCAACATTATGTGTCCAAAAATTAAGGTCAGCTGATTACCTGAATATACTAAATGACCGGGTTTTTTCATCAATGTATTTTTTCTTCCTTGATAGCACGGTCATTCCAAAATGACAGTGCCAAGATTCATTGGCCTCAAAATGTGAAAGAGGGAGCATGAGACATCATTTTCACACATGGATTGCCCAACACAGAGTACAGAATTTAACCTCATTGAGAATCTTTGTGATGTGCTGGAGAAGACTTTATGCAGGGGTCCCACTCTCCCATCATGAAAAAAAGATTTTAGAGAGAAATGAATGAGACTCTGGATAAAAAGGAATTTTGGACATTGCACAAGCTTATGGAATGATTCCACAGTAAATGCATGGCATAATCGAAGTATTATTAGATTATTAGACAATATTAGAGTGTCTCACTTTTTTAAGCCAGGCAGTATAGTATAGTATGGCAAGGTATAGATAGAGAGAGAGAGAGAGAGAGAGAGAGTCTGGGTTTCTAGTTCATCCCAGTCAATATCCAAAACATAAAAAGAGTTACAGTTGATATTTTTAAATTTGACAAAATCCAACATACTCCTAAGGTAAACTAAATGCAACTGAAGTACAGGCAATGACACTACACTGAGAGACATACAGTAGCATCAACCTAAAACTAAATCCACATGGAATGTTTACCTCAGAGCTACATTTGAACACTGTTTAAAACAAATCCATTTTTATTCTCAGCTGGAAGACTCTTTCCACTGCAATCAATTGCACCTTTCTCTTGATTCTCAACTTCTGAGCTCATTTGTTCATCATCATCAAATTCAGCAGCCTGGTTGTCATGTCCTCCCTCCTCAGTCACTGGTTCAGGAGTTTGGTTTGGTGTAGGGATTATATTGAACATTATGAAACCCACCATGATCACCATTAAAGATACAACATAGAGTCCTGAGAACTGAATAGAAAAAAACAGATCACTCACAACATACATAAAATGACTCAATTGACTCAAAATGACTTAATTTCATATTTAGTCCTTATATTAGAAAATGATTTAGCCATTTGATTTTCTATTAAGTTAGACTTTGAGAATGATATATAGAAAGGTACAAAAGTTAGATTATACATTAACAAAGTCATGAACAGTAAGCGCAGGTCAATGTGACCCAGTACTAAGGTGTCTACGGCTGTTTAAGCAGAGCAGAGTGCACATGAACAGCGATTACAGGTTATTGATTAAAGTAAAATTTTTTTTTTCCAAAGTCGCTGCAATGTGCTCTGTAGTACTTTTGTGCATCTTAGCATGTGTGCATGGTTGTACTGTAACCACTCACAGTGAACTGGAATAGGAAAAGTCCACAGAAGATGCTGAAGAGATCTGCTGTGAGCAGAGAGAGGTTAACTGCCGTGGCGCTGGTCATATTGATCACCACAGGCATACAGCTGTACAGTGCATACATACATACGGCAAAGCCACACAGGAGCAGAGCTAAGGAGAGGGCCAGAGACATAATTAAGACAACCTAGAAAACAAATGCAACTCAAACACTGAGAACTTAAACAGGTTTTAAGATGCGGGATTGCAAAAGGTTATGGAAATAGTAGATTTACATTTACATTTAGCAGTTATGTTGCCTACGTATATGCTTCCACAATTGGCAAAACTAACTAATCACAACTGGTGGAGCTGGAAACCAACAGTTAATGTAAATAACAGCAGTGAAAGTAGTTTTAAATGCTTACTGGTACTATTTAGCCAAAAGGTGATGAGAATTACCCATGGAGAAGAAGCTACAAAAGGCAAGCTGACTGCAGGTTCTCTCAGGCTCCTAAATTCAGGGTGGGGCAAAGGGTCATGCTTGCCTTGACCATGCAGCAAGTCATTCCCACATTTCATGTCACCCAGCTATGCCGTCTCGCCTCACGCCTCATAACTATATGTACAGTACCACTTCATGCTGAGGAGAAGGCAGCCAAAACCCACATTCTAAATTTGGATGCACTTTCAGCTAGAAAACACATCTGATAACCTTATGTCATCTTAAACAACACTTTGTTTAGTTAATAACTGCTTCTATCTCACTCTGAATTAACACAATTCTGAATCCCAAATGCCTCTCTACCTTTAATCAAGGTCACTACTTCATGTGTGGAAAAAGTAATTGTACATTCAAGCAAAGTAGCATTGCATTTAAAGCTATCTGGCATTTAACCCTGGAAGCCGGAAGTTAATAGAGCTGATATTCTAAATAGTTCCAAATAGTGTTCGGGACTCAAACACAGTCTCAATGTTTAAGTCCAGGCTAAAAACTATTTATTTAGCCAAGCATTTTTATGAATAGATTTGCCTTAGGTAAGGGAGCAGATCTGGGGGATCCATGGACGTAGAGTATTATGGTGAACTGGTATGTTTAGATGCTGTCATCCTCACTCTCATTGATCACTCAGGTTTGCTGACGGTAAGGTGATTGTTTACTTTACATCTCAGGAAGCCCTCATGTTTGTGTTTCCTTCTGGCTCTCCCTTTTAGTTATGCTGTCATAGTAAGTCCTGCCGAAGTCTCTGCTTGCACTCTACAGTTAATATACATTATACATTGTGTGACTGTGACCATACTTAACTGCCATCTTTCCTCCTCTTCTCTTTCTCCCCCTCGTTCTCTTTCCTCTCTTCCCCTGTCTCCCCCTTTCACTCTTTCTCTCTCTCTGTCGAGCTACACATGTCGTTCCTGAGCTGCCAGTGATCCAGACTCCCTCTGCCCTCCGGACTTGTTTGACCCATCCTGGTGCCCCACTTCTGGTTGAAGATATTGTCACATGGATGCCCCGTGTGTCTCTTTGGGATGCGTCTGGTGTCTGGGGATGATTCTCTCTACCTAGAAGACGGTTCTGGCCTTGACTGGTGTTGGCAACTGTTTCTCTGGGGACTTGACAGTTCGATAGTTCAGGACTGAAACTTCCTACAAGTCTACCTGGGTCTTCAATAACTACCTGGACTCCATATTAACATCAATTAACATCAGCTATTATAACTGAACTGCCTGCCACCCTACACACTGTATAAATGCAGATCATTTACTGCTTTCTGTTTCACCCAAATGAGGATGGGTTCCCTGTTGAGTCTGGTTCCTCTTAAGGTTTCTTCCTATTACCATCTCAGGGAGTTTTTCCTTGCCACTGTCGCCCTCGGCTTGCTCACCAGGGACAAACTGACCATTTTGATTCATACAAATTCACATTATATACAAACTTAAATAATTCTTTTGATTGTGTAAAGCTGCTTTGCGGCAATGAAAATTGCTAAAAGCACTATACAAATAAAATTCAATTGAATTGAATTAAATACAATGCAGTTGACCAGCCAAACATTAAAACGCAATTTGCAGCGATCGCCGGTTTTCCTAATGTAATCGGAGCGATCGACTGCACGCACATTGCTATAAAGGCGCCATCCGAAGATGAATTTGCATACGTGAATCGGAAATATTTCCAATTAATTCTTCTTTGTCTTTCGGCTGTTCCCTTTCAGGGGTCGCCACAGCGAATCATTTGCCTCCATCTAACCCTATCCTCTGCATCCTCTTCTCTCACACCAACTAACTTCATGTCCTAAATATTTCCAATTAATAAATGTGCAAATAATATGTGATGCTCAAATGCGCCTAACAAATATTGTGGAAAGGTGGCCTGGGTCAACCCATGATTCATTCATCCTCACAAACAGCATGGTTGGGATGAGGCTCCAAGGTGGCAGGGGGTGCGATGGTTGGCTTCTTGGTGTGTGATGTATTTAAAGATATTATTCCAGCTAAGTTTTTTTAAATTTTGTTATTAATTCCAGAGGATAAACAATTATGCAAATAACAGTTTTTCTCCGGTCTACCTCCGAAAGGAGCACCTCCAATTCACATTCTGTGAAGTTTCTTTTCTTGCTTGCTTTTGCCATTGCTTTTTCGTTTGGTTTTGCCAAAGTGGAGTCATTAACATATTTATATGGGGGAGAAGGCAGGAAGGGGTTTTGCGCTCGTGCACGTGCGTTCAATTTCACGTTAATTGGGATGTACAAAGAGAAATTGCTGGGATTCCGCGTACGCAGTGTTTCATACATCAGATTTTTTTGCTGCGTATGCACATTTACAGCTTCGTCCGCATGCAATGTTTTAGTATGAATTCAACGCAAGTCTTTGTACATGAGGCCCCAGCTCTGCCAGTTGTGAAAATATATGTGTTGGTGGAGCAAAAGCAAGTGACTAAATAAACAAACAAATCATGAGGTGCTAAAATTTGTAGAACAAATTATTAAAGTACAAATGTACCATCACACTCAAGGCCATGCTTTTGTACTGGATATTTACATGGTTGTAATAACTAACCCAACAGCACTCCCTTTTGTGTGATATTGCCTAATTATTCTACTTTAGAATATCAACCAACTTCTGTGCTTTTTGGGTTCTATCCTAAAAAGCTTCAAATGGAAAGCTAGAGTGCTGGGGTGTACTAGAGTGATACAGTGCATCCGGAATGTATTCACTTTTTCCACATTTTGTTATGTCACAGCCTTATTCCAAAATAATTATTTTTTCCTCAGAATTCTATACACAACACCCCATAATGACAACATTAAAAAAGTTTACTTGAGATTTTTGCAAATTTAGTAAAAATTAAAAAAATTGAGGAAGCACATATACGTAAGTATTCACAGCCTTTGCCATAAAGCTCAGAATTGAGCTCAGGCGCTTCCTGTTTCCCCTGATCATCCTTGAGATGTTTCTGCAGCTTAATTGGAGTCCACCTGTGGTAAATTCAGTTAATTGGACATAATTTGGAAAGGCACACACTTGTCTCTATAAGGTCCCACAGTTGACAGTTCATGTCAGAGCACAAACCAAGCATGAAGTCAAGGGAATTGTCTGTAGAGCCCCGAAACAGGATTGTCTGGAGGCACAAATCTGGGGAAGGTTACAGAAAAGAATTCTGCTGCTTTAAAGGTTCCAATGAGCACAGTGGCCTCCATCATCTGTAAGTGGAAGAATTTTGAGACCACCAGGACTCTTCCTAGAGCTGGCCGAAACTGAGCGATTGGGGGAGAAGGGCCTTAGTCAGGAAAGTGACCAAGAACCCAATGGTCACTCTGTCAGAGCTCCAGAGGTCCTCTGTAGAGAGAGGAGAACCTTCCAGTAGGACCTCCATCTCTGCAGCAATCCACCAATCAGACCTATATGGTAGAGTGGCCAGACGAAAGCCACTCCTTAGTAAAAGGCACATGGCAGCCTGCCCAGAGTTTGCCAAAAGGCACCTGAAGGACTCTCAGACCAAGAGAAACAAAATTCTCACGTCTGATGAGGCTCTCTGCCCACTCTACCATATAGTCCTAATTTGTGGATTGCTGCAGAGATGGTTGTTCTTCTGGAAGGTTCTCCTCTCTCCACAGAGAGCTCTGACAGAGTGACCATTGGGTTCTTGGTCACCTCCCTGACTAATCGCTCAGTTTAGATGGCCCGCCAGCTCTAGGAAGAGTGCTGGTGGTTTTGAACTTCTTGCCACTCAGCTCATTGGGACCTTCAAAGCAGCAGAAAATTTTCTGTAACTTTTTCTGTAACCTAAGGCTGTAAATACTTATGTACATGCGCTTTCTCAATTTTTTATTTTTAGTAAATTTGCAAAAATCTGAAGTAAACTGTCATAATGTCAACATGTTGTCATTATAGGGTGGTGTTTGTAGAATTCTGAGGATTTTTTTTTCAATCCAATTTAGAATAAGACTGTGAGTGCCTCCGAGTGGCGCAGTGGTAAAGTGCTCGCCCTATCAACCTGTCTATGCACATTTTAGCATGTTTTCCCAGTGTTCTGGTGCATTTACTTAAGGTTCACTGGTTTGTTCCAAACACCCAAAACAAGCTATGAGATACAGTATCAGCTTGATAGGAGTGAGTATCTTGATATGATAAGACTGACTGCTCTAAATTTCCTATGGTAAAAGTATTCACTCACCCATCCAAATCATCGAATGCAGGTATTACAACCACTTTCATGGTTACCTAGGCATGCAGACTACTTCTACAAACATTTGTGAAACAATGGATTACTCTCCGGAGCTCAGTGAATTCTATTGGTAACGTGATAGGATGCCACCTGTGCAATAAGTCCAGTCGTGAAATTTTCTTGCTGTTAAAAATTCTGTTAGTGGTATTATAATGAAGTGGAAGTGATTGAGAAGGACAGCAACCCAGCCATGAAGTGGTAGGCCACATAAAACCACCAGAATCACGCTTCTGAAAAATTGGTTAAAAAATTCCCATAATCACACTCCTAAACCTTGTGAAAAGCCTTCCCAGAAGAGCTGTTATAGCTGCAAAGAGTGTGCCAACATCATATTAAACCAGGTGGATTAAGAATAGTATGTTACAGGCAGGCAAATACTTTTGGCAATATAGTGTATATCTAAATGTGCATCTAAATGACTTCTCTAAGACTTCTCTAATAGATAGGCAATCTAACAGTGATATGATATGATAAGAATTGGGATACTAAGGATTATTTTAAGGGTCACTTTCTTTCTGTGTTGTTCAGTGTGGCAACATACTTGGGGAAAAATATCAAATAATCTCACACTGTAAAAACGCAATAAAAACTATAATGTGGTGCTCTTACCAATTTGCCATGTCCACTGAATATTTGCCACCTCCATATGTTCTAAAATACCTCTAAAAATACATGGTGTTAATACATGGGTAGACCCATTCATCATGACATTTTATGAAAAAAATCTTCTACATAGCTGATTCTTCATGTACCTCAGCATGCAATTTGATAAACATCCAAATGAGTCTCACAGCTGTATTCCGCTGATCAGTGTCCCAAAGAGGCCGACCATGCCCAGATACTCCATCCGGTTCCTTTTCTTCACAATGTACTCCTGACACATGTTGGAGACTGCATACAGAGTGGCACTGATGATAACTAGGCCATCGCCCAACAGAATGTTACTGCCTGTATAAGTCAGGATGATATACCATTCAGTATAATAGAGTATGATTGTGAACATATGTTTGTTACAAATCATTACAAAGGTCAGCAGGCAACCATACTAGTGGAGTAGTGGTTTATCATTATTATATACAGTATAAAGCAATTAATTTTATTGCTTTTTTTGCTGTAACACTGCGAAACTCTCAGTTCTGATTGGTCAGAGGGTATTGATAAGTTCCAGCACCAGTATCAGTAGCTCTACTATTTTTTAGAAGCACTAACAATAATTCAATATTGTTTTTATAGTTACTGCTTATTCATGGACATGTGTATGTCAAATGCTCCAAATCATCTAAATGTTTAATAATAAACATATTTTTAAGGTATAAGTATTTATGTTGAAACTTCCAGTAAGGAGCTATTTCTTTAACATTTATGGAAGGAGCCCCAGCTTCGGATAAGGTAAAAGGGAGGCATAAAATTGTTGTTTTACATTTTGTTTGTGATGTTCAGTTCATATGTGAAAATTATTCCAGTTACAGCTAAACGTCGTTTTTTTGTTCTTCTGCGACACTCCTGCCCAGACGTTCTCTTTTATTCAAGTGGAAGGATGCCACGTCACATACTCACGTCCTATGGCTCAGAGATATTATGTCTTTTTCGTCCCTGGAGATGATTCACTACTCAAACCGTGATTTAAGACTTGGTATGGGGGCACATCCTTAGGTTTTTTCATATACATTTATTGTTTAATCCCCTTAGTATTTGTTTTGTTGTTTGTTTTTTTCCCTTCCCCTACTCCCTTTTTTCTCTTCTCTTTTTTTGCACACAAAACCCAGACTTCCAGCTCCACGTTCTTGTTTCTTTCCTTCTCTTTAAATATGACTGATGTTTAGCCTTTCTTAGACATGTAAAGCTGGCTTGGAGTCAGGGATTGGCGTTCCCAAATTGCCTGTAGTGTGTGAATGAGTGTGTGAGTGTGTGCCCTGCGATAGATTGGCACCCTGTCCAGGGTGTAACCCTGTCTAAGCCTCCTAGAATAGGCTCCAGGTTCCCGTGACCCTAAATACAGGATAAAGCGGTATAGACGGAGAGTGAGTGAGTAAGAAAATGACTCCTCATGCTTTCAGAATCAGTCTTATGATTATACAATATGAGTCCTGAAACATGCTTGTGCCATCAGGAAAATAAACTCCATAAATGTGATAACCTGGTCATTCACTATATTAAGGTCATCAGTTGACTTGCTTTAGGTCAGCAGTTTATTGCCAACACTCCCTCCAGACGCTTGTGCAGTGGGCACTATGCATGATGGGTGCAAAACTTCTGGCAGTTTCCTTCTTACCCTGATGTACATTCAAAAGATTTTTAAATGACTCTCTCTAACAAGTGTTTTTTTGATGCCCAGACAGCTGTTTAGTTCCAATAATGTGATTTCTCATCATATTGTGTGTGTATGGACATGCTTTTACCTTCACTATTAAAACAGCAAAGCGATCTCAATTCTTTATTTGTTTTACCTATTTTTTTTCCACAAAGTTGACGGTTTAAAACTATCCTTCCAGGTTTTGATAATGTGTTGATAATGTGATAATATGTATTGGGGCTTAACCCCAGTCTTAATAATTCTGAAAAACTGTTATTTGTTTTCTTTGCTTGATGCAACTTAATAAATTGACCCTTCAGAAATGTTGATTTTTTTGCCAGGCAGTGTACTGTATGTATATTAAATATAAGATTTTTTTTTTTAAATAAATAGACAACTGTAAAACAATGTAGCCTTTGATGATTGTATACTTAACAGCATGCTTCTACTTTTTTTTTTATAACTTACTTAACATTGAAGGAAAAAATTAAACTTTAAACTGTTAAGCTTAATATTTATTCAGTAGAAAGTCAATAACTAACGCCCTTACTTGATCCTTGGTCTCTCCCTGAGACTAGATCTGCCCCTACCATGGCTCCTACACCCCCCAGACACACACACACAGCCACATAGTGAATGATTCTGTAGCGTGTTTTCAGGAAGACCCAGGATAGGATCAACAGCATTGGAAGAATAAAGCAATCCAAAAGCTGTAACACAGATAATTAGTCAAAACAGTCATGCAACAGCATTAACATATCTCCTAGAAATTTTTAGGCAGATACAAATCCAACAAATTGTAAACCTTTCGATAACATGGCTATACATAAGTCTGTTTCACCTGTATGCTGGTTAATGTGGTGTACTGGTAAGCCTTCACCACTGCATAATTTGCCTCCACATCTACCAGCCCTAACAATACATACTTCCACCATTTTGTCCTTAAGATCTGCAGAATATTTTCATCACCTATAGTATATTGAAAGAAAGAACACAAATACAAAACATTAACACTATGTCTATGTATTAAATAAAATAGAATGTAGCATTTCTTAAAATAAGCCCTATAAAAAGAATATCTCTATCAATCTTGCCCAATAAATCTCTGGCTCATATACTTTTTAAAACATAATTACTGTTACTGAGAAAAAAGCAGAAATGTGTTAAATGTAAAAGCAGTTATAGAATTAAAAAGCAGTCCACAAACTGTAAAAAATAAATAAATAAATAAAAAAATCTAAACGTATGTATTTGTATAATACCTCATTATAGAGGTTAAACTACATTAATTCACATAGCAACTAAACTTCTGGCAGAGTAACTGACTGGTACCACTTTTTACTAACTAGCAACAGTTTATGAAAAGTGGATGGTAATTACAAATGACTATATTCAGTAAAAAGAGCTTAAGTTACATACTGTAGATTTTTTTTTATTTTATTAAAGTTAACATTGATGTAAACTGAAAAAGCCCAACCTCTTTTGAAACAAAGTGCAGTAGTGTATGTGAGGCAAAGAAGTATATAATTGATGCAGCTCTGAAGCATTGGTACGTCCAGGTGAAAATCTGTGGCCAGGTACTGAGATGTGACTGCAGTTCCACAAATCAGTGCTGAGAGACCCTGACCCATGGCTATTGTTTTCAGAAGCTTCCTGTAAAACCATGTACAAAGAGTGCCCAGTTAAGTCAGGGCTAAATTACTATTTCAGAAACTAACCCTGTTGCTTACACTCTCAGAAAAATACTGTATCGTGTTTTGGCCCTGTGTAAATACAATCAAGTGTACTCTCAATATGTGAACAGATTGTAAATCAGTAAATTAGTATTCCTTTAAAATCTTTTAAGAGCTGATTGGCCGAGCTCTCTCAGAGGGACTCCCTTGCGCTCCCACATTAAACACGGCTCTACAGCCAATCAGGGGCGTCTGTGAGCTCGCGCACGCGGAAGGAGCGGCTAGCGCTTTCCCCTGAGTGTGTTACTCAAATTAAAATTTAAATTCAAATTTTATTTGTCACATACACAAACATACACAGTACGAAATGTAGTGAAATGCTTATACGACTGCCATTGACCCTAAAAGAGAATTAAAGTTTACAAATAAGAAATAAATATGAATAAAAGAAATACGATAGAAATTAAATAGAAAAATTTAATTAAACTAGGAAAAATAGAACTAAAAATAAAAATAGAAATGTGCTAGGAAAAAATAGAACTAAAAAATAAAAATAGAAATATGATGTACATAAAAATAGAAATATACTGTGCAAATTGAAATATACTGTACTGGGTGTGCAAATATGCATAGAACCAAAGTGTCTTTGTGCAGAGGTTAAACATGTAGTGTAGTTGTGAAGGTAGGTATGCAAAGTTATTAAAGTGTCTTTGTGCAATGGTCCAGGATGTAAACGTACAACATGTAGTGTAGATATGAAGGAAGGTGTGCGTGTAATTGTACATAGTGTTCATGGATGTAAAAAGATTGATAGATTTGATCAATTATGAAAAGATTGTGTTAGTTCTGCAACTAACTAACTCCTCCCCTAAAGGTGCATTTAAAAAAAAAATTTTATTCAGTTTGTGAAAAGCAAACAATAACAAATGGTCTCAGTCCAAGGGAAGTCCAAAGTCCTTTAGCAAAGCCATCGTTCTTATTGCTTTTAAGTTCTTTGATAACTCAATTGATTCAAAATACATTTTCAACTCAAGTTTAAATCTTAAAAAAAGAGGTTTGCATTTAGAAAATTTACATTTATGAATATGATATTTAGCAAACAAGAAAATAAGGTTTATGAGATAAGTATCACCATTTTTTTCACATTCGTGAAAACCAAAAAGTACATTTCTGTAAGTAAACTCAAAATTAGGATTCACATAACATTTGACAAATTTAAGAATGTCACACCAAAATGATGTTGTATAAGAGCAATTCCAGAATAAATGTAGAGAAGTTTCAAGGTTATCTAAACAGAAACAACAGTTGGTGTCAATATCCTTCTTCAGTCTTTTAAGAAAGCACTTATCCGGATAAACTCTATAAATTAACTTAAACGCTATTTCTCTCATTTTGTTAGTAATTAAATATTTGTGAGGTAATGACCAAACTTTCTTCCAGGGAATATCACTAACTAAACCATTCCAATAAGAGAGTACATAAGGCACAGAAATAGACTCCATCTGAAATAACACTCCATGTGGAACTGCATCAGCAACAATGGCAAACTCTTTCGGACTAACAGGAATTCCATGCTTAACTAAAAATTCTGAATAATTACAAAGCAAACCATTCTGATTGAAAAGTTGAGACACAAACATAATACCATTTTTAAACCAATTTTCAAAAAAAAAAGATTTATGTTTATACAGTAGATTCTTATTGTTCCAGATTAGATACGAGTGAGGTGTAAAATTATGTTTAAAAATGAGGGACCAAGCTAATAACATTTGTCTATGAAAAAGAGATAATTTGACAGGGATTTTCATGATATTATAGTTACAGATTAATAAAAAATTTAAACCACCTAGTTTAGAAAAAATAGCATTAGGGATCAGATTCCATATAGATGAGGGCTTATTGATAAAGTTTTTTATCCAATTTATTTTAAAGGTGTTGTTCAGTGGAGAAATCAAGAAAGTTCAATCCCCCTTTCTCAATGGTGTTCATCAGTACAGATTTTCTAATAAAATGAGTTTTATTCTTCCAAACAAAGTTGAGAAGCATTGTATCGATTTTTTTAAGAATGGCAGTGTCAACATTCAGAGAGAGAGCCGCATAAGTTAATCTTGACAAACCTTCAGCTTTGGCTAGTAAGATTTTTCCCTTCAATGAGAGATCACGTTGGAGCCACATATTTAATTTTTTCTTAGTGCTTTCAATTAAAGGATTAAAATTTAAGGAGCATCTTTCTAATTCATTTTTATTTATAAGAACACCTAAATAAGAAATCTGATCTTTGATTTGAATATTACAAATTTCTGCCAAATTACATTCTTTGGTGGACATTAATTCACACTTTGAGAGGTTCAAGAACATCCCTGATGCTTTGGAGAATTGCTGAATATACTTCAGTGCTAAAGGAACCTGTTTAGCATCTTGCAAAAAAAGTGTGGTATCATCAGCCAGTTGACTGATAAGTGCCCCTAACGGTGCGTGAGCGAGCAGTTCGAAAAGATGCGGTCGGCTGACGTCATGCGGTTCGGAGGAAACACGTGATAGTCTTCGCCCTCCCGGCTGAATGGTAGTAGTAGCCTTAATGTGGGAGCCCCCTAGTGATGGGGAGAAATTGGCCACGACTAAATTAGGGGAGATATGCCACATATATGGACTACAATTTGTTTTTAGAATTAATATTTAAAGTTTTACTATATTAAACTTTGCCTTTAAAGGGGAAACTAATCAGCCATAATGTTACAAAGCAAAACATTATGTGTTGGGTTCCACTTATGTTGCCTGGGCAGCGCTGGCTCCTCAAATAATGACACCACAAGACCTCTGCGCGTGTGTTGTGGTCTCTAGCACTACAACATTGGCAGCGGATTCTTCGGGTGCTGTAGGTTACAGGATGGGCCACCATGGATCAGACTTGTTTGTCTTTTGCATCCCATGGGTGTTTGGAGGCCGAGTCAGCAGCGTTGAGCTCTTTGCAGCATTTACTTTTTTCATCAAGTTGTGCTACATTGGCTTTTCTCTGGGATCAGACCAGACAGGTGGGTTTTTTCTTCCCACTGGCATAAATGATCCTTGGCTGCCCATGATCCTGTCACCAGTATACCAGTATATAACTAATAATTAATGTTAATGTGCAATATCATGTGGTATTAATGTTATGGCTGGTCGGTGTACATACTAAAGATACAAAAAAGCGCCCACTTAATAATATCACCCCAACAAAAAGAAAATGTACAGTTTAGCTTCCTTTTTTCTGAATAATGGTTACACCGAATAATGGTTACACATCTGTAGGATATTATTACACATTTAATAATGCTAGCATGTACTTTGGTAATCACTTGACATTTAGAATGACCTATTTAAGAAGTAAATCAGCTTGACAACATTCTTTGTTAGCATGGAAAGGAAAGGGGTAAAAGGGATGACATATCCTCACTCACCATGTGAACATTTCCCTCCATTTGAAATCTTTGAATTCTCTTGAGAGCTTTTCACAGACTGACTCTTGTTGTTCATGACTCATCTTTGCTTCTCTGTTGTTCTTACTCCTTGTGCTCCAAAGTGAGCTTTGGACAGCCGTTGTGTGACCGAAAGGAACACAGTACCATGTCTTAACTAATGATGTGAATCATTTACTGTGCAACTTTCAAGGTTAAGAATGATAACACATTTTACAACCCAAGCATTAGCATTTAATTCATTTATTCAGTCATTAATTTTCTATACCCCTTTATCCTGTGTACAGAGTGGCGGGGACCTATCCCATGAAACTTAGGGCACAAGGTTGAACAGGGTGCCAATCCATCGCAGGGCATACTCACACACACACCACAGGAACCTAATCTGCATGTATTTGGACTGTGGGACACAGAGGAAACCCACAAAGCACAGGAAAAACATGCACACCTGAACCGGGGATTGAACCCTCAACCCAGGAAGTGCGAGGCCACAGTTAACCACTAACCACTACGCCACCATGTCCCCTAGCTTTTATACATATAGATTATATATGTATTAGTGTTTGTTTAAAAAGAACCTGATCTTTAGTCAGTTACCTTTGATGTCATAAACATTTATGCCCTATGTGTATATAACTGGGTGTGACAGAGCGAGAGACTTTGACTTTAACTATTAAACGTAGTGTCAGTGATTGTGGAACAGGTTAATCCAAATCAATTGATGAGGACTCCAGCATCACAGAGGCTGCATTCCATTCTCAGTCAGTAGAGAATAGGGAATAGATGTAGTATTTCAAAGGGTACAAATGTCTCACTCCTGATCCATCATTCCAGCCCTGTTTCCACCATTGCTTCACTCCTTTTCACAACACACTCCTCTACTCCGACTTTGACAATTTGATAGTGACCTCAAAATCCACTTTTCTGGTTGCTTTTTTAGCCAACTTGTCTGCTGTCTTGTTTCCTCACATATCTGAAAGGCCTGGGACCCACAGGAAATAATTTTTTTTTTTTTGTTTAACTATTTTTAAGTTAGCTAAAAAGATTTTACTCACAAGTTTCTGGTGCCTTCCAGCTGTAACTGTACTAATGATTGTAAGTGCTGCTCCTGAGTCACCACAAATAACGGTGACTAATCTATTCTACTGCCACCAATAATGCATATAGCTTCCGGGTACATAAACTATGACAATTAGAAATTTCTAATGTGTAACTAGGTATAGTAATGGCAGCCCCAGTTTTCTCTGATTTCTGGTCCTTAGACCCATCTGAGAAGACCTGTATGCTACATGCTGTATGTATCTTTATATTTCTAGTCGATATATCTATAATATTCGCCAACTAGGCCAGCTGTCTCATCATTATGCTTGATCATTAATAATTTCAAATACACATTTGCCATTTTTTAACATACAAAAGGGTCAAATATGCCACACTACGGTTGCAGCAAAATCTTTTCCATACACACACATCTCTATTGCTGGCTGATCTCATTTCCAAGCAAAGATTTCCTTCTGAGGCCTCTCCTTCTCCCAACACTCCTCCAGCTCTATCTCCATCAGGTGGATTTCTCCAAGCCCTCCTATGTTGATCCGATAATTAACCACTAGCTGTTTTCTTCATAGCCAAAATGGCATTTCACCTGCTTCAACTTGAAGAGCACTTACTTGGGAGGTTTTAGAACAGCATATAGTGCAAGCTCACTTCACAGATTGGAAAATGTAGTAGGAATTAAGAGAACGGGCTTCTCCTGACTCCTATTTGACTGATCGTTATCAGTTTGTAGCTTTAAATGATGACTATTCTGCATGTTCTCACGTGGAGTTTGGAGTTCCACAGTGTTCAGTTTTAGGCCCACTGCTTATTTCTCTTTACATGCTTCCTCTGGGCAACATAATAATTATAATAATAATAATTAATAGTTAACATAGTAATGCTGTGACGTAGCTTCCTGTTTTCATATTGTTACCGCGAACGGTCCTTGTTTGTTTGTATCAGGGTTTAAATTATACTGCTTTTCCATTAATACAAAATAATAACAATAATAATAATAATAACTAGATTTTACATTTTAATACTACTGGACTTTTTCAGTTTTTTGTGCTTTTTCGGAGAATGTGCATATCTCTTCGTTTAGGAACAACAAGCGGAATCCATTTTCAAACAACCAAAACTCAGGTACGTTACAGTATGTCTAGTATTCAGCTCGTTCAGTGTGTGGATTGCAGGATGTTAAGACTTTCTTCCTCCGTCATTAGCGATAACTTTGCACTCTGACGGAGAAGATATTGGGGTTGAAGGAGCGCATCCAGACTTTAGAGAGGGTTAAAGAGCATGAAAGTAGTGTTATTCCAGTAGCAGAAAGTCTGGGTGCCGCAGGCGGAGATAGCCAGCCCCCGACTCTGGCGCCATACTCGTTTAGAAAAGGCTTAGGCTAACCAACGGGTGCACACCTTGTGCTTCACTTGCTCTTCTCAGTCATGCACCCTGTGGGACGGTTCCACTTTGGTCCTGGCCTTGGCTGATGCTGACAGCTGTTCTCTGAGGACTTGTGACTGCAGTCGCTTGATAGTTCAGGACTGGACTTTCCCACAGTTTACCTGAGCCTCCAATAACAAACTGGACTCCACAACAACATCATGCAATAGTGAGGACTTCATGAACTTTTTTAATAATAAAATTGTAAATATTAGGCATAAAATTGAGGTTTTGAAACCGAACAATGTAATTGATGCAGATGTTAATCTAGCCATGTCAGACCAGAACCTAGAATACTTTACTCCCCTTGAAGAGAATGAACTAATTTCACTCATCTCTTCTTCAAATTCATCAACCTGTATATTAGATCCTGTACCGACACATTTTCTTAAACAGATAGTACCAGCAATAATAGAACCCCTGTTGAGAATAATTAATTCTTCACTCAGCATTGGATATGTTCCAAAATCTTTTAAATTAGCAGTTATCAAACCAATAATTAAGAAACCTGACCTCGACCCCTGTCAGCTGTCCAGTTACAGACCAATATCAAACCTCCCCTTTATCTCTAAGATCCTGGAAAAGATAGTAGCGGAGCAGCTATGCTCATATATACATAGGAATGGCATACATGAACTGTATCAGTCAGGATTTAGGCCTCATCACAGTACAGAGACGGCGCTCGTTAAAGTAGTAAATGACATTCTATTGGCCTCTGATCAGGGTTGTGTAACTATGCTTGTATTACTTGACCTCAGTGCAGCTTTTGACACTGTTGATCACGCTATTCTTCTTCACAGATTAGAAAATGTAGTGGGAATTAAGGGTACAGCCCTCTCCTGGCTCAGATCCTATCTGACCCATCGTTATCAGTATGTAGACTTAAATGGTGATTATTCTGCATGTTCTCTAGTGGAGTTTGGCGTTCCGCAGGGTTCAGTTTTAGGTCCACTGCTTTTTTCCCTTTACATGCTTCCTCTGGGCAACATAATCCGTAAGCATGGTATTAGTTTTCATTGTTATGCTGATGATACACAGTTATATGTCTCAGCAAAACCTGATGAGAAAAAACAGCTTACTAAAATTGAGCAATGTGTGCAGGACATAAGAAATTGGATGCTAACTAACTTCCTTCTGCTAAATCCGGATAAGACAGAAGTTCTAGTCATAGGACCGCATACAGCTAGGAGTAAAATTTTAGATCATACCGTAACTTTAGATGGCCTTTCTGTTCCATCAAATGCAACAGTGAAAGACCTTGGTGTGATTATTGATTCCAGCCTTTCATTTGAAGCACATGTAGATAATATTACCAGGATAGCATTCTTTCACCTCAGAAATATTGCCAGAATAAGAAATTTATTGTCGCTAAACGACGCAGAAAAACTAGTTCATGCTTTTATCACCTCTAGGTTGGACTATTGTAATGCCTTACTGTCTGGTTGTTCAGCTAGATGCATAAATAAGCTTCAGCTAGTCCAAAATGCAGCAGCGAGAGTCCTCACCAGAACCAGAAGATATGAGCACATCACCCCTATCTTATCTTCACTCCATTGGCTCCCTGTGAAATTTCGCATTGATTTTAAAATACTACTCTTGACATATAAAGCATTAAATGGTCTCGCGCCGCAGTACCTGAGCGAACTGCTAGTGTCTTACGATCCGCCACGCCTACTTCGATCAAAGGATGCAGGCTGCTTGTCAGTACCGCGTATTATGAAAAATACAGCTGGGGGCAGAGCTTTTTCTTACAAAGCCCCAAAGTTATGGAATAGTCTTCCAAATAGTGTTCGGGACTCAGACACAGTCTCAGTGTTTAAGTCCAGGCTAAAAACCTATTTATTTAGCCGAGCATTTTTATAAATAGATTTGCCATAGGTAAAGGAGCAGATCTGGGGGACTCATGGACGTAGAGTATTATGGTAAACTGGTATGTTTGGATGCTGTCTTCCTCACTCTCATTGATCACTCAGGTTTGCTGACGGTGAGGTGATTGTTTGCTTTACATGTCAGGAAGCCCTCATGTTTGTGTTTCCTTCTGGCTCCTCCCTTTTAGTTATGCTGTCATAGTTAGTCCTGCCGGAGTCTCTGCTTGCACGCTACAGTTAATATACATTCACATTATACATTGTGTGACTGTGACCATACCTAACTGCCATCTCTCCTCTTCTTCTCTTTCCCCCCCTCTTTCTTTTTCCTCTCTCCTCCTGTCCCCCCCTTTCACTCTTTCTCTCTCTCTCTGTCGAGCTACACATGTCGTTCCTGAGCTGGCAGTGATCCAGACTCCCTCTGCCCTCCGGACCTATCTGACCCATCCTGGTGCCCCGCTTCTGGCTGAAGATCTCGTCACATGGATGCCCCGTGTGTCTCTCTGGGATGCGTCTGGTGTCTGGGAATGATTCTCTCTACCTAGAAAATGGTTCTAGCCTTGACTGGTGTTGGCAACTGTTTCTCTGGGGACTTGACAGTTCGATAGTTCATGACTGGAACTTCTTACAAGTCTACCTGGGTCTTCAATAACTACCTGGACTCCATATTAACATCAATTAACATCAGCTATTATAGCTGAACTGCCTCCCACCCTACACACTGTATAAATGCAGATCATTTACTGCTTTTTGTTTCACCCAAATGAGGATGGGTTCCCTGTTGAGTCTGGTTCCTCTCAAGGTTTCTTCCTCTTACCATCTCAGGGAGTTTTTCCTTGCCACTGTAGCCCTCGGCTTGCTCACCAGGGACAAACTGACCATTTTGATTCATACAAATTCACATTTCATACAAACCTAAATAATTCTTTTGACTATGTAAAGCTGCTTTGCGGCAATGAAAATTGCTAAAAGCGCTATACAAATAAAATTGAATTGAATTGAATATTAACTTAAACACATCTCCTGTTATACTGAACTTCCTGCCTCCTAACACACAGTATGACTGCAAAACAATCCCTGCTATCCGTTATGACACAAATGAGTCTGGTTCCTCTTCCTACTGCCATCCCAGGGTTTTTTTCTATGCCACTGTCGCCGTCATCCTTGGCTTGCTCATCAGGGACAATCTTATCATTTTAATTCATACACATTCACATTTTATACAAACTTCAATAATTCTTTTGATTGTGTAAAGCTGCTTTGCGACAATGTCAATTGTTAAAAGCTCTATACTGATAAGATTGAATCGAATTTAAAAAAAGTGCACACTTGCACAGAGCCCGCCACTTTTTCCCTGTAATGCATCTCATGACATTTAATACTTTGTTTAATTTATTAATCACATAACAGGTTATATGTTCAACATTTTTTCACAGTTTCTATAAAGCTCCATTATTACTTTAGCAAAAAGTGATTTCCCCATATCTGCTAAAATATTTCCAAAAATCATAATAGAGAACAGAGTTGAACATACTCCCATTTTTTTTTTACCTTACACTGGCTTGATACTTCTGAGCCTATTTTCATCTGAATAGTTCTGCTGTCCAACAAGTTCTTAACCTAATGAAACATCATGTGCATTTTTATTATCATCCCCTCTTTCTACAACATATTATATGCTTTTTCTATTATACTGTATGCTTATATTATCAAAAATACTGCAGCCATTTTCTCTTTATTGATTTGAGCTGTTCTTACTATGTGCTTTAGGCATATTACTGGCCTGGCTGTAATGTCTCAATCCACTTTAATAAAAAGCCATCAAACTCCTCTTTTATAGTAAGTATAGTAGCATCTGATTTACCATTCATTCCATGGGTTTACAGACATGCAGTGTCAAAGCAGTTGGTCTATACAAGGGGCATCTATTTTTAATGTACTTATTAAAATAATTATTGCCTATACTTCTTTTTCTTTATTGCTTAACAGTGGTTGAATTCCAGTGGGTTGGTTACTTACCGCCAACTGTACGTCTCATTGACCCTCATCTTCCCGGCCTTTTAAAGGCAATTTTCCTGACTGGTCCTCCTTAAAACATCTGACATTCTTCCCTGATCTTGTCTTTTTTTCTGTCTTGAACATTTCATTTGCTTCATCTGCAGAACTTCCACTAACTCTCTCTTCTCGACATGTTTACCTTTCAGTTCTACTTAGCAGCAAGTTGATTTCTGTAAGTTGCATCACCGACACCTATAGATCTTACTCTCCTCAACTTCCCAGTCTTTTAAAGCTGACTTTCCAGTCTTCCTCAAAAACAACCTTAAATTAAATTTATTATTAACAAACAAATTAAATTAATTATTAAATTATTTCTGATCAGTGACTTCCATTCTAAAAGACTCAACATTACCTTATACTTTCCCTAGTTCTTGGTGCTGTGCCACCATATCTAGCGTCCCTATCCATATACAGTGGTGTGAAAAACTATTTGCCTCCTTCCTGATTTCTTATTCTTTTGCATGTTTGTCACACAAAATGTTTCTGATCATCAAACACAGTTAACTATTAGTCAAAGATAACACAAGTAAACACAAAATGCAGTTTTTAAATGATGGTTTTTATTATTTAGGGAGAAAAAAAATCCAAACCTACATGGCCCTGTGTGAAAAAGTAATTGCCCCCTGAACCTAATAACTGTTTGGGCCACGCTTAGCAGCAATAACTGCAATCAACCGTTTGCGATAACTTGCAATAAGTCTTTTAAAGCGCTCTGGAGGAATTTTGGCCCACTCGTCTTTGCAGAATTGTTGTAATTCAGCTTTATTTGAGGGTTTTCTAGCATGAACCGCCTTTTTAAAGTCATGCCACAACATCTCAATAGGATTCAGGTCAGAACTTTGACTAGGCCACTCCAAAGTCTTCATTTTTTTTTCTTCAGCCATTCAGAGGTGGATTTGCTGGTGTGTTTTGGGTCATTGTCCTGCTGCAGCACCCAAGATCGCTTCAGCTTGAGTTGACAAACAGATGGCCGGACATTCTCCTTCAGGATTTTTTGGTAGACAGTAGAATTCATGGTTCCATCTATCACAGCAAGCCTTCCAGGTCCTTAAGCAGCAAAACAACCCCAGACCATCACACTACCACCACCATATTTTACTGTTGGTATGCTGTTCTTTTTCTAAAATGCTGTGTTACTTTTACGCCAGATGTAACGGGACACACACCTTCCAAAAAGTTCAACTTTTGTCTCGTCGGTCCACAAGGTATTTTCCCAAAAGTCTTGGCAATCATTGAGATGTTTTTAGCAAAATTGAGACGAGCCTTAATGTTCTTTTTGCTTAAAAGTGGTTTGCGCCTTGGAAATCTGCCATGCAGGCCGTTTTTGCCCAGTCTCTTTCTTATGGTGGAGTCGTGAACACTGACCTTAATTGGGGCAAGTTAGGCGTGCAGTTCTTTAGATGTTGTCCTGGGGTCTTTTGTGGCCTCTCGGATGAGTTGTCTCTGCGCTCTTGGGGTAATTTTGGTCAGCCGGCCACTCCTGGGAAGGTTCACCCCTGTTCCATGTTTTTGCCATTTGTGGATAATGGCTCTCACTGTGGTTCGCTGGAGTCCCAAAGCTTTAGAAATGGCTTTATAACCTTTACCAGACTGATAGATCTCAATTACTTTTGTTCTCATTTGTTCCTAAATTTCTTTGGATCTTGGCATGATGTCTAGCTTTTGAGGTGCTTTTGGTCTACTTCTCTGTGTCAGGTAGCTCCTATTTAAGTGATTTCTTGATTGAAACAGGTGTGGCAGTAATCAGGCCTGGGGGTGACTACAGAAATTGAACTCAGGTGTGATAAACCACAGTTAAGTTATTTTTTAACAAGGGGGCCAATCACTTTTTCACACGGGGCCATGTAGGTTTGGATTTTTTTTCTCCCTAAATAATAAAAACCATCATTTAAAAACTGCATTTTGTGTTCAATTATGTTATCTTTGACTAATAGTTAACGTTTTTTTGATCAGCAGAAACATTTAAGTGTGACAAACATGCAAAAGAATAAGAAATCAGGAAGGGGCAAATAGTTTTTCACACCACTGTACCTATGGAGGTATGGAAGTGCTTACAGTAGCAGAGCTCTGGAAAGCAGAGGAATGAAAGTTAGCTGTATCAAGACGGAATACATGTGTGTGAATGATAGAAGAACTTAAGTGGAACGGTAAGGCTACAGGGAGCAGAGGTAAAGAGAGTGCAGGACTTTAAGTAATTAGGGTCAACGGTCCAGAGCAACGTAGAATGTGAAAAGGAGGTGAAGAATGGTACAGGTAGGTTGGAAGAAAAGTGTCAGGTCTGTTATGTGACAAAAGCGTATCAGCGACAGTGAAAGTAAAGGTGTTCAAGACAGTGGTGAGACCAGCGATGCTCTATGGCTTAGAGACAGTGGCACTGAAGAAAAGACAGGAGGCAGAGTTGAAGGTAGCAGAGAGGAGTGACAAGGGGACAGTAGATAGGATCAAGAATGAGCTCATCAGAGGGACAACCCATGTTAGATGTTTTGGAGATAAATTCAGAGAGGCCAGATTAAGGTGGTTTGGAGATTGTGAATATATCGGTAGAAGGATGCTGAGGTTGGAACTGCCAGGCAGGAGGTCTAAAGGAAGACCAATGAAAAGACAACAAAGAAGATTTTTAGGAGGTCAGGAAATTTGAGGAGAGAGAGAGAGAGAGAGAGATCTATGGGTGGCAGTAATGTAACTTACAGTAAACTTACAGAAGCCCAAATAAAGACTTAGAGTGGTACTGGGAGGAATCATGTCAAAAAGAGTGTCGGATAAAGCAGACAAAGAGTTCAAGACACAGAACAGGACCAGACAGAATTAGGGGAAGAAACGTTAAACTTTTTTTAAAAAAAAGACAAGCTGGTCTGGAAAATCGGCTTTAAGATGCAGGTGTTCCGGGAAATTCAGTTTCCCTACGTTTCCCCGGCGCGCAGATTCGAATCATGACGTCACACGCTACCAAACGCTTAGAAGGCGAACGAGGATTTTAACAGTTTTTCTCTCGTTTTAAAGTGTTTTTACGAACTTTGTGAATTAAACAGATAACCTATACAAAATAATCGAGTGTCTTTTTTTGTATATTTGAAGATAATTCAGACGTTTTAAGCCGCTGCAAAAGGCTGGTTTGCTGGGCAAGTACTGACATCACGACTACTTTTATTACACGTACATTGGCTGTGTGATGATAGATGTGATCCTGATTCATTCTAAATATATTTAAGGTTATACTTTGTAATTTATTATACTCAAGGGTAGAGTGTCTACTCTTTTTTTACCCACTCAAACATCCAGTTATATGGTGTACAAACACACATGTACAGCGATTATAGGAAACCACACTTATAGTTATTCATCTTATTCACATCTATCTATCTATCTATCTATCTATCTATCTATCTTTCTATCTCAGCACCCACATATGATGGGGAAACATGATATCCTGAAATCCATGATATACTGTATGGATATTCATGATAAAACAGACATACATAATTGGCACAGCACTTATTATAATAGCATTTTTACATTAAATTATGTATATACATTTGTTATTTTTCTTTAATTTCACAAAATATGAAAACTTGAAGTTTATTACAAATGTTAACTGGGTGAATTGATTTTCAGGAGTCTCTTGTTAAAAATAGTGTTTTTAAAAAAACATCATCTCACTGTATTACCTAAGCACACATGTCTCTAAGGCAATTTCAGACATCCCTGATACTTCTACGTCCAGTAGGAGGAGGGAAACCGATTTTTCTGATTCCCAGGAAAATATGTTTCCCATACCTAAATTAAAAGACAGTGTTTTTTAAACATTTTGTGCATAATGTGTTACCTGTGCCCCATGTATACATGTCTTTGAGGTAATTTCAGACATCCCTGATACTTCCACAGCTATTAGGGCGGGCGAAACTGATTTTCCTGATGATCAGGAAAATATGTTTCCCATACTTCAATTGAAAGACAGTGTTTTTTTTAAAATATATTTTGTGCATTGTCTTACCTGTGCCCCATGTACACATGTCTCTGTGGCAATTTCAGACATCCCTGATACTTCTACGGCCAATAGGAGGAGGGAAACCGATTTTTTTCCTGATGACCAGGAAAATATGTTTCCCATACTTCAATTGAAAGACAGTGTTTTAAAAAACATTCTGTGCATTGTGTTTCCTTTGCCCCAAGTATACATGTTTCTGAGGCAATTTCAGACATCCCTGATACTTCCACAGCTAGTAGGGAGGAGGAAACCGATTTTCCTGATGATCAGGAAAATATGTTTCCCATACTTCAATTGAAAGACAGTGTTTTAAAAAACATTCTGTGCATTGTGTTTCCTTTGCCCCATGTATACATGTCTCTGAGGCAATTTCAGACATCCCTGATACTTCCACAGCCAGTAGGAATAGGGAAACAGATTTTCCTGATGCCCAGGAAAATTTGTTTCCCATACTTTAGTTGAAAAGACAGTGTTTTTTAAACCATTCTGATCACTATTTTATCTTTGCTACGGGCACACATGTCTCTGAGGTAATTTCAGACATACATGATACTTCTATGGCCAGTAGGAGGAGGGAAACCCATTTTCCTGATGCCCAGGAAAATATGTTTCCCATACTTCAATTGATTTTTTAAAAGTGTTTTTGAGTGTTTTTAAAAAACATTCTGATCAATATTTAATCTTTGCTACAGGCACACATGTCTTATATTCCAAAATAATATTTGCATGTCAGGTTCTGCTTGAAAATAGAAAAGCGAATGTGACAAAGTAACACAGAAGAACTGAACACACACACACACACACAGTATGTATTTATGTACAGTACCAGTCAAAAGGATGGACACACCTTCTAATTCAATGTTTTTTTGATTTGTGATTTATTTTATACAATAAAGAACAATACTGACTATTTGTTAATTGGATTTGATACCATTTGTAAATGGTATTAGGCAATTAAGTAACAACCACAACACTGCCAACAGTCAGCTGCTATTTTTTAAATGCAAAGGTCAGGTCTGTGTGCTGAACATAAATATACCTTTCAGATTGTGAAATTAAACATTTTAAAAATGTTAAAAATAAATTAAAAAAGAAAAAGGAAAACAAGCAAACTTTTAATTAAATAAACAAATTTTAAATTCAAATAATAAATGAATTACAAAGGAATTGGGGGGTCCTAATCTGTTAAAACAGTCTTACAACTTCACACTGCGCGCAAAAAAAGTCCACATCCGTTCGTGGGTTTCCACTTCAAAACATGTGAATCCACCTGTCGCAGGCACTGCAGGCAATCTGAAAGGTAAACAAAATCACATCAACTGAAGAAAAACCTTGCAGGGTTGGCCTTTGTCTACTAAAGCTGGCACAATCTCCAGATGCCTCGGGATGGGTAGAAAAATACAGAAAAGATGGAGAGAATTAGCGTAGTTGCCATTCAGGATAGGTGTACTGGAGTATGAGGTTATGGGATGAGTTACGCGAATGCCAGATTAAAGAGATGCGTCTTGAGTCTACTTTTGAATTGGGAAACCGTGTCTGCTCCCCGAACAGTGTCTGGAAGGCTATTCCAAAGCTTTGGAGCCAAATATGAAAATGCCCTGCCCCCTTTTGTAGATTTTAAAATTCTGGGAATTACCAGAAGTCCGGAGTTTTGTGATCTTAAGGGACGTGGTGGATTATAGCGTATCAGAAGACTGGTTAGGTATGTGGGAGCTAAACCATTTAAAGCCTTGTATGTAAGTAGTACTATTTTGTAATTAATTCTAAATTGAACAGGTAGCCAGTGCAGGGATGATAATATAGGTGTTATATGATCATATTTTCTGGATCTAGTGAGAACCCTGGCGGCTGCATTTTGGACTAACTGTAGCTTGTTTATTGAGGATGCAGGACAACCACCTAGTAATGCATTACAATAGTCCAGTCTGGAGGTCATGAATGCATGAACTAGCTTTTCTGCATCAGATACGGATAGGATACTCCTAAGTTTGGCAATATTTCTAAGATGGAAAAAGGCTGTTTTTGTGATATTGGAAATATGATTTTCAAAAGACAAGTTACTGTCTAATATCACGCCCAGGTCTTTTACTGTTGAGCTGGTAGTAACAGTACATCCTTCTAAACGCAGGCTGAATTGTGAAAGCTGTTGTGTGCTGGTTTTTGGGCCGATGAGCAATATCTCTGTCTTATCTGAATTTAGTGAAAGAAAGTTATTGGTCATCCAATCTTTTATGTCCTGGACACACTCTGTTAATCTAGACAACTTGAATACATGTGCTTAGGTAATACAGTGAGATGATGTTTTTTTAAAACACAATTTTTAACAAGAGACTCCTGGAAATCAATTCACCCAGTTAACATTTGTAATAAACTTCAAGTTTTTAATTAAAGAAATTTTTTTAATTTTAAATTAAAGAAAAATAACCAATTCAGATACATAATTTAATGTAAAAATGCTATTATAATAAGTGCTGTGCCAATTATGTATGTCTGTTTTATCATGGATGTCAATACAGTATATCACGGATTTCAGGATATCATGTTTCCCCATCATATGTGGGTGCTGAGATAGAAAGATAGATAGATAGATAGATAGATAGATGTGAATAAGATGAATAACTATAAGTGTGGTTTCCTATAATCGCTGTACATGTGTGTTTGTACACCATATAACTGGATGTTTGAGTGGGTAAAAAAAGAGTAGACACTCTACCCTTGAGTATAATAAATTACAAAGTATAACCTTAAATATATTTAGAATGAATCAGGATCACATCTATCATCACACAGCCAATGTACGTGTAATAAAAGTAGTCGTGATGTCAGTACTTGCCCAGCAAACCAGCCTTTTGCAGCGGCTTAAAACGTCTGAATTATCTTCAAATATACAAAAAAAAGCGAAAAGACACTCGATTATTTTGTATAGGTTATCTGTTTAATTCACAAAGTTCACTTTAAAACGAGAGAAAAACTGTTAAAATCCTCGTTCGCCTTCTCAGCGTTTGGTAGCGTGTGACGTCATGATTCGAATCTGCGCGCGCACTGCGCGCGACCGGGGAAACGTAGGGAAACTGAATTTCCCGGAACACCTATTTTACAGGAGAGCGTGTGAAACCAACAGTTGGCAGTAATGTACTGGAGTTACAACCGCCGTTTTTCAGAAAAAAAAAGAGATAACTTTAGCTCCATTTTTTCACGCATTGAGGCGCAGTGACTGATGTGAATTTACTTCCGGTGAAGTGAAGACCCGTTGTTCACTTGTTCCCTACACCGTTTACAGTTCCCTTTGAGCTGAGCAGTTCCGCTCTCAGCGGTTTGGAATCGCACTTAACATGACTGATCACTTCTTAGGGAACTACAAGCTGATCGAAACACAGCCACAGAAATAGCTAACTCTCCTCCGGCTGTTTTGATACCATGATGGAAGATGAAGAATTAGAGCTTGTGGAGGATTTGGACGCGATATTACTCCTTACCCCTGAAGTGCAGCTGGCAATCGAACAGGTAAAGAGTTTCGTGTTACTGTGCTCCTATAGCGCGATAGCTACTGCATTCTATCTGGCCAAGGTAGGCTAGCTGTTATTGAGAGAGGTTGTTGAGTGGTAAAGGTTTGCTAGTTAGCTTTTGTTATCGTGTCTATTATTGTCATTTTATTCATTGATTACACTGAACAGTGATTTTGTCGAAATCATCGACGATATCGTAACAAACAAGTATAACTACTTTAGTCTCGTGCTCTAGCTGAAGTCGTTTTTGACAGTTATTTAGCTATTTCAGCTATAAGACTAGCTGGCTAGTTTGGTATTACAGTATATTAATCATATCTGTACTGTCACAGTGATATATAATAAGTGTGCAATAAGTAAAAAGACGCTACAAGAAGTGCGGTTCTCACATATAATCTAAATAATTACATTTCTCCTCTTCTCTTTTGTTTTAAGGTGTTTCCCAGCCAGGACCCACTCGATCGAGCGGATTTCAATGCAGTTGAATACATCAATACTTTGTTCCCCACTGAGCAGGTAACTTATCTTACTGCTTGCGTTAAACGTTTGGCAAATTTCTCTGAGGTATGTTGGTCTTTTTACAAAATGAGGGATAATGAGAATACTTAAGAAAGAAACTAGGAAGAACATATATGAGCAATTGAAAAGTAAGATGGTAAGGGGGCTCTGATTAGGGTTTTAAGGAACAATCTAAAATACAACTGTCTTACTGCACTTACTCAGTATAATGTGCAGCACATTGGGCAAAGCTGCCTCAATGAGTAACAAATCAAAACTCTGCGCTGAACATTTAAAATAAATATAGACATCAGTCACTTTGTACTTGGCAAGCCAATCATGGCTATTCATTAGTAAGAAGTGAGAGCAGGCTGTTCTTCATAAATATCAGAATTTCTGTATTTTTTGGAGAAAGTATGTTCCTCTTATCATCCAGAATGTGTGCAACCGTACTGAATATTTGCTTAATGTCAGCCTGCAATATAATTTTTTACTGCAATTATATTTTTGGGCTCTTTACTCTTTTACATGGCAGGCTGGGGTACATTGTGTGTTCTGGTCCCCTTTTATCGTGGTCACTATTTACTTTTTTCTGTCACTTTTATAACTGTAGGCATGAGTGAGCCTTGAGTGCTCATGATTCTATTACCACTTTATTGGTATATAACTAATGTTCAGTGTTGCTAGAGGTGGTATTAATGTTATGGCTAATTGGTGTACACACTGTATTAGACTATATTACTCTTTACCTGTTGATGAATATTAAACAATGTGGGATATAGGTTGTGCAATATGTTTTCTAGCAAAAAAAAAAAAAAAACCTTTCTCCTTGAAATTTGGCCCCTCAGACTAAATTTATAGTTTTTCAAGATTGCCTTTTGGGAGTTAGTTTTAGGAAGACATGCATCCTTTATTGGGACTGACCCATAGAGAGTAATAGTGGGAAAAAGAAATGCTCAGTGCAAACGGAAATGATTATCATTTCTTAAAAAGTGTATAACAGTAATTAAAAAAAGACTTTCTGTTGGAGAAAGGCATGTACTGATCTCCTCATACTGGTCTACCAGCTTTTGTGCGATACATAATGTTCTGATTTTGGGGCACCAGTGAGTATCTTAGAGTTACTACCCTTTCCCCCCTCCCCTTTATTTCACCACTAGGTTGTGCTATCATACTGTACCCTTTTTTATCCTTCACTAAGGCAGTGCTTAATAGGGCCATAGGGAAAGGGTAATATTAATTGCATGGATAAATTTTTCGTGAGTCATATTCTAAATTTGATCTTGCTTTTCAGTCACTAGCGAATATCGATGAAGTGGTGAACAAGATTCGACTGAAAATCAGGTGAGCTTTAAGTTTGTCTCTTACGATGCCTGATACTAGGGCTGCACAGTTTAATTAAATTGACATTGTGATTATTTTGATATTAAACTACAACATTTACCTATCAAATGTGACACTTTTCACTATTTTACTATTTTTATATATGTATACATATATAAAACCAGTCACCGCTTCTCATCTTACACAGTAAACCTTTTCCTCTCTTATTTGAATTTCTCTCACACACACACACACACACACACACACACACATTAACGGAAAGACTGTTTTGTCGGAACCATTAGCAAGGAACATCGCTAATGACACTCAGGTGAGCGCATACTAACGGAATCACTGCTGTAAAGTAAAAAAAACAAACAAACAAACCTTCTTTTTACCTTTGTAAAGAATCATGACAAAGCAGTGTTTCTGTGTAAAGCACAGTGTGCGTGCGTGCGTGCGTGCGTGCGTGTGTGTGTGTGTGTGTGTCTGTCTGTCTGAAGCTAAGAGGGGATGGGGGGTGTAAAGGCGAGAGAGAGTGTGTGTGAAAGGGCATGGTGTCAAATTATACGCGCGCACATAACGACAGAGAGGGAGAAAATGGATCTTTATCCTCTCTAATGAGACTTTGTTTTGCTGTACACGTGCGCGCACACGTATGTTATAAGAAGCAGTACTCGTTTGACATTGTTGTTTAATTAATCAAAAGTACATTTTATCCGATCACTTAATTAATCGATACATTTTTTGGTAGAATACTAGATTACTAAAATATTCAATAGCTGCAGCTCTACACCCGTGCATGGATGTTGATTATACCAGTGAGAGACGCGCACTAAGATCCAGCAGGAGAGACGATTACTCACAATTTCAATGAGAAAAAACATTGGCCCAGTTGTAATCACTTGATGCTCGCCGTCAAAACAAGAAGCGCATGCGTGATACATGATATTCGGTACTTGTAAAGCAAGACTTGCTATATATATATTAGACTGAAAGCAAATAATGGCACTAGAAGTAGTGGTATGAAGGAAAATTATTTCTAATATATTTCTGGTGTATGTGTTTAATTTCTGAAATCCATTTTTCACAACATGGCCACCGCGAACTGAGCTAATATCTGGTGGCCTTTGTGATGTTCTTGTCTCTTTGACGTTTTCTGGTTTGGCATGACGGGAAATATTTATATTAATAAAAAAAAACAAAGAAACAGCTTTTCATGGTTACCAAAACCACACACACACACACACACACACACACACACACACACACACACACACACACACGACTGATTTAAAACAAACAATGCACTGATGAAAGAATCTTTTGGTTGGACAGATTTATATAGTCCAAAGGTCTGGTGTACTTTACATAAAACTCTTGATTAATTACCGACTATGCATCCATTACTTGTAATAAATTACTCCTTTTTTTGCTACTAGATAATTGCACATCCTCATATTGCAATTTGATTTATATATGTAATTCATTGATTCGCTAACAAGTGATTTAGCTGATTTGTGTGATCTTTTTTTACCAGGCGGCTAGATGACAACATCAGGACAGTGGTGAGGGGACAAACTAACGTAGGACAGGATGGCAGGCAGGTGGGTGTCTCACATCATCACATTATCAGCCCATGGCGCAGTCCTGTGAGAATGATCCACCCAGAATTAAACCGTAATGAAAGAGTGTATGGGCTTTATTGATGTGTACTTTCAGCTCTCTCGTATGAGAGAGTTTATGGAAAGGGGCCTTAATAGTGTGTTTGTGTGAGATGATGTACAGTATTGTTGAGTGAGATGAAAAGGTGAATTGAGGTAGCAGAGAGCTGTTAGTAAAGCTTTTTTGAGGGCTGCTTTAATCTGTAGGGTTGGATGTGAAACTGGATCCTGTTGAGCTGCTGTCAGGAGTCTTCTGTCTGCATGCACACAAATAATTGTCAGTGCTTGAATTTTTCTTTAATAGATATTAGGTATTCCATGTCATAGGGAGTTATTTTTCAGTGACATCTAATTTCCAATGTATTTTTGTTCATTGTGTGCATCTAAGCTATGATTATTCAGAACTGTTACGTTTCCATCTTCTGTACATTGCTATGTGTACACACACACACACTGGAAGAGAAGGCACATTCCTTTTAGGTTCTCCTATTTTTCGGCTATGCTGGCATTCCACATTGTGGTTTTGAGTCCCGCTGCTTCTTGGAGCTGGTGGAAAACCCTGATTCAACACAGATCCATGCTCAATCGGAGCAGCAGGCAGAGGTGAAATGTGACACCTGTTTGTGAGGTATGAGCAAGCGAAGACTGCAAGGAGCTTGGTGGTCGTCCCATAACCTGCTCACTTGGTGCTGTGGAAAGTCTCGGAAAGTCTCGGGGCCGGTATTCCTCTAAGATGTTTTCACCGAGCAAAAAGAAAATCCCTTCTGTAGATGGAAATGCTGGATTACAGATGTAGAGGCCAGGGGCTGATGGAGAAGAGATAGAAAACACACCGGCTTGTTTTTTGTTTAGTCTGAGGAATATTTATTATTAGGGTGGAGACATGTGCTTCTGAATCAAAGTCTTAGGGGCCTTTATAATGATGATTAATTTTAGTTGTGTGGAGTGATGGGAAAACGCATTTCCTTGTTTCGGTGATTTTGAAAAGATCACTGTCATTTTTGTAACAAGGGGGCGTCGCTGAGTGTTCATATTGTGGTGGAGGTCATGGCCAGATAAGCAGTGACTTCAGAATAGCACAGTCATATTACAGATGTTCACCTTAATTAAATGCTTTGCGGGCATCTTGGACAGAGAAAAAAAAGAAATGGCGTTGTCTGCATGTTGATCTGGTTCACTCTTTGGAAGTTATGGGCAGCTGTGCACCCCTGGAGAAAGCCGATTCACTAAATATCTCGCTTTGAAGAAAAACCTTAATTACCCTGTATTCAGTTCTGCAAAATCCTACATACCTGTCTTCACACTGACACTTTGATACTGTTTGGTCAACACATTTGCAAAATAAGCATCATTTCAAGTTCAATAGTTTTTAAAATAGAAAGCAGTTTTACAACAGGGTGAAATTTGCGCACATTGAGTATAGCCCAAAAGACACCAAAATACCAAAGCATCTGAATGTCAAGTTATTGCTGACACTGGAACCTATTGGTTCTCTGTTGTCTAACCTTGGCAAAACTATGATGTGTATTAAATTCTTTGATGCAATTTAAACGGGTGATTCTCACGAAATCTTGGTTTAAAAAATTGCAAGCATACAAATTAAAAAAATAAAAAATATTTTTTCTAGCAACAAAGTCTGAAGTATTTGTAAACATTATTTTAAAGCTTTACTCACTATTCAACATCTTTTTGAACATAATTTTTAAAGTAAATTCTCATTACTGCAACATTCTGAAAACATCAACATTGTTAAAAAAGCAAATAACATTACATTTTTACATACATCATACACTTGCATTTGATATCAAAGTACTATTTTCTATTAATTAAATTAACATCTAATAAGCATCTGATCTGATTCCAGAATGAATTATGCTTACAATCCAACATGTAACTTTGTCGTGGTAAAGTATAGCATTACTGCAACAAAGTTACATGTTGGATTGCGAGCATAATTCGTTCTGGAATCGTGCTGGTATATTAAAACACTCCTATATCAAAGCAAATTTACCCCATAAAAAATAATGGAAACTCAGATGATTCGTTCCAAAAATATTTATATAAAAATAATTACTACAAATATAAAGTAAAAATAAAACAAATTATCCACTTTACCTTTGAAAAGAATTCTGACAGAGCAGTTTCCGTTTGTGTGTGCACCCAGTGGGTGGGTGGGTGTGTGTGTGTGGGTGTGTGTGTGTGTGTGTGTGTGTGTGTGTGTGTGTGGCAAGTAAGTAAGGAGAGAGGGAGGGAGGGGGCTACTGTGTAAGGACAACTTTCACACATGCGCGTGCACACAAACACACCCACGCATGAGAGGAAGAACTATTGGCTTAGTTGTGATCACGTGACGCTTGGCAGACAAAGCGCATGCGTACTACTTGTATATAAAGACCTCAGGCGTTAATCAAGTAAAAAAAAAATGTACATCTTTAAAAGAGCTTGCAATCCAAGGTTTTATTGTATAGATTTGGGAAATTAGGTTAATTATTTCAGTAACAGTTTTATTGTGTAGTGGTTAAAAAATACAAAAGCCAAAAAAAAAATTAAGCATTAAAACAGAAATAAACAGCCATGCTACACAACAGTTCTACAATGAAAGAGAGGGACGTGGAACAGTAAGAATACAGTGCAGTACAGGAGTTTAATTACTTGGGGTCAGCAGTCCAGGGTAATGAAGATTTGGGAGGAAAGAGGAAAAGAAGCAAGTGCAGAGGTTGGAATAGGTGGAGAAAGGTGTCGGGTGTTCCGTCCGAAAATATCTGCAAAAATTAAGGGGAAGATGTACAAGACAGTGGTGAGACCGGCCATGGTGAATGGTTTAGAGATGGTCACTGAGGAAGAGACAAGGGTCAGAGCTGGAGGTAGCAGAGCTGAAGATGTTGAGGTTCTCTTTAGGAGGGCCACAGTTTTAGGATTAGGGATGAGTACATCAGAGGAAAAGCTCATGTTGGAGGTTTGAGAGACAAATGGTCTATGGAGGCCAGTTAAAGATTGTTTGTTCAGAGGAGGTAGAGTGAGTATGTTGGTAGGGGAAGGCCAAAGAGGAGGTATATGGATGTAATAAATGAGGAAATTAAGCTAGTGGGATATTTTTTTTTCCTACATTCTACATTAGGTTAATTTGGTTAAGTTACAACATGACATATTCAAACTCAGCAGGTGATGCTTCTAATGCTTTTTTTTATATCACAAAATCATTAGTGCCGTGGTGTTCTAATGGTTTCGTGAGAAACACCAAAACATTCCATATAAAAAGCTTGCCGTATTAGGTTTCCAGATGGGTTTGGGGTTAGGGCTTTTGTATGAGGATTTTATAGCTGTCAAAGAGCGAGTTGGAATCAGGATGTCTACCCTTTTATATAAAATATAAATGCGTAAATGTCGAAGGTGTATAGCCTATGTATGTGTATTTTTAAATCACTCAGCCCTGTCTTTTTTATGTCTTTTATATGTAGGGTAGGACATGTGCTTGCTTTTAAAAAAAATAAGAATTAAGGTCAGACTGATTACTGTCAGTGCTTTATTGTCTTCAGTTTTACTAAATAAATTCCACTGTTCATACTTTGTTCTGCTCCCCTCTCTCTTCTAATAGTTATTAATATATTGGTTGGTTGTCGTGTTGTGTTTTTACTTTTAAAATTTATTTTGTAAGTTACAGTATTTTTGTTATACAGTGGAACCTTGGATTATGAGCATAATTCGTTCCAGAAGCAGGCTCGTATTCCAAATCACTCGTAAACAAAATCAAATTTTCCCATTTAAAAATAATGGAAACTCAAATTATTCGTTCCACAGCCCAAAAGAATTAATACATAATATTGACTAAAATATTAAAGGGGTCATACGGGCCAACATGCACTTTTTTAAGCTGTTTGGACTGAACTGTGTGTTAGGAGAGTAACTCTACGATGATAAAGAGTGATTTTCTTTTCATTTATTAAAATAACATACCCCTTCTGAAATCAGGCCAATCTCCAATGCCTTGCAGTGTGACGCCACACCAAAAGAGGCCGCTCCTACTATAGTTGATTGACACTGGTGTTTTAGCAAAGACCCGCCCCGAGTGAGAATAAGCTTTCGGCCATTGTTTTTCACCGCTGTAGCAAAATGTCGCCTAAGCGAGTGTGGTGTACAGTTGTTGGGTGTAATAGCGAACACAGCAGTCGTCATTCACTACCGACATCTGAGCCGCTGAGGACGCAGTGGCTGAATTTTGTTTTTGAAGCTAACGTCCCCGCCGATCTCCCTAAATGCGTTCATGTTTGCACTAATCATTTTTCGCGGGTCAATATAAAGCAGGTTTTGCTAGGAAGCAGCTCCTAAAAAATGGATCTGTACTAACGCTTCGTGTTCCTGCTTCATCTTCACCAGGCTTAGTGAGTAATTTCTAGGGCTGCAACAACTAATCGTTAAAATCGATAATTATCGATAATGAAATTCGTTGTCAACGATTGCCGTTATCGATTAGTTGGGCTGCTCACGTCACTGAGGAGCGCGACCACAAGATGCACAAATACACACAGATACACAACCGCTCGCGCAATGGAGGTTACAGGAGCGTCTGCAGGAAAAAGCGCGCGCCCCGAGTTCTCCAAGGTTTGATAGCAGTTCACATTAAACGCCTTTAAGAAGACGGTAACCTGCAGGCTATGCAAGACCGAGCTTTCATGGCATGTCATGCACGAACACTTAAAGAGAAAACATGTTGGTGTTACGGATGGCGAAACGTCAGCAGGGTCGGTAAAAACTGTATCTCTTCATCGTGTAAAAGTTGTATAGTTTAAGTGCTTTTGTTTAAACTGTTTGCTAACTTCGGCACAGTCGCGCTAGATCTGTTCACGTGCTACTCGCTAGCATCACATTGCGCAATCACCTCATGAGCAATAGTGATTAGTTAAATGGCGCTATTTTAGATTAGCTTAAATAACACGGTGCAAATAACAGTAGAATATTACATTTAGTGATTGTTGTGTCGCAAATAACAGTACATTTGTGACTATTAGCTTTTTGCATTTCTACAGTTTTTTTATAGTCCACTACAAAGGTAACTTGTAATTTACTGTGGTTTTACTTATGCATACATAGTTTTATTATACAAAATTACATTATTTTAGCTGTTTATATCTTATCAACTGAATATATCAGTGTATTTTTTTAAACTATATATATATATTAACTGTATATATTATATACTACATTTCATTTAAGGTTTAAAATGTCAAAATTAAAAATTATTAAACTCTATATGTGGCTTTTGCATTTTTAAAAGTTAATTTTTATACATAAATAATACCCTGATTTATGTTTTTTTTAATAGTTATAAGCAAAATATCAAATTTAAGAAGCGGTTTTATCCGATTAATCGATTAATCGAAAACACAATCGCCCAACTAATCGATTACCAAAATAATCGTTAGTTGCAGCCCTAGTAATTTCTTTTTTTTATGAATCTTTGCAGATCGCTTGTCTAATAATCACGATGAATGCGGAGTGTAAGTTAACTTGTCTTTATGTGTTATGTTGTCTTCTCTATGTACAGCCGTCTCTATATAATCCCTAATTGCCCGTTTATAATAAACAATGCATTAAGGTGATTGTCTAGTTGCAAACTGTGTACGTAGTCGGAAAACTATATTATGCTTACCTTTGTAACGTTAGATGTTTTATAATGATGTCTGTCGAAGATTAAGAAGTCATGTAAACACATCAGTAAACACATCGCGTCCATATCTCTCTCAGTGAGTTTCTCCGCTTTTGTTGTTGTTGCTCGCGGCAGCGTAACAGCCCGTTAATTCATGCCCATGCAGTGATAAGAAAGACAAATCGAGTCGATGCATGTCCATTCTTTTAATTTCTGCGTTGTCAGGCGATATTACAAACTTCCGCGTAGGTTCCGTACTTAAATTAAACCAAAAACTACTTAAGAAAACAGGCTCAGGCTCTATATTCCAGCGTTTTTCAGTTTGGACTGCATTACCCACAAAGCATTGCCCACACTGCACTACACTCCCGTGGCTATACCCACGTGTGTTGTGAAGACACGCCCCACAGAACTGGGGGGGGCAGGCTCAGCAGAGATCATAAGCATTTAAAGGAACATGTACTAAAACAGGTTGCTGAGAACAGAGCTAGTTTTTACCAGTTAAAAGTAGTGTTTTTTTTACACAACCATTGAGAATTTTTAATTAAATATATTACAAACTTTTCATTAGGACCCTAAAGATCATATTAACATTTTATGAAAAATGTTTCTGGATGACCCCTTTAACTAAAAATAAAATATTAACTAAAAATAAGACAAATTAACCTGCACTTTACCCTAAAAAAAAAGTAAAAATAAAATCCGGAAAGATAAGTGTTTCCGTTTGTGCACGGAAGATTTGGAAAAAGTAATGCGCTGTGAATACTTTCCGGATGCATTGTATATAACGACATGTGTATTAGGCTGCTGAAAGTTCAGTATAACAGAAGTTGTCTAAGTCATCATGACAGAGGGGGATCTGGATCACTGGGAGCTCAGGAGCAGCATGTGTAGATCCAAACCATCAGGAAGCAGAATCCAGCTGAAGGTGGTCCTTCTCTGGATGCCATAAGATCCTCGCAGGGTTGGCCTTTGTCTATTGAAGCTGGCACAATCTCCAGATGTAGAAAAATAAAGAACAGGTGGAAAGAATTAGCGTAGTTGCTGTTCAGGATCAGCACTAGATAAGAGTGTGCAATTAGATGCACTGAAGTACAAGGTTATGGGATGAATTATGCCTATGCCCGGCCATGTACATTGACCCTGTGGAGCTACAGACTAAAAGATTTGGTGAATACAGAAAAGTTGAGGTGCACATTTAATTCTGCATTAAGTTGGGTAGCTGTGGTTTTGTTTTTTGTACACTCCGGGTTGGCACCCGGACGTCCTTTTCAGACAGCTTCCTCTTGCGTCCACAGTTACTCCTGTTGGATGTGGTTCGTCCTTTTTGGTGGTATGCTGACATTACCCTGGATAACGTGACTCTTTATACATCACAAGACTTGCTGTCTTGGTCACAGATGCGCCAGCGAGACGCGCACCAACAATTTGTCCTCTTTTGAACTCTGTCATCCATGTTTTGTGAATTGCAATATTTTAAGCAAAACTGTGCTATTAGGCCTTGTTCACACGGGAGTTAAAATCTAGCATTTTTTTTGCGTTCGTAGCGTCCAGTGAACGCGGATCAAGCGTCGAGTGTTTTCTACACATAGGAGTTATTGAGAGTGTTCACACGGGCTTTGGTGGCGTGCGTTTGTCCGGCTGCGCGTTTATACGGCATTAAAAAAACGTTGCATGCAGCTTTTTCTTGGCAAAACCGCTTCTAGTTAGTTTTCTGCGCGTTCATTTTACGCTTCGGAGGATCGGATATATCCCATGATCCTACATGCTATACATAGGGAAATGCGGAAAAAGGCAAAATATTAAAAATTAATTGTTGAAAAACTTACACGGAAATTTTAGCATTTCTTCATATACCACAAAAAAAACTTCCTTTTAATCCAACCTTGTGCAGTCAGAGAGTGAACCCAGTAGCGGTGGGCTTTTATATACAGTTCCCGATACACTGTCCCCACAGGTTACCACACAAACTACGATTTGGGATGCAGGCTGACGTTAGACCGAGACAAACCAACGCCGGTGTAGAAGTCAATCAAGCGCCACCACAAAATGCAACATAAACGTCTAGGACGTTCAGAGCACGTTCGTTTACCTGAAAACTTAACACCCGTGTGAACTCTGCTTATGAAACCTTTACACTTTGCCATTACTTTGTCGAATGTGCAATCAATGAAGATTGGCCACCAGGCTGGTCAAATTTAGCCATAAAACCTCCAACACTAAATTGGCCAGTGTTTCAGTTTCATTGCCCAATCCCTGTATTTATATTTCTTTATTTACATTTAGGCATTTGGCCTAAATTGAGCAGTTGAGGGTTAAGGGCCTTGCTCAAGGGCCCAACAGTGGCAACTTGGAAACTTGGTGGTTGTCGGGTTTGAACCTGGGATATTCCAAACCGTAATCCAATGCCTTAACCACTGAGCTACCCCTGGCCCATTAAATACAATACATTAAATCATGTGTGCCACAATTATTGGCACCCCTAATGTTAATACTTTTGTACTACACGCTTTTGCCAACAATGAAACGTTTAACATTTTACAAGATTGAAGACAACAGATAGTTAAACCTTGGATTGCGTGCATAATTTCGTTCCGAAAGCGGGTTTGTATAAGGCCTTTTGAAAGAAAAACAGCATCACAGATTATTTTTACCATCCTTCACAGTGGGCATGAGAAGCTTTTCTAAAAACTCATCTCACTTAGAGTGTTTGTTGCCAAACTATCTTGGTCTCATTTAACGACAGCACATGGTCCCAGTTGAAGTCCCAGTCCCAGTACCTCTTAACAAACTCCACATGTTTATGTTTGTAGATGAGAAAAATGTTTTATTTTGCATGGCTCCCAAACAGCTTGTTAGCATGTGGATAGTGTCTAATAGTTGTTATGGAGACTTTGTGATCCCAAGATGTCACTCTTTGATGCAGGTCTCTAACAGTGATTAGTCCAACCTTGTTGGACGAGGAGTCCTTATCCAACCTTGTTTGTCACTTCCAGTTATTTATATTTTCTAATTGTATTTATTAATTTTACATTATTAACAACCACCAGATTAAAAACATAATTAAACATTTCACACTTGCCTAAAAAAAAAAATACACACACACACAAAAACTAACAATTAGACGATTACGATTGAAAACTTAAATAACTAAGCTGCCGGAGGGGGGATATAATAAATGTACAACATGCATCAGTAGGATATGAGTAGTTAAATCTGAACATTAGTCCTGTCTTTGTCGTTATCCAGATAGCCAAGAAACAGAGCCCCATTATCTAAAATGTATTCAAGGATTTGGATCTTGTGTACCCTAATTTTTCCATCCAGATAATAGACACCATCTTCAAAATCCACCTTTGAAAAGATGTCTGTGTGTGATTAGATACCCTCCTGTATCCAGAATTTTACACCTGTCACATTGAGCTGAAACAGATTGTAACGCGCTACACCCAACACTGCTGATCAATTTATCAAACTACTTGGATTATTTTTTCGATGTAACAAGTAATTTAACGCGATAGGTCCACCATTTAAGTACTCAGTTATTTAGTTATGTTTTCAAAAATGGAATGTTATTCAGACAGTTTATGTAATCCGTAAGCCAGACAGCAACTTAAACTTAAAATTAAGTTAATTTTAACTTGAAAACATCTTTAAGCTGGCTACAATGTAAACAATATGTCCCCTGTAACTGCAAAAGGAAAACTTTATCCACTGGACTTTTATTAGGGCAAATTACCTGAAACAGGTAAATACAAGAGGAGTGAAACTTTTCACTTACTTTAGTATTAATATTATTAGAGAGCGGTACCATGTCTTTAGCTAAGTGGAAAGTAATAGCGCTGGTAATATCGTTCCACCATTTGCTTTTCTTGACGTAGGCAGTCCCCTTAGTAAATGCGTCTTTAAGTGACGTCTGAGTCGCGTTTTGTGTTTCAGTGCCAACTTTATCATCACCTGCAGATGTGGAAGAGGATGCAGATCTTAAGTTTTATTCTTCATATTCCAGGACATGTTTGTGACGGAGGTGGTGAAGCAAATTGCTGGTGTTACCTCCTGCGGCTACAACTTTAGCCCGACTACATTTACATATGATGGTTGTTTGATTAACGTCAGATTTTTTAAAGCCGAAGTATTTCCACATAACCGACATGGCTCCTCTTTTCGGAAGAAGTTCCTCTTTGTCTGACATTTTCTTCGTCCATGCTGTTTACCGCTCAACACACACAGGCCGTGCTTCCACCGCTCTCATGCAGACGCATACAGTTAGATGTCCGGGGAGTTTTGTAATTCCAAATATAAGAGAATAACTGAATCCAAGGTTTTAAAAAATGCAGATATTGGTTCGAACCCCGGGTGATGCTGTTTTCCTCTCACAGCCGGAGGCACAGAGAGAGCTGATTGGCCGAGCTCTCTCAGGGGGGAGGGATGAGAGGTACTTGTGCTCCCACATTAACCACGGCTCTACAGCCAATCAGGGGCGTCTGTGAGCTCGCGCACACGGAAGGAGCGGCTAGCGCTTTCCTCCGAGTGTGTTACTCCGCCCCTAACGGAGCGTGAGCGAGCAGTTCGAAAAGATGCGGTCGGCTCGCGTCACATGGTTTGGAGGAAACACGGGATAGCTTTCGTCCTCCCGACTGAGTGGTGGTAGTAGCCTTAATGTGAGAGCCTCCTAGTGACGGGGAGGAATTGGCCACGACTAGATTGGGGAGAAAAATCGGGGAAAAAAGAATTGGACAGGACTAAATAAAAAAAAAAATAAATAAATAAAATAAAAATGCAGATATTACAGTAAATTTTGACACAGACAAAGAAATCTGGGGACACCATTTTAATGAAGTTAATACAGCCAATCATGGATAAAGGGTGAATTTTACAGCAATCTATGTTCTGCTTAAATCTAGATGTAAAAATTTTTGTATAAATATTAATTTAGGGTTTTTTAGGAATTTTTAAGCCCAGGTAAATGATCTGATAGCTGACGTTTTATCACCGGAAAGGATGTTGGAGAGACGAGTGAGCTTGATTGCTGCCCAATGCAATGGCTGGGAGTACTTTTTCACACAGCATTGTATAGCATGAGCAACACATTCACACGAGAACCAGACCCAATTCAGCCTTAGCATGAACCGGAGCACATTCAACAGGTCACACACACTTAACACACCCAAACTTGGCCGAAGCCACCAGCCCAAACAACCTTTCCGAACAGGGTGAACACATAGAGAACCCCCGCAAGGCATGATGGTCGTCAGCCGCCGCCCCGCTTATGCCACACTGCCCCCACCCGAGCTGTGACAGTCCCCGGTCACCATGACTCTTAGTCTTGGAGGCGTGAAGGCGGTCGGCACTGTAAACGCCAGGGGCCTTTTGTGGGGAAGGGAGGAGCGCAAACATTGTCCTGAGGCGGTCCGGCCTCCGCAGAGTTCGACGTTTCGCCGGTGTGTGTCCACGCCCATACGTGCCCCCACCTCACCTACGTGACCATAGGTGCCTTACCGTGCAGAGGTCGCATCGGTGGACAAAGAGTTTACTGTCGTTTTGACAGCCCGGCCAGTAGAAACGAGCGCGCAAACGCTGCAGAGTTTTATTCACCCCGAAGTGTCCTTGGTACCAGCAGCTGAAAGCATTCGCCTGCGCCGTGCGGCCATTCCCAGTGACGGTAGAGTAACCCTTCACGCAACGCTAGGGGAGTAAACTGGAAGCGAAAGAGCTTTTACCTTTCGCCCTAGATGAGCGACTGTGGTATAATCAGGTCTCTAGCACCCTGTGAAGAACCGAATTGATTTCCTACACGTCCAGACCGGAAGTTGATTGCACTAGTTGGGGGAACAAGGACGGTTGCAGGAGGCGGCTTCCCCTTAGCATACCCAAAAAACTCTGCTAGTTTAACGGCTGCTGGTGTACACTGTCCCTCGGGCCTGAGAACATTGCAACGGTAGTCCCGAGGTCCCGTGCCTCGGCATCGCCGCAAATCCTCGGAGACTTGTTCGTTGTCTAACCGTGACGGGTAGCTCTGTCCCCGGCTAGATTCACCTACCGAGCGCCCCTGAGCTGCAGGAGGTCGCTCGGCTCTTTCGCCGTGATGCCATTATGGGTTCTGCGCGCTCCGCCTCGCGTATTGCTTCAGAAAGGGAAGCTGATGCCACTAACCTGATGTGCTTGCGGAGCCGCGGCGGTCGGAGAAATGCCCGCGGCGGTCGGGGACCAGCCCGCGAAGTTGGCAAAAACAAGCATACTGGACTGTTGTAGATTATTTTTACCCAAGAGATAAATAATTCACCAATGCCAAAATGCTGCAACGACTCAAGCCTATACGGCCGTTCTAAGTGGTTTAAAGCCTTCTGTGCTTCCAAGGATATAATAGTAGTTTAATTAGTCTAGACATGATCTGCATATATTGTATTAAGTAGTCGTCTGACATTAAAAAAGGGAAACCTTCCTGGGATGAACCCAGTCTGATCAGGATAAATAATAGATGTAAGATGTTTACTCCATCTTTTTGCCAGCACCTTTGTAATAACTTTTCTGTCAATGTTTTGAAGAGCAATTGGCCTGTAATCGGTGGGGTCACTGTCTTCTTTTCCTTTTTTCAGTAAGAGACAGATATTGGCCTCATACAAAGTTTTGGATAATGTCTTCTCTTTTGCGGAATGACGAATCATTCTGAGTAGTAGTGGAGTTAGTAAGTCTGAAGATGCTTATAAAATTCGCTGAAAAACCCATCAGGATCCACCCGGTAGTAGGGCAGGGCAATATGGCCAAATATATTTATCACGATATATATTTGAAAATTTGCGATTAAGATATAACCATGTATAATATCCACAAAACTTAAAAAGAGTTGCTTTGCAACATAAAACTGCAGTGTGCCAAATATATAAGGCAAATAATAAAATTGCACAAACTCTTAAGTAAAAACTAAATAAGCAAACAAAAAAATGGATAAATTATGCTACTGCTCATTGAGGTTTTCTACATTTCAAGCTTTAAGATTCTTTGTCATAAACACTAACATGTTCACAGATGTCAACAACCAGTGCTTCTGCTTTAAATGATGAAATAGGTTTGTGGTGTTTCCTCTCTTCGCCACGAAGACACGCTTATATGTTCTACAAAAAATTGTGCTTTGTTGGGTATTTGACGGGCGAAAACCAAACCAGGTCCACACCACTGAAGTTGCACCATTTTTACAAACCAATTCTGGTTCATCTGTTTTCCGCTTTCGCCCTTCTCATTCTACGCCGCCGCCGCCATGCTTTTTCCGCCATGTGCGTTTAAGCGTATGAAAACAAAGGCACTGCACATGCGTGTTTTACCCATATTCTATCGCGATATTTAATTTTCTTATCATTGCTTAACATTGTACCGGTATTACCGTTATAATATTACGGTAATTACGGTATAATATGGCCCAGCCCTACCCGGAAGTAAATTAATTACCGAAAGTAAGTCTTCCTTGGTAAAATCAAAGTCCAATTCTTCCCTAGCCAAATCTCTGAGCTTTGGATTCTTCAGAGTGTCAAAAAAGATATCTAGGTCAGATTGTGTGACATTACATTTAGAGGAGTAGCGGTCACTAAAGAACTCTCTAAACCTGTTGTTGATGCCCTTTAGGGTTAGTAAGAAAACACATGAATTTGATTTAATTTTGTAGATTGACCTAATAGCTTGTAAGCTTTTAAGTCGCTGTGCTTACAGCTTCTGCGGCTTTTCTCCTAATGCAAATAGCTTTTATTTCACTTTAGGAAGTGAATTATTAATATTGCATCCTAAAATACAGTTGTATTCATATTTTAAGCTTCACAATTTCATTAAACTTTAATGGTAATTTTGAAATTTGTTATGCTGATTCAAGCATGGGTACCTGTAGGATGCTTTCAATTTCTATTTGATGCTTGTCTATTTGCTTTCAAACAGTAGACTGATAAGAAATTATATTCCCACGCATTACCACCTTAAGGTTTCCCCGAGGGTTGAATCTGAGACCTCCCGTGTCGTTTGTTTCAGTAAACTCCATTATCTTTACTGCCATGCTTTTACGAAACTTATTGTCAGCTATTAACAATCTCTAACAATCTCTAATCTCTCCTCTGAGATACGGTGCCAATGTACCGGACCGAAAAAGAATGCGAATTTCAGTTCGTCATTTCGGTGCGCCACTTAAATGCCTGAACTGTCGATTGAAATATTTGTTCTCTTATCTTAGCTTGTTAAATTAAACTTTCGTTAAAATGCCTAAAACTAAACGGTCGAAAGTGTGGCCATATTTTACAAGAAAGGATTCCGACACCGCGACGTGCAGCAAATGTTTTACAGCAGCAAAATCTTGCATTCATGCTAACAAATGGTCAAACGATTACATTAGTATTTGTAAAATAATAATGTAACATGGATTCTGTTCATAATTATGTCTTTCCAGCTCGTACCAGTGGTACTACAAGAGTGACTTCATTTACCATTGCCAAGAAGGCTATGCATATCCTGTGCAGGGCATGCAATAAGTCAGGAAATGTGTTGTATTTTGCCAGAAAAGGCAAATATGGTGAAATTTCTGCAAAAGAATTGCTAAAATTTGAAGCGGTTTAGTGATTGTAGTTGGGTTAGGTGGCTTATGGTTTGTTGTTGTTGTTTTTTTGGATTTACTTATATATTCATATATTCTTTAAACCTTTAATATATTGTTAAATTTTAAGCATTACATTTTTTGTTTAACAAAAATGTAGTCTTGAGTCATCCACCATCATTTTGTGGCTTTTTTAAAGTATCGGTTCAGGCACCGTTTTGGCACCGGTACCGTTTTAAAAGTATCGATTTGGCACCCGTATCGAAAAAAAAACAAACGATACCCAACCCTACCATTTTAACAAAAGTTTAACGTTAGTTGCTGCATTCACGCGCATCTCGGATGGTCTCTCATTTCCTGATGATTCGTACTTTTTTTTTTGGATGTAATTTTAGCCCCACCTCTCTGATCTTTACTAACTCCAAATGTCTTTCCCAGCTCGTCCTCTTTGCAAGGAAAACAGTCTTGAAATTCCATTAGTAGCTGCCACAATTGCCCATGCTGTTGCTCATTAAGATCACTGACACTCCGCTGCCATACCTTGCGCAGACAGCCCATTCTTCTGTCCATGCTGTTCATTGTGACAACTGGGTATGTAGTGCAACTCTGAGTAGCAGAGCTCCCCATGGCCTCCCCTCGAAAGCTATACTGAGCTGGTCCCCCCCTTTGACTCTCCCATGTCTGCCATCAAACAAAATTGTGTTCACTAGGCATCCCCCCACTGTCTGTCTGTCTGTTTTGTCTTTCGTAGTCTTTGAGGTAGTACTGCCTGCTCTGCCCTGTACTGTCATTGCGGTCCCATATTGACTGAATGTTTCCTGCCCAAAGTCATTTTGGCTTTCCCTAGGTGCAGCTTACAATCATATTCCCTCAGGAAGTCCAGGCCCAAAATGCAAGTATCTTTCATGTCCGCTACCCACACAGGGTGCTTCACAGTCTTTTCCCCAACAGTTAATGTCAGCTGTCCCCTCCTATTTATTGGTGCTAGCTTCCCTGTTACTGTCCGAAGCTGAACTGTTGTGGCCTCTAGCTTCGTACCCACAGGCACTACCTCTGGGTGGACCACTGGGTGGACCACTGTGACTGTTGACTGTTGATTCTGTATCTACCAGAGCTGTTAGCTCTATGCAAACAGGTATGTGGCAAAAGTCTGAGATAGAAGTCCATCCGACGACCACAACCTCCTGCCCCTCACCACAGGTAATCTGCATGTTTCGGAAAAAGTAGTGGCGGCAGTGAAAATGATGAATGGGACATCAATGTTGGGGTATGTAACTGTACAGTATTAACTGTCCCATCTACAGACCCCCTGTTGTTTCTCGTCGCCTTGGTCAGAACAGGGCAGTCCCTTACCTGGGACTCCTGACCACAACCTCAGCAGAGGCGAGTCTGAGCCGGTGATCTTGTCTGCTGACGCCTGGCTGCGGGTAGGGCCAGCTCCCTGATCACCTGTCACCTCCTCTACCCAAGCTGCCCTCTCAGTCTCAACCCCGTGTCCCCCCCATCTTACTAACTACTGCGGGAGTGTCCCTGCCCGCATTGTTTTGTGCTGCTTTTATAACCATCTCTCTCCAGTGCATAATCCAAGGCCTCAGGCAAGGTGCGAGGACGGGCCAGCTAAGTATGAACAGTCAGTTGGAAAGAGTGCCCCGATGAACTGGTTGCGGGCCAGCTCTGTCTGCACTGAAGGCGGCATATGCGCGTATGCCTATCTTGTCAAGCATTCAATATCATTTGCCAACGCCCGTAGCGATTCTCCTGCACGCCTTTGACGGCCATGAAGCTCTGACCTCAGGAGTTCTGCGCGAAAGAACTGACCAAACCGCCTCAGCACCCTAGTTAATGCATCATAATTAGTTCTCTCACTGGGATCTAATAATAGTGGGCAAAGACAATGCATCCTCTGTTAAACAAAGAGCAAGTTGGAGAGCTTTCTGTTCCTCTGACTAGTCATTTGCAAGTGCTAACAGTTCAAACTGGGCATGGAAAGCCTCCATATCCGATTTGCCTGCATACTTAGGCATTTTAATGCCTGAAATGCGCCGCAATCTTTGTTTGCCTCCATGCTTGGAACAGTATATGCGCCGCCATCTTTGTTTACCTTAACTCTGGAAACCGCATGGGTGCCACCATCTATGTTTACCTCCGCAGCCCCCACGCCTGAATAGTCGTCCACCTCCTCCTCCTCCATTTTAATGTACACCGCCGGCTCCATTCTCGCACATTTGTCAGGTGGCTAGGGCTCCATATCCACGCTGAAAGTTTTACTTTACTTCGGACACCAGTTGTAGTGCTCACCGCTATAGAAACCACATCACGAGTACAACAAAAGAGTTTTATTAACTTGACTGTTGTCGGCCACAGCCACCCCAAAACAAAAACAAACATAATCAGAACAATATCCTGCCTCTCTAACTCAGAAGCAGACTTGACTCAAACAGCGCTGTGTATCTTCGTCTCTCCAACTTCTCGCTTCTTCACGGCAGCGCTTTAAAAGTGGACCAGGTGACCTCCTGCGTCACCGCTAAACTCTTGCTACCTGAATGCATATTCTCGTGAGAGCACCTTCATGGGCCATCACCTTTCGTATGGAACAAAACAAAACGTAAAGGACACTTATGGGGCACAGCTGCTCTACCTTTATATAACCTTTAGCGTATGCCATTTTTTTCTGTGGCTGTGCTACAATGTATATGGGCTTCAACCTGAAATATCATCATCACTGATTACATTAAAGCTGATTAGTTTACTTGTAACTTTTTAAATATTTCTAAAAACTTTTTACCAGTCAACTACGGGTACTAATCCTAGAAATATGTGTAATTTTGTTTCAATTTTAAACAAGTGGGCTAATTGCAAATTCATTGCTGCTATTTATACTATTTAAAAAAATAACAATAAATAAAATAAAATATATAATATATATATATATATTTTTTTTTTTAGAGTTTAGGATTATAGAGGAACTGCAACATTTTACCACCTCAAATGTAATAATGTAGTAGTAGTAGTAATAATAATAATAATAATAATAATAAATTAAAAATCTATTTGGATTCAGTGTGGCAATACATCTCTACTAACCAGTTTAGGCTGTTCATCCTTGACTAAAATATAATTTTTAGGTCATTGCTGATTCGTTTCTGAAAGCTTTAATTAGTGCTAAGAGTATATACTGTATGATGTGTTCTCATTAGTCAGTGCAAACATCTCAATCACACAGATATGTCAGGAGTTTTTATGTTAAGATTGATATTCTGTTGCTGTATTTAGTCAATGGGATAAACACAGTTTCGGTGGGCAGCTAAAGTTGTCATTAGAATTGAATTCTTGTATGGAAATTTTTGCAAATGCCCTGAATGATTTAGAAGGTTACTCATGTGTCTTATGTCTTTTGCACAACCGTGATTTAACTCTGATTTTAGATGATTAGCTCTGAGTTCATCAGACAAGGTCCTGTATTCTTTTTGTTCTGTGATGATTTAAGTTTATGACTGGAGCTTTCCCTTAAAGAGAATTTTTTTGTATTTTAATCTGAAGCATTTAAACAACACTGATAAATCTGTTGAGTCCTATTATTATCTGATTTTATCAGCCAACAGTATATTATGGTCATGGATATTGAGGGATTCAGACTTTTACTTTGGGTAAATGATTTTTCAACTACTCTCCTACATAGACTTTATCAGGCTTGGCGACAGAGATATCGAGAGACCGCTAAGTTAGACTTTTTAACTGCCAAGTTTCCAAAGGGCCTTCAGTTTTAAAATATGTTGCTCTTCACAAAAATATTCTGTAATCTGTGTGTGCGACAGAGTATGTCTGTGTCCATCTGTGTTCTAAGGAGGCTTTTAAAAGTGGTAAATTCCACAGGCAGTTGGTGCCGGCTGTTACAGTAGCATTCCAACTGCTTGTAAGAGAGTGGGTGGTCAGCTTTGGGCCTGGCAAAATACACTAACAGTGACTGCCATTTTTAAGAACCAACAGGGCTGTGTTACAGGACATTGTATATTGTTGTAAAGTTTGGCACTGTTTATAACTGTTGGTGTGGAGGTCAGCCCACTTTAAGGGCTAGGCTGGATGCTTCATCGATGCCAGTGGGTTAGATAAGTGAAAATGTTACAGGCTTAAGTGCAGCTGCTGTACACTTATGTTGGAATGTGAGGACAAACTGTGGATGAGGATTTTTCAAGTCTTCCCATTTGGTTCTCATTTCTCTGCTTGTATGAGAGGAAGACCACTCACTAAAAATAATGAAAGGAAAGGGGAAGAAAACAGTATTTAAAAAAAGCAACATAATCGCCATCTCTTCTTCAGAATTTTAACTGTATTCACTGGGGATTGCAACTGGTGAAAAGGTTAATTGCTTTGATCTGTTTTAAAGATTTAGTTTGCTATTGATTTTTTTGAGATTTACTAACCAATGGAAATTCTATATTAATGTGCAGTAGATTTTCCCCTTTAAACCTTCATAGCTATTATGTATTAATTATCATTTGACTGCAGCGTGAAGCCAGTAAACCATTATGACACATTTGGGTGATTACGATGCAGTGTTTCTGAACTTCTGCCTCTATTCCAGGCTCTGGAGGAAGCTCAGATAGCCATCCAGCAACTGTTTGGCAAAATCAAAGACATCAAGGATAAAGCGGAGAAATCTGAGCAAATGGTAAGTAAAAATAAACCTAACAAGGCCTAACTTTGTTCTTTCTGCTGCTTGACAGCTACAGATGTTACTCATGCGGTATTCTGGTTTTACCGCTACGCCTCACGGTGGCAGCATTTGGGTTTGTGCGTTTGCTGGCTTTTACTGCTGAGTGGCGCTATATAACTATATACTGATGCCTCAGGCATCAGTTCATTTTCTCAAGGATTGATGAGCCGCAGCTCCTTTAGAGCTGGACGTAGTAACGAATAAAAGTGAAATATTGTAGTTAAACAAATTTATAATCACTGTGCTAAAATTAAGTACAAATGTAGAATTTAAATTAAATTAAATCCTATTATGATTGAATTTAGGCAAAATAAATGTTAACACAGGTGAGCCTTTAGATTTTATCATGTGTAATTAGAAAGTCTACGCATGTATGTTTTTTTTTGTCATCTTATATTTTGTGTTTTTTAATTTTGTAGTAAATTTATTAACTAAAATAAACAAAACTAAATGACCATAAAAATTCTTACATTGTCAGGATGTGTTTCAGCAGTTGTCGATGTGTTCTTTCATTATTATAAGAATTAAATGCAGTAGTCTGTTGTGATCATCATAATGTTCTTTAATAAATAATGAAAACGTTTTAATAAATTACGTTTTTAAATCCCAGCACCCCCGTTGCGCTGTACCACCGCTGGCAAAAACCTAAAAAAATACAAGTGAAACGTTAAACGAATTTACAATCGCAGTACTAAAATTACAGTACAAATTTAGAATTTAAATTAAATATAGGCGTTGCTTAGTTCCATCAAATTTAAACAAATGTTAACACAGTGATCATGTGTAACACTTGTGGAGCCTGGGTGTGTATCAGAAAAAGTGGGTGTGTCACAGGTGTTGTCAGATTAATGGGAAAAAACGATATAATAAAACTATATAGATACATAGCCTTTATAAGACTATACTTTTATTTGAGTGCATGCACAATGAAGACAAAACGTTATGATTTTGTAAAATAATGAAAGCAAACAGGGATACAGCGCTATTCTGTATCGGTTTCGGTGAACTTAAGCGTCAGAAAATGAACCGAAACTCCACATCAATGAATTATTAAAATGGCCAGAGTAAGTTTCCTTGCTGTTTTATCCGATGCATTCATAATCATTAGTCTACTTCTGCCGGTGCAGTGTTTCTTAACCCCACCCCTGTTAAAACCGCATATTCTGAGAAAGGCTCGCCTGCGAAAGGTTGTGCGTGTGCGGTCCACGACACAGCAAATATGTTGCCGCTCACGTCGGCGCGTGTTTTGCACAGCGCCGCAAAGACAGCGCTCATTTAACACCTACAAATTTGTGTTTGTTGTATTTCTGGGAAAGAGAAATCTCTTATAAATCTCTCATATCGGCAAAACTCGTCTTCACACACATGCATTGTTCTGTGTGTACCAACACAAGCAGCTTTGTTCCAATATTCATCCTTCATAAAGAGAGGTGACATATACCTGCTAATTAAACACTGCATTTTTTAAAAGTAAAAGCGTGCGCGATGTGAGCAGCTTTAATTATTAATAATTAAATAATTGTTCAATGTTGGACATAAACAGCAAAAGGCACGATGATATTATTTTTTTTATTATGAATTTCATGTTCTTTTGCTGTTTGTGTTCAGCATTGAATGATTATTTGAAACCGAAGTGCTCGGACCACTAAGCTTTCGATTCCAAAATTGACATTTTTACCGTTAAAAATAAAAATGTTTTTACAAGTTCTTGAGCTGTTGTTTGTGCTGTTTTCTATATTAATAACAATAGACAGATAGAAACAGAGAGTCTGTCTAAACAAAATTAATTGCAGCCGTTTTGCAAAATGTCACTTTGCGCCACCTGGCGGTCATTTCACAAATTACTTTAAATTGCGACTGATTTTGGCTGTTGCCGTTTGGCCGCAACAGAGGCGCGGCAGTAATAGACATTACGCTTGAGTAACCACTGTAGGTGGAAAATTGAGATACCTGCAGTTTTTTTTATGCTGTACCCTTTTAAATTTTTTAGTTATGCACTGGCTATTTGTATGTTAGCAGTGCTGAACAGGTCAGAGGAAGGGCAGGGTATGGGTTTCCGGACTAGTGGGAAAGGAGAACAATAGGAAGCCAGAAAATTCTGGCGTAATCAGCTCTGAGATGTTTGTTTCCTTGCCCAGGTAAAAGAGATCACCCGGGACATCAAGCAGCTGGACCATGCAAAGCGTAACCTAACCACATCCATTACTACCCTTAATCACCTGCACATGCTAGCAGGCGGAGTGGACTCTCTGGAGTAAGTGGCCTTACAGAGCAGAGACCGAGGCACTAAACCATGTGCAGTTTGCTTAGTTATATAGGTTCAAAATGTCTTTTTTTAAAAATCTTAAAAGATCAAGATGTCTTTCAGGGCAATGACACGCAAGAGGCAGTATGGGGAGGTGGCCAACTTGCTCCAGGGGGTGGTCAACGTACTGGAGCACTTTCAAAAATATATGGGCATCCCTCAGATTCGACAGTTGTCTGAAAGGTAAGCGCAACCTGTCCTGCAGCCCTTCCCCACCTACTTATGCCCTGTTGCACAAGATGCTCTAAAGGGCATTCAGTGTTTATATGACTAAGTTTCTGGTGTAATTCGCTAAATTGAATGATGTTGAGGGTATGAAGTTCCTGTTTATGTTTACCACAGATGCAACACAGGATGGAAATCTTTTCCACTTTCCGCTGTTTTTTTTTTTTTTTTTTTTTCCTTGCAGGACAGAGGTTGCTTTTTTTTCAACTTTTTTCAAGTTCTGTTGTATTTATAATAAACCATTTAAGTGTATAAAACAAGTTCATGTGTCTGGCAACTCCAGGATTAAGTGTAATCGTATCGGGGTGTAACCAAAACCTAGATCGGTTATTCCAATTCAGAAATGGGGGAAATTAACTATTTTCATTCTGAGCCGTTGCTCCACCTTAAACAAAAATGAATAAAGATGATAAAGACATTTCATCAGGGACAACAGCTGTGAATCCCACCACACTTCAGACCTTGCTGGGTTTCAAGAGTATTTGAGAAAGCAGACATGTATCAAACTGGAGTTTGGATGATGTCTGGGTAGAGAAAGTTGGCTCCTCTTTTCCTGAGTTCTTGTTTATTCTGGAAGGCACTTGTTGTTCTACTGATTGGGTTTGACTACATCCCAACCAACAGTCAATTTAAAAATCTAATTTGAATTTCACATCCACAATGTTCTGATACTCCTAAACGTGTTTATTGTAATTATTTTTTTTCAACTTGCCATGAATTGTTACAGCTGTTCATATTAAGCAGAAAGGGGCACAGAATGTGATGTACCCACATCCCCACAATGCTAAAGTATTTTTAGGTAATGTTATAATAACAAAATATGTCTTCGCATATACTCTCTTTGCAAGAGATTTTTAGTCTGTCTGTGGGGTTTCTTTTATTGAAACTTATATGTCTGTCTTTCCTTCTCCGCAGAGTGAAAGCAGCACAAAGTGAACTAGGCACACAGATCCTAGCTGATTTTGATGAGGCTTTTCCTGCACAGGGCTCAAAGGTACTGCGTTGTAACAATAAAATTCAACAACTGTATTACTGCATTTATTATACAGATTATAATAGATGTTTATATGCTGAATACATGAATCCTATCCATTTTTTATTTTTAATATTTATTTCTCTGGATTTTTTTAATTTTTCATTTTTTTTCCCCCAATAATTTAGTCAAATCCAATTCCCACCTGTCATTAAGGCATTCCCATCAAGGCTGCAACCACCAACCAGGGTGAAGGCTATCTGCCATAGAAGGGTTTTCCTCTGCCATCATTTTTCAAACTGCTTGGAGAGCACCATACGCTTCTCCCGTCTGCATGAGCTCATTGACGCCCATTATTGGCTAGCATCGCAACTGGTGTTCCTCTGATTTGGCCAGTCAGATTTTTTTACTCTCCCTGGCCCTGTGAGGCTAAAGCGTCACACTGGGATTTGAACTTGCAATCTCTGAGAAATAGGTGTTACAGTACATGTAGATTTTTTTCTTCTTTAATTGACATTAATCATCTATTGTTATTTTCAATAGAAATAAATGAAATAAAAAGCCAGACTTTTTCTGCCCCCATGTATATAATATGACCGTCAAAATTCTTTAAACTATTATGTTTGGTTGCATGTGAATTAGAAGTAGAAAATTCTATAGAAAGTAGAAAGTAATTAATAAAAAAAAATATATATATATATATATATATATATATATATATATATATATATATACAGTGGTGTGAAAAACTATTTGCACCCTTCCTGATTTCTTATTCTTTTGCATGTTTGTCACACAAAATGTTTCTGATCATCAAACACATTTGACTATTAGTTAAAGATAACACAAGTAAACACAAAATGCAGTTCCCTTTCAGTCGATTCACTCGGTACAACACATATAGTATGGGATATCACGCCCTCTCGTGTCCTGGCTGAAGCCACCTTTATTCACGCCGTAAAGGCAGGCAAACCTGTGGTGACGTAGGTGTAGCCCCGCCTACACCTATAAACCATCGTCGCCACGGTTGACCCTCAGTTCTTACGCTCTTCACCTCGCTGTGAACACCTTTTCCGTAGAGTTTTCTAGGTGCTGCTAGTAAACTCTACGTTTTACGTTGAAAGACTGCGCTTAAAATCAGCTTAACTGCTCTTGTTGGCGTTAGCGACAACAGCCTCATTTTGGTGAGTCGTCTACCCGCGGGGCGCTGACTTTTAAGTTTTCTGACAGTCAGAACATTAGCAACATCTCAGTTAGTTGGCTTCTGTTTAGCTGTGCTAACAGCGCTAGCTAAGATGAGCATGCAAGCTAATGTAGCTAAGAAGAGGTCCGCTGTTCGCCCCTGTCCTCAGGAGTGCGGCTTCTCCTTGCACGAGAAGGACCAGCACGAAGCGTGCCCCGTCTGTCTGGGGATTCTCCATGCTAGGAGAGCTCTAGCTGAGCCAGAGTCATGTGAGCTTTGTCGCCAGCTCCGGCGTTCAACGCTGGAAAGACGGGTCACGTTCGTGGAAAGGACCCTGGGGAGAAATACAGTCGCTCAGCAGGACCCCCTCCTTTCCGAATCAGCAGTCCCAGCTTCGCCTGTGTCTGCTGACGAGGAATTTCCGTCAGAAGTCCCCGCACCTAGCTGGGCGGACCAGATGGAGTATCTCGAGGGTTCGGAGGACCGTGGGCTCTCCTACAGCGCTGGCCAGCAGCCAGGCACCGAGCAGCATGCTTTCGAGGACGATGACGTGCTCGACATCGGCCTAGAGATACATGGCTTGTCGGAGGACGAGCATGAAATTGTGCCGCCTGTTCAGAGCTCCGCTGCTACTGCGTTAACCGCTCGGGACGACACTTCATTTTTTGCTCTCTACCGCCGAGCGGCTGAGAAGCTGGAGGTGGAGTGGCCCTCCCCGCAGCCGGCTCAAAAACCGTCAAGGTTCGCGGGATTTTTTCTTCCTCCTGAACCGACAACAGTTAAGAACTGCTTGCCCATGTTTCCCGACTTTGTCGGCGAATTAACGTCGTCATGGAGCAAGCCGCTGTCGACCCGTGTATCAGTGCCCGGTTACGGACAATATTTGGAATTAGACGGAGCTGAGAAGGCAGGACTAGTTAGCCCACCGCCAATGGAGCCATCTTTGGCTGCTTATTTGGCACCCTCGCACAATCATGGAGTGTCTGGACCTACTCTCCTTCCGTCTAAACATTGTAGATTCTCCTCTGCCCAGCTGGAGAAGATTTATCGCGCTCAAGCGGGCACTGCTCGTGCGCTCAATTCCGCTACGCTGCTTCAAACATATCAGGCAATGTGTTTGGCAGAGCTCGGCTCACTGGTGCCTCAGGAGAGCCCGTTCTGTGCGCTGCTTAACGAGGTCAGGACAGCGACAGACTACATTTTGCGCATGTCTCGTTGTGCGGCTCTTTCCCTCGGAAGAGGGATGGCGAGCGCAGTAGTAGCACAGAGGCATTTATGGCTCACGCTCTCTGACATTCCTGATAGAGACAGGGCTGTCTACTTGGACGAACCGCTGTCTGCTGAGGGTTTGTTCGGCCAGTCACTCGATGCCATTCAGGCAAAGTTTGACTTCAGAAGGAAACAGGCCGAAGCGTTGCGAGACATTATTCCGCGACGAGAGGTGAAGCCCAAACAGGCTCGAAGTATGACCACTCCGCGACCACCTCATAAGAGACCACCGCCGGCAGCTAGCTCGAGCTCTTGACCGGAGAAACAACAGCCTCCCAGGCAAAACCCACGGCAGTCGGCCTGGGGTATGGGCCCCCCACCGGGCGTCCGAAAGGATTCAGCAACTAGGAGGAAGAATCCTCACTCCTCCTAGCTCAGATTTAAAGAGAGAGGAGCTCTGGCAGCAGGGAGACACTGCTTCTCCTCTCTCAATGCCGCCCAAGAGGCCGCTACGTTATGTTCAGGAAATCAGTCCCAAACGGCGCTGCACTTCCCTAACACAGTCTCCCAAGCACAATCCCCCCCCCTCACACACAAGTGTTTATGTTCGAGTTATGAACCCCAGTTGGGGCGTGTTAAAAAGTTCTCAGGGACTTACAGCAAGTACCCTCGATGTTTGCAGTGTGATTGCCCCAAAAATGGTGCATTTTGTAAATCATGTGAATGTTACATTATTAAAACCAATAAAGAATTTTCCTGTTTACAATGTTGCAAAACAAAAAAGCCCAGTGCCATCGATGAGGCTGCACTCTGGCGAAACGCCAGGGGGCAGCAGACCCCTTTCAGAAACCAATGCGGGCCGGTTGGCGTCCCACGTTCTCGAGTGGCGCGCATGCGCAGTCTCGACATGGGTGCAAAACACAGTCGCTATGGGATATCGACTGCAGTTTCGCGTAAAGCCACCGCGCTTCTCTTCCATAATCAACACCGAGGTGTCGGACGACGCCGCAGCGGTGCTTCGGGAAGAGATAAATTCTCTTCTGAGCAAAAGGGCGATTCAAGTGGTGCCTCCTTCGGAAGCGAACTCAGGTTGGTACAGCCGGTATTTTGTCGTTCCGAAGAGGGGGGGAGGACTGCGTCCTATTTTGGATCTGAGAATATTGAACACGTTTCTAAGAACGTACAAGTTCAAAATGCTTACTCTGAGGCAACTGCTAAATGCAATAGGCCCGGGAGATTGGTTCACTACGATCGATCTCACAGATGCTTATTTTCATATAGCGATCTTTCCGCGCCACAGAAAGTTTCTGAGGTTTGCATTCGAGGGCGTGGCCTACGAGTACCTAGTGCTGCCGTTCGGCCTGTCACTAGCTCCCCGAACGTTCACGAAGTGCGCCGAGGCGGCGCTGTCTCCTCTTCGGGAGAAAGGCATTCGCATATTAGCCTATTTAGACGACTGGGCACTGATAGCGAGCTCAAGCGAGCAGGCAGAGAAACAGACAGCACTAGTTCTGTCTCACATTCAGACTTTAGGGTTCTCAGTAAATATGCAGAAAAGCTCACTGATTCCGAGTCAACAGTGTTCATTCCTGGGTCTGGAGATATGCTCCGTTACCAGCCGAGCACGTCTCTCAGAGCACAGAATAGCCGCGTTTCAGCGCTGCCTTGCTCTGTTTCAGTTGCAACACAAACTTCGTTTCCGAGTGTTTTTACAACTAATGGGAATGATGGCGTCTATGATCACTGTGGTGCCTCTCGGGCTGTTGAACATGCGTGCGTTTCAGCGCTGGGTGCGCTCTCACCGCCTATGTGCGGCGCGCCACCTCAACAGGAGGCTGACGGTGACACCGTCATGCATGTCAGCCCTTCTGCCCTGGAGGGAACCCAGGCTATTACGTCAGGGCTCTCCGATAGGCAGGGTATCGTTTCGCAAAGTGGTGTCAACAGATGCCTCCCTCAGCGGCTGGGGCGCTCTGTGCGACGGCTCCGCGATCAGGGGGGCGTGGTCACAGAAACAACGCAGGCTTCACATCAACTATTTGGAGCTGTTAGCAGTGTTCTTAGCCCTGAGTCATTTTCGTCTGGCTTTAACAGGCCATCATGTTCTAATCAGGACAGACAATACAACAGTGGTGTCGTATATAAACAGACAAGGGGGGACTCGTTCACTTCCCCTGCTGAAACTCTCTCATTCTCTATTGCTATGGTCCAGTGTTCATCTTCTGTCACTCAGGGCCACTCACATTCCAGGGCACCTGAATTTGGGGGCGGACCTTCTATCCAGAGGGGGCCCGCTTGTGAGGGAATGGAGATTACACCCATGGGTGGTAGCTCAGATCTGGGAGCGCTTCGGCAGGGCAGCAGTGGATCTTTTTGCATCCAAAGAAAATGCTCACTGCCCACTATTCTTCTCCATAACGGATCGCAATGCCCCACTGGGGATCGATGCGCTGGCACACTCATGGCCCCCAGCTCTATTGTATGCTTTCCCTCCGGTAGAACTGATTCTGCCTGTCACAGAGAGGGTACGTCAGCAGGGCCTGTCACTAATCCTGGTGGCACCTCATTGGCCGGCGAAGTTGTGGTACGCAGAGATAGTCAGCCTGCTAGCAGCAGAACCATGGAAACTTCCTCTCCTCAGGGACCTTCTATCTCAGGCAGGGGGAGAGGTAGTGCACCCGCGTCCCGAGCTGTGGAACTTGCACGCTTACCTGTTGAAAGGTCCAATTTGTTAGCAAAAGGGCTTCCCCCGAATGTGATTGAGACAATCCAAAGTGCTCGGGCCTCGTCTACTAGAGGTTTATATGCTTACAAGTGGCGAGCATTTGAGCAATGGTGTCAAGAACATAATGTTCTTCCATTTCAGTGCTCCATGGTGGAGATTTTGTCTTTTCTACAAGAACTATTAGAGAAAGGCCTTTCCTTTTCTACTATTAAAGTGTACTTGGCGGCTATATCAGCCTGTCATGTTGGTTTTGACGGAGTGTCACCAGGGGCTCATCCGCTGGCAGTACGGTTTTTAAAGGGAGTGCGACGTCTGCGACCCACTACGAGGTCCAGTGTTCCGTCCTGGGATTTATTGTTAGTGCTTGAGGCCCTCTGTGGTCCTCCTTTTGAGCCAGTTGAGTCTATAGATATGAAAATTCTTTCATATAAGACGGCACTTCTTCTTGCTTTAGCATCTGCTAAACGAGTGGGCGATCTCCACGCTTTATCCGTGCATCCATCCTGTACGCAGTTTGCTGCTAATGGGTTAAAGGTTACTCTACGGCCGAACGCGGCCTATGTACCGAAGGTCGTCTCCACTGATTATAGCTCTATGGTCTTTGACCTTTATAGCTTTTTTCCTCCTCCTTTTGCTTCTGATGAGCAGAGAAAATTGCATAATTTGTGCCCCGTACGTGCACTACGAGTGTACATGGACCGTACAGTAGATATGCGCTTATGTGATCAACTGTTTATCTGCTTTGCCAGTCCAGTAAAGGGTAAAGCGCTGTCTAAACAGCGGCTTTCCCATTGGATTGTGGAGGCTATTACACTAGCTTATAGTAGCAAGAGTGTCCCATTGCCTCTGGGTGTGAAAGCACATTCAACGAGAGCTATGGCAACATCATGGGCTCTGTTCAAAGGAATGTCTGTGGGCGAGATTTGCGCGGCAGCCAGTTGGTCCTCACCACACACTTTTGTCCGGTTCTACCGACTTGATATAACGGCCCCCTCGGTGGCTCATTGTGTCCTCTCTGCGGGGTCCTTAATGCAGTAGAGTAGCTGTCAGGGTTCTTGTGACTAACTTTGATAGATACTCGGCGGGGCGTGAATATATGTCCCATACTATATGTGTTGTACCGAGTGAATCGACTGAAAGGGAACGAATGGTTATGACTATAACCTCTGTTCCCTGAAGGAGAGGAACGAGGTACAACACATTGCTGCCCCGCCTCATAGTTACGCTCGGCGAAGAGCGGCTATCGAACTGAGGGTCAACCGTGGCGACGATGGTTTATAGGTGTAGGCGGGGCTACACCTACGTCACCACAGGTTTGCCTGCCTTTACGGCGTGAATAAAGGTGGCTTCAGCCAGGACACGAGAGGGCGTGATATCCCATACTATATGTGTTGTACCTCGTTCCTCTCCTTCAGGGAACAGAGGTTATAGTCATAACCATTCGTTTTTAAATGATGGTTTTTATTATTTAGGGAGAAAAAAATATCCAAACCTACATGGCCCTGTGTGAAAAATTAATTGCCCCCTGAACCTAATAACTGGTTGGGCCACCCTTATCGCAAACGCTTGATTGCAGTTATTGCTGCTAAGTTGCAACGAGTCTTTTACAGTGCTCTGGAGGAATTTTGGCCCACTCATTTTTGCAGAATTGTTGTAATTCATCTTTATTTGAGGGTTTTCTAGCAAGGTCATGCCACAACATCTCAATAGGATTCAGGTCAGGACTTTGACTAGGCCACTCCAAAGTCTTCATTTTGTTTTTCTTCAGCCATTCAGAGGTGGGTTTGCTGGTGTGTTTTGGGTCATTGTCCTGCTGCAGCACCCAAGATCGCTTTAGCTTAAGTTGACGAACAGATGGCCGGACATTCTCCTTCAGGATTTTTTGGTAGACAGTAGAATTCATGGTTCCATCTATCACAGCAAGCCTTCCAGGTCCTCAAGCAGCAAAACAACCCCAGACCATCACACTACCACCACCATATTTTACTGTTGGTATGCTGTTCTTTTTCCGAAATGCTGTGTTACTTTTACGCCAGATGTAACGGGACACGCACCTTCCAAAAAGTTCAACTTTTGTCTCGTCGGTCCACAAGGTATTTTCCCAAAAGTCTTGGCAATCATTGAGATGTTTTTTAGCAAAATTGAGACGAGCCTTAATGTTCTTTTTGCTTAAAAGTGGTTTGCGCCTTGGAAATCTGCCATGCAGGCCGTTTTTGCCCAGTCTCTTTCTTATGGTGGAGTCGTGAACACTGACCTAAATTGGGGCAAGTGAGGCCTGCAGTTCTTTAGATGTTGTTCTGGGGTCTTTTGTGGCCTCTCGGATGAGTTGTCTCTGTGCTCTTGGGGTAATTTTGGTCAGCCGACCACTCCTGGGAAGGTTCACCCCTGTTCCATGTTTTTGCCATTTGTGGATAATGGCTCTCACTGTGGTTCGCTGGAGTCCCAAAGCTTTAGAAATGGCTTTATAACCTTTACCAGACTGATAGATCTCAATTACTTTTGTTCTCATTTGTTCCTGAATGTCTTTGGATCTTGGCATGATGTCTAGCTTTTGAGGTGCTTTTGGTCTACTTCTCTGTGTCAGGTAGCTCCTATTTAAGTGATTTCTTGATTGAAACAGGTGTGGCAGTAATCAGGCCTGGGGGTGACTACAGAAATTTAACTCGGGCGTGATAAACCACAGTTAAGTTATTTTTTAACAAGGGGGGCAATCACTTTTTCACACAGAGACATGTAGATTTGGAGTTTTTTTTCTCCCTTAAAAACGTAAACCTTCATTTAAAAACTGCGTTTTGTGTTCAATTATGTTATCTTTGACTAATAGTAGAAAAATTTAAGTGTGACAAACATGGAAAAGAATAAGAAATCTGGAAGGGGGCAAATAGTTTTTCACACCACTGTATATATATATATATATATATATATATATATATATATACATATACACACACACACACACACTCTCACACGCACACACACACACACACACACACACACACACACACACACACACACAACTAACTTATATTGTGTGTGTGTGTGTGTGTGTGTGTGTGTGTGTGTGTGTTTAATAGAGGCCTGGAGGCCCCAGCATTGTGCTAAGGGATGCCTGTTTGGTGGCCAGTGTTCTGGATCCTCGCATTAAGCAGGAAATAATCAAGAAGTTTATTAGGCAGCATCTCTCTGAGTATCTTGTGCTCTTTCAAGAGAACCAGGATGTAAGTGTGTGTTCTAATATGTTCTCACAATGAAAAATATGCAGATCTGAAATCTGACAGTCGTAATTTAAATGTAGGTGGCATGGTTGGACAAGATTGACCGGCGCTATGCATGGATAAAGCGTCAGCTAGTGGACTATGAGGAGAAGTACGGCCGCATGTTTCCCGAAGAGTGGTGCATGACCGAGCGGATTGCTGTGGAATTCTGCCACATCACCAGGTACCTCTAGACCAATTTTGTTTATATGATGTCTTTCCATTCCTTTTTTTTATAGTAACCGTTGCGTTCCTCTTCATCATTATACGCTTCAGTGATTTCTATTCTGTCAGGCTTCATTAATAAAACCTAGAGCAGGTGGAGCTCATTTTGGCATGACAGATTTTTCACCTTAAATTGCGGCTGTGGTTGCTGTGGTCAGTTTAACCAAGTACACGTTTTACCCTACAAACTGCCTGTCCTGAAGAAAACTCCACATCTTGCTCGATGTCCTGCTGATCACTGCCTGTGTTTCGTCTCCCAGGACTGAGTTGGCCAAGCTGATGAGAGCTCGTGCCAGGGAAATTGAGGTCAAGCTCTTGCTCTTTGCTATTCAGAGGACCACCAATTTCGAGGGGCTGCTGGCTAAGCGCTTCTCAGGCAGCACCTTGAGCGACAGCCCAGGGGTAAGTCTAAGAGGATGTTTCGCTGAAACTGAAGTGAGATCTGATGTCTCACTTTTATGTTTAATGTTTCTTTGTTTCCAGAAGAGACCTGAAACTCCCTTGGAGCCCACTAACCCTTTTCTGGAGGATGAGTCAGGAGAGGACAATGTTTCTGAGAAAGACGATGATCTGGTCAAGGTAATGTTATTCCTCCTTGTCATCATTACCACTTATGTTGTCTTTACAGATTACATTCAGCACTGCAGTTTGTCTTTGTATAAGTGTGAAATTATCATTGTAATTTTGCGTTACGAAAGCTAAAACATTTGCATGATGGGCAGCTGGTGTGGTGGAGCATATAAAACGTGCTTTCAATGTCAATAAGGGACATGACACTATTTCCTTACCGGTTTTTATGCAATCAGCATTTTTTTATAAAGTACAGTTTAATTTCACAATGGTGGTGACATGGTAAGCAATTAATCTGTGTGTGTGTCATATCATTTTATGTGAATTTAGATAATGTTTAGCATTGTTTATAGTTGTAAAAAAGTAGTTGACACGTCATGTTTAACATTTCAAAATCTTGGAAATGTACAAGGTTGCAGATGTACACACAATGCAATTTCCTTCCACATTCCACACATTATTAGATATTCGGTCAAACTGTTTTTTAAGAAAGACTTTGTGATGCCCTGCCAAGGTGAATAAGGGCCTGACTAAATGATTTCCTCCTTTCAGCCAAAGAAGCCTAAGACCCCAGAGAACCCTTTCCATGGCATTGTTTCCAAATGCTTTGAGCCTCATCTCTATGTCTACATAGAATCACAGGACAAGTGAGTGCAATGTGCAAGCCATTACACAAGGACAAAGTGACCCAACACCCACTACAAGAGGCTTTTGTATCACAGTGTAAATTGAACTTTTCTTTACTTCCAAACTGGTTTAAGTCGTTTGCTTTCATGCCCTGAATGCTTGTGTATTCACTGTGTATTTAAATGTAATCCTTTATCACTATGCTACATGCGTTAAAAGTATCCCTGTCATTAAAATTTCATCAGTTATCTCCAAATCCTATTGTTCTATTTTTATCTTTCTAATAAAGCAAAAATGTTTCCCATGTTAATCATAGCCCATTCAAAAATGTGTCTATTTGAATTTTCAATCTTACAATCTTATTTCCATTCACCCTTTTTTTTTACACACCAGATCTCCCAAAGCTGGCCTCTAAAGAAGGATTTGTAATGGTACATTGCCTAAAGTAGACTGACCTTTTCTTGACAATAGCATTCTTTGTTCTAGTCCAGCTTGACCTGTTTGGCATGAAAAATGCCCACATTCTTCACTTGGGCATTTGCAGTAGTTACTGAGTGCTGAAGGAGATGACCCACGGTGGCGGCTTGAAAAATATGTTTCTTATTCCGCAAAGTTCTCAGCACATTGCTAATCGCATTACTGATGTTTTAGCCCTCTATTGTTTTCTCATTGTAACAGGAACCTTGGGGAGCTGATTGACCGCTTTGTGGCAGATTTTCGAGCCCAGGGTCCCCCTAAGTCAGGCACAGAAGAAGGGGGAGCTGTGTTGCCCAGTTGTGCAGATCTTTTTGTATACTATAAAAAGTGCATGGTGCAGTGCTCTCAGCTGAGCACAGGAGAACCCATGATTGCCCTCACTACCATCTTCCAAAAGTACCTGCGAGAGTATGCCTGGAAGATCCTGTCTGGGAACCTGCCCAAGTAAGTGATGGCCTACAGCGGTGCACTCAGCCCCTCATATGGTTTAACTTTGGCTTGCTTTTTGTCTTCTATTTCGGTCATGACTGGCCTTCATGATCATAGCAGTCACTGTAGCTGTTTATGCTATTGTAATGGCTAATGCTCAATGAACAAAAGCATTTTGGAGATTACCCTTTGTGATGCCCTGCCAAGGTGAATAAGGGCCAGTCTCCATCATGGGTGGCTAACCCTTTAATAAATTTCAAGCTCAAACTAAAGGAGATTATAACAAGTTCTTGTGGGGTTAAAGAATAGAGCGACTATATATATATATATATATATATATATATATATATATATATATATATATACAGCAGTATATATACAGCGAGTTCTCTTACTTAGAAATCATGGAGGGTCATACATTCAGCATAAGTGCATTTCCACTGTAAGAGACATATTCTAAAAAGAAAAATTCGGAAATCACATTGTATGATTTTTTTTTTTAACAATTTATTTCTGAATTACTGTGTCAAATAAGTATTAATTCTAAATTAGTAACACCTGTTTGAGGTCGTTAGCTGTCATAAAGACACCTGTGCACCCCACAATCAGCCAAAGTCTAAGTAGATACATGGGGTATCAATGATGCTAAGAATGGTGAAGAATCAGCCCAGAACTACCTGGGAGGAGCTGGTCAATGCCGTGAAGAGAGCTGGGACCATCGTTTTCAAGATTACTATCAGTAATACACTAAGACGTCATGGTTTAAAATCTTGCATCGCACTTAAGGTTCATGTCCAGGCCCGTCTGAAGTTTGCCAGGGACAATCTCGATCCAGAGGAGTCATGGGAGAAAGTAGAACCCCCATGAGACCAAAGTAGAACTTTTTGGTCTTAATTCCATTCGCCCTGTTTGGAGGAAAAAGAATGATGAGTATTATCCCAATAATACCACACCTACAGTGAAGCATGGGGCTGGAAGCATCATGCTCTGGGAGTGTTTTTCTGCACGGGGGAACAGGACGACTGCACAGTATTAAGGAGAGGAGGAACGGGGCCATGTATTGTGACGCATTGGGCAAAAACCTCCTTCCCTCAGTCAGAGCATTAAAGATGGGTCGTGGCTGGGTCTTCCAACATGACAGGGACCCAAAGCACACAGCCAGGAAAACCAAAAGGAGTGGCTCCGTAAAAAGCATATGGACTATTTAAAAGCAAAATAACTGGTCTTTGAGGGTCAGAAATCTGGCTGATAAACAGGTGATTAAATAATTATTTGACGCAGTAATTTACAAATAAATTGATAAAAAAATCATACAATGTGATTTCAGGATTTTTCTTTTTAGATTCTGTCTCTCACAGTGGAAATGCACCTATGGCAAAAATTGTGGACCCCTCCATGATTTCTGAGTAAGAGAACTTGCAAAATCACAGGGTGACCAATACTTATTGACCTCACTGTATGTATGCATGTATGTATGTACGTATGTGTGTGTGTACAATCACCTAAAGAATTATTAGGAACACCTGTTCAATTTCTCATTGATGCAATTACAGTATCTAATCAACCAATCACATGGCAGTTGCTTCAATGCATTTAGGGGTGTGGTCCTGGTCAAGACAATCTCCTGAACTCCAAACTGAATGTCAGAATGGGAAAAAAAAGGTGATTTTAAGCAATTTTGAGCGTGGCATGGTTGTTGGTGCCAGACGGACAGGTCTGAGTATTTCACAATCTGCTCAGTTACTGGGAATTTCCCTCGCAACCATTTCTAGGGTTTACAAAGAATGGTGTGAAAAGGGAAAAACATCCAGTATGCGGGCAGTCCTGTGGGCGAAAATGCCTTGTTAATGCTAGAGGTCAGAGGTGAATGTGCCGACTGGTTTAAGCTGATAAAAGAGCAACTTTGACTGAAATAACCACTCGTTACAACCAAGGTATGCAGCAAAGCATTTGTAAAGCCACGACACGCACAACCTTGAGGCAGATGGGCTACAACAGCAGAAGACCCCACCGGGTACCACTCATCTCCACTACAAATAGGAAAAAGAGGCTACAATTTGCATGAGCTCACCAAAATTAAACAGTTGAACACTGGAAAAATGTTGTCTGGTCTGATGAGTCTCGATTTCTTTTGAGACATTCAAATAGTAGAGGTTGAACTTGGCGTAAACAGAATGAGAACATGGATCCATCATGCCTTGTTACCACTGTGCAGGCTGGTGGTGGTGGTGTAATGGTGTGGGGGATGTTTTCTTGGCACACTTTAGGCTCCTTAGTGCCAATTGGGCATCGTTTAAATGCCACGGGTTTCCTGAGCATTGTTTCTGACCATGTCCATCCCTTTATGACCACCATGTATCCATCCTCTGATGGCTACTTCCAGCAGGATAATGCACCATGTCACACAGCTTGAATCATTTCAAATTGGTTTTCTGAACATGACAATGAGTTCACTGTACTAAAATGGCCCCCACAGTCACCAGATCTCAACCCACTAGAGCATCTTTGGGATGTGGTGGAACGGGTGCTTCGTGCCCTGGATGTACATCATACAAATCTCCATCAACTGCAAGATGCTTCCTATCAATATGAGTCAACATTTCTAAAGAATGCCTTCAGCACCTTGTAGAATTAAGCCAGTTCTGAAGGCGAAAGGGGGTCAAACACTGTATTAGTATGGTGTTCCTAATAATCCTTTAGGTGAGTGTGTGTGTGTGTGTGTGTGTGTGTGTGTATATATATATATATATATATATATATATATATATATATATATATATATATATATATATATATATTCATATTCGAATGTGGAAATCTAATATTGAGTGAGGCTTACGGCACCACTTTGGGCCGCACTTACTAACATGTTGACCATCTCTTCATTTCTCAGAATCGAAGCAACCAAGTTTTTCGCGAACTCGCTTATTCTTCCTAAAGATGGCACTTTGTTTTGATGATGTCATGTTTCAATCAATACATTCAGACTTTTTATTCAATATATTTAGAATCCATTCAATATATATAAAGTTTCATTCAATATATTCAGAATCCATTCAATATATTTAGACTTTCATTCAATATATATAGAGTTTCATTTAATATATTCAGAATCCATTCAAAATATGTCAAGTTTTATTCAATATATTCAGAATTCATTCAATATATATTGAGTTTCATTCAATATATATATATATATATATATATATATATATATATATATAGAGTTTCATTTAATATATTCAGACTTTCATTCAATATATATAGAGTTTCATTCAATATATTCAGAATACATTCAATATATATCGAGATTGATTCAATATATATAGAGTTTCATTCAATATATATAGAGTTTCATTTAATATATTCAGAATCCATTCAATATATATTGAGTTTCATTTAATATATTCAGAATCCATTCAATATATTCAGACTTTTCATTTAATATATATGGAGATTTCATTCAGTTCTCTTATGAAGATTTTCCTAAACGGCTTGTTTATGTTGTGTTATGTCGTTGTTGCTCGTTTGCACATTTGCCCGTGCACTTTATGCTGTCTGTAAAACATGTAGGTAGTTTTCCTTAGTTAGGTAGTTTTTGTTAATTTATGTTAGGACTATCTGCCTTGTCTCTGCTAGCCAGCTAACTAGGCCTCTTAGTTAGCTAGTTTAGCTTCTGTTAATTTATGTTGTAGGTTTATGTTGCATGTTTCCACTATATTATGGCACGTTGTTTCGTTTTACTGTGTACTTACTGTATATGGTTGAATTGACTATATATATATATATATATATATATGTGTCTGTATATATATGTATGTATGTGTGTGTGTGTGCGTATATATGTATATAAATATGTATATATGTATGTGTGTGTTTGTGTTTTCTTTACAGAACAAGTAGTAACAGTGGAGGTCTGACCATTAGCAGTCTGTTAAAGGAGAAAGAGGGGTCAGAGGTGGCCAAATTTACCACAGAAGAACTTTGCCTAATTTGCAGTATCCTAAGCACAGCTGAATACTGCCTTGCTACCACACAGCAGGTCATTACACACACTGACCTCGAATAGAAATTACCTGTAGAAATTAACAGATCTTTTGTTGGTCACAAATTTCACCCTGTCCATTAATTTTTTCAAATTTTTTGCTTATCAGTACCTATTTTAAAAGGTATAAAAGGGAAATGTAAGTAAGTACATTTTTGGCTTTTTTAGGCAAAAAATGTTTTTTAGGCAACTTTGTAAGCTATCTATCATGTTAGTAATGACAGGAAACAAAAATTGTATCAACATTACAATGATTGAAAAAGCAACACTGAATTCCACTGAATCAGATTATTCCACGAAGTGGTGAAATTGAACAGAGTACTCAGGAAAATATTCAGGAACCATTCATACATTATTCACTTAGCAAAGTTCATGTTACTGTAATTTAGGGAACTGTCCTTCTTGTTGGTCATGGATGCCTGGCATTTAAAGCTCGAGCTGCAATTCCAACATAGCGAAAGATCTTATTGATGGTTGGAGGTTTTTTTTTTTTTTTTTTTTTTTTAATGGTATGCTATTTTATCCACAGCTAGAGGAGAAGCTAAAGGAGAAAGTAGACAAGTCGCTCATGGAGAGGATCAATCTAACAGGGGAGATGGACACCTTTAGCACGTAACTGTCAACTGCCTAAATATGCATTTGGCTTTGTATAGAAAGCTTTTTAAAAGTTACTTTTTCTGTAACTGCTTTTATTTGTCATAGTGTGATCTCCAACAGCATCCAGCTTTTGGTTCAGGACCTGGATGCTGCATGTGACCCAGCCCTTACAGCTATGAGCAAGGTGGGTTAAAGACCTACCTCTGTTTTGTTTCTGAATAAACCATTGGTATTTTTTTTTAAACTGTTGGTTAATTTCACAATAATGGCTGAATTTGTGTAATTCGTCTAGTACAATACTGTTTGTATCTGTTTATGCAGATGCCATGGCAAAGTGTTGAGCATGTTGGTGACCAAAGCCCCTACGTCACGTCTGTCATCATGCATATCAAACAGAATGTACCAATTATTAGAGACAACCTGGCTGCCACTCGCAAATACTTCACCCAGTTCTGCATCAAGTTTATTAAGTCTGTATTTGAACTTAATCAAATAACTTATTTTTTACATAAAAAATTTATTTCTATTCATAGCGCATGTCTTTTTCAGCTCATTTATTCCAAAGTTCATAAACCACCTGTTCCGGTGTAAACCCATCAGCATGGTTGGAGCTGAGCAGGTAAACAAAAAGCTACAGTTAGCAGATTTCCTACTTAAAGATGTATTCTGCTCATTTTCTTTCTTTTTTTTTTATAAAAAGATTACACTGTGTTCCAAACTATTACGCAAATGATATCTTTCTCTGATTTTCATAATTAGTCAATGCAAATGACAGTTAGTATAATTTTCTAGTCATCAACTATCAGGGTAGGCTATAATTAGAATTTTATTGAACAAACTTCCTAACAATATTTATAAAAAAAAAAAAAACTGAAAACGCACTGTTCGAAATTATTATGCACAACAGAGTTAAAACATTTTATAGGTTGTAAAGAACTGAAAATGGGCTTTTGTTGAATTTGCAGCATTAGGAGGTCATATTTACTGAAATCAAAAACTATTTCACTCAAAAACATCCTAACAGGGCATGTTACAGCTTAACATAGGCCCCCTTCTTTGATATCACCTTCACAATTCTTGCATCTATTGAACTTGTGAGTTTTTGGACAGTTTCTGGCTGCATTTGAATTTATTTTGAATCAAACTGCCTCCCACCCTCATAGATCTTTTGAGGATTCTCCAAAGGTTCTCAATGGGGTTAAGGTCAGGGGAGGGTGGTGGCCACACCATGAGTTTCTTATCTTTTATGCCCATAGCATCCTACACCTTGAGGTTCGCGGGACTCCAGAGGCACCAGCAGCTTCAAATACCTGTTTGCTGCTTTGTAATGGCATTTCAGCAGCTGCTCTTTTAATCTGATGAATTTGTCTGGCAGAAACCTTCCTCATTCTGCCTTCATCTGCACGAACCTGTCTGTGCTTTGAATCAGCCACAAATGTCTTCACAGTACGATGAGTTTTCGTGAAATATCTAATGTTTTTATACCTTGTCCAATTTGACGCTTTTCGGCAACAGAGAGATCCTTTTTTTTCTCCATATTGCTTGAAACCTGTGGCCTGTTTAATAATGAGGAACAACCTTTTTCAGTACTTTTTCAATAATTTTGCTCATCTGGCAAACTAATTATCACAGGTGTATGAGATTCATTTCAGTAATCCAAAGAGCCCTGAGACGCAATACCATCCATGATTTTAATTTAAAAACTAAACATTTATTGTTTATGACACTTACATCCAATTTGCATAATAATTTGGAACACAGTGTACAGGTCCTTCTAAAAAAATTTGCATATTGTGATAAAGTTCATTATTTTCTGTAATGTACTGATAAACATTATACTTTCATATATTTTACATTCATTACACACAACTGAAGTAGTTCAAGCCTTTTAATTATTTTAATATTGATGATTTTGGCATACAGCTCATGAAAACCCAAAATTCCTATCTCAAAAAATTAGCATATCATAAAAAGGTTCTCTAAACGAGCTATTAACCTAATCATCTGAATCAACTTATTAACTCTAAACACCTGCAAAAGATTCCTGAGACTTTTAAAAACTCCCAGCCTGGTTCATTACTCAAAACCGCAATCACGGGTAAAACTGCTGACCTGACTGCTGTCCAGAAGGCCATCATTGACACCCTCAAGCAAGAGGGTAAGACACAGAAAGAAATTTCTGAACGAATAGGCTGTTCCCAGAGTGCTGTATCAAGGCACCTCAGTGGGAAGTCTGTGGGAAGGAAAAAATGTGGCAGAAAACGCTGCACAACGAGAAGAGGTGACCGGACCCTAAGGAAGATTGTGGAGAAGAACCGATTCCAGACCTTGGGGGACCTGCGGAAGCAGTGGACTGAGTCTGGAGTAGAAAATCCAGAGCCACCGTGTACAGGCGTGTGCAGTAAATGGGCTACAGGTGCCGCATTCCCCAGGTCAAGCCACTTTTGAACCAGAAACAGCGGCAGAAGCGCCTGACCTGGGCTACAGAGAAGCAGCACTGGACTGTTGCTCAGTGGTCCAAAGTACTTTTTTCGGATGAAAGCAAATTTTGCATGTCATTCGGAAATCAAGGTGCCAGACTCTGGAGGAAGCCTGGAGAGAGGGAAATGCCAAAATGCCTGAAGTCCAGTGTCAAGTACCCACAGTCAGTGATGGTCTGGGGTGCCATGTCAGCTGCTTGTGTTGGTCCACTGTGTTTTATCAAGGGAAGGGTCAATGCAGCTAGCCATCAGGAGATTTTGGAGCACTTCATGCTTCCATCTGCTGAAAAGCTTTATGGAGATGAAGATTTCATTTTTCAGCATGACCTGGCACCTGCTCACAGTGCCAAAACCACTGGTAAATGGTTTACTGACCATGGTATTACTGTGCTCAATTGGCCTGCCAACTCTCCTGACCTGAACCCCATAGAGAATCTGTGGGATATTGTGAAGAGAAAGTTGAGAGACGCAAGACCCAACACTCTGGATGAGCTTAAGGCCGCTATCGAAGCATCCTGGGCCTCCATAACACCTCAGCAGTGCCACAGGCTGATTGCCTCCATGCCACGCCGCATTAAAGCAGTCATTTCTGCAAAAGGATTCCCGACCAAGTATTGAGTGCATAACTGAACATAGTTATTTGAAGGTTGACTTTTTTGTATTAAAAACACTTTTCTTTTATTGGTCGGATGAAATATGCTAATGTTTTTAGATAGGATTTTTGGGTTTTCATGAGCTGTATGCCAAAATCATCAATATTAAAGACAATTAAAAGGCTTGAACTACTTCAGTTGTGTGTAATGAATCTAAAATATATGAAAGTCTAATGTTCATCAGTATATTACAGAAAATAATGAACTTTATCACAATATGCTAATTTTTTGAGAAGGACCTGTGTGTGTATATATGTGTATATGTATATATGTGTATATGTATATATGTGTATATATATATATATATATATATATATATATATATATATATATATATATATATATATATATATATAAAATAATACATAAAATGCACACGATTTGGGATTATTGCCTTGAATGAACAGAAAACACGGACGGTCCAGAAGCGATGCTGAACGACTTGAAAGCAATTTAGGAGACAAAGATGACTTAAAGATATCGGATGTATTATCTTGCTGAAAGTGCTTCCATATCTGGTTTTAAATGTGGGTTTTTGCATGCAGCTGCTCTCCACTCTTTCCAGTACTGTACTGACCTAATTTTATTTATGCTGGCTACTTACAGCTAGAGTAGTTTATGATTATCCGAACCTGTGACACCGAATGATACATACTGTATAGCTAAACATTCCAGTGCTGTCATGCTTCATATCGCCTCTCGTGAAATTACTCATCCGAATAGATTACTCTTTCAGAAGTGATATTCTATAATCATAGTTTAAACAGTCAGCCATTGAAATGATTATATAAATTTTTTTTAGCCTAAATATAAGCTGAAAACTATTTTAACCCTGTGAAGCCCACTGTTGCAGAATTACATCACATTTAACAATTTAAAAAAAATTAAAAAAAACAAGCAAATGTGGGTTTTTTTTTCCTCAAAACCACATTTTTCCCAACTTTTTCAGTTTCAGAATGCCACCAGTACAGAAAGGTCATCTATTTAGTGTGCAGGATGTGATTGCTGCAGTCCAAAATGGAGAAAGCGATTTTGAAATGGACTCGGATTACACTGATGCAAGTGACTCAGAGAATGAAGATGCAGGTGAAATGGTCAAACAAAACCACCAACCCACTGACTGCTCAACCAATGATGATGTGGACATCAAGCCCCAACCAAAAAAAACACACCATGGCCTGTGACAGGTTTCTGACTTTTCTGGTTCAGAAATCACCAATGATGCTACCTCCCTTCTCACCCCACTGGCGTACTTCCAAAAGTTTGTGACAGAAGATATGATTGAGGCTCTGACAAGAAACACAAATGAGTACAGCTTGCAAAAAAATGGAACATCTGTAAACACCAACAATAAGGAAATTGAGAAGATGCTTGGCATGTACCTGAAGATGGGCCTAATGCAAATGTCTGGTGTCCGTATGTATTGGGAGACAGACACACGGTACACCTGTTTCTGATGTGATCCTGCAACACATTCCAATCTCTGTTGGCTTTATTACACTTCATAAACAACTTAACTGTGTCAGAGATGGAAAAGAAGGACAAACTCTGAAAATTCAGACCATGGCAAAACTGGATGTATGCAAAGGCATGATTGCACATTTCCCAGTAAAGACGAAGAGAGGACGCTGCAGACACTGCAATAATGGATGCACAAACACACTGTGTAGCAAGTGCAATGTTCACCTGTGCTTCTCAGATAAAAAGAATTGTCTTAGGGACCATTACTGCAAGTAAACACAGACTTCATTCAAATCACGCTGAATGTGGCCAAATAATTTTTTCCAAATATTTTAATGAATAAATACTTATTCATAAAAAATATGATTGTTGTGTAATTATTACTTATGATATATACTGCTATGGCGCTACGTAAGTGAACAACCCTGCAAATGAATGCCTAAATGTTCTGTATACAGTACCTGTTCAGACAAAGTGAGAACAAGCACAGAAATACTGTTCACAACTAGGCCCAACATTGCAATATTACAACAGTCCCCTAAAAACTGACTAAAATGTTAAAAATCTTTAATTCCTACATCAGAGGCCTCCTAAAACAATATCTAAGAGGTCAAAAAATGTTTTGCTCATGTTTTTTTTCATATTTGGGTCTTACAGGGTTAAAACAAATGGAGTTTTGTTTGTACAGTTGCTAAATAACAAAGTTCTGTTCACTAAATATATAATAAAGTACATTTCTTCCTGTATCTGTACAAACATTTCTATGTTTTTCTTGCTTTCTCAAATGAACAAGCAATTAATACATTTTATTTAAGCTGTTTTTTTTTTTCTTAATTTTTTTAATATAGCTTTTATTGGACACACACTCTCTGAAGACAGTTTTGTTAGATCTCCCATCCATTGGCTCTCAAGTCCTTCGCAAAGCTCCAGCGAGTTACACAAAAATAGTGGTCAAAGGGATGACTCGGGCAGAGATGATACTAAAGGTAATAATTTCACTTCATCCATTCATACACTATCCATCTTAATTTTCTACTGTTCTATAATATTAATGAGGACAATAATGCTATTCAAAATTTATTAAAATGTGTATAAAATGTAAGAAAAAAGGTGGGAATTAGAATGACAGGTTTGTTAATTGAATTGAAATACCTTATAATTCTGAATAGTATTCGTAATGAAGCTTTTTATACTCATCTTTTCAAACAGCATTGAGTTTTCTTTTGTTTCTTTTTTTTTTTTTAAGAAATTAATTTCTCAATATTTTAAGAAATTTCAAGTCCAAATTGCTTAAGCACTGTTTAAAATAAAACTGCTTGGACAGCAACTCGTCCATTTCAAATTGTCTTTGAATAGAACTTCAACCATAAGCCCATATCAAAGTTCATTCTGGTGTGTTTAGGCTTTTGCCTGATAATATACATGACCAATAAAAAAAAACATCACTTGGAAACTCATTGGAAGCTTATTTTCCGAGATTTCTTATTTAACAGCTTTGCCCTTCAGACTGCAGGTTTGACCTCCTGCAGGAAAGTATTTGATTATGATCAGCTCATAAAGGCCCTCATGGCTGTGCACTGCAGAAGCTCTTGCCTGTGTTATAATGAACTCTGTTGCCCTGGACAGGAAGTACCTAGGCTCAGCAGGCTACTACTCAAAGTGGAACAGCTGCTCACATACAGAGATGTTTTAATGTGCATTGATCCAGGTTTGGTTCTTTTTTTAGTCTAAACAGAAGACATGGTTGGATGTTTTTTTGTTGCATTTTTTTTTTGGTCTGTCTGCGACTTTCCCTAAAAGAATAAGGAGGAAGGCTATAATTGAAAAAGTACTCCTAGCAAAAAAAATTGAATAAACACACACACTCCTGGTACACTATGTAGTTTGTATTTCAAACTCTGTGACATGACTTGTTTTCTACTTCCAAACTTTCCAATTCTTGTAATCTTTTTTTTCCTTCAGGTTTTCTCAGTAATGGGGCACATCTACTGTAGTCTAGAGCCAGCTCACATAATACCTTGTTTTCCTCTCCCTAAACCCTATTCCCTTGCCACCCACCAGGATCCCCTGTGACTTTCTGCTCTTTTACTTATCTGCCTGTTATTCAGCCTTGATCTTCCTAACATGCAGACTGGGATCAGCTCTAGTCATGTATTATCATGCTACTAAACAGGTTTTCTAACAAATATTTCTAACAAAGTTTACTGAGAAGTGATAGCTTGATATTATTATAAGTCAGTTTAAAATTTTGCATACATCAAATCATCCTGTTCTTTACAGGAATGTTTCCTGGTTCAGTTTGCATCTAAACTGCTGTCATACTGGTATTGCCGCGTTTTTTCTTTTTACTAATATTAAAATTGCTGTCATTAAGCATAAACTTTTCATGCGCATTAATGACAGCAATTCAGTCTGTAGACTTATGTATATCTGTATAATAAAGTAAGTTATAATGCATATTTAAATGAAATAATTTCCTTTTCCCCAAAACCTATATCTGATCTTTATTAGTTAAATGCTGGACTTATTTTCTTATATAGTTCTAATGTATATTTAGCCTATTGTAGGATCTTGGGGAAAGTCAGCAGTATACTAGTAGTACAAAATGTAGTATACTTTTGTCAACTTCAGCTAATATTTCCTCACGGTCAGCTGGCTTGCCATGATGCGTATAACGTAAAAAAAAAACTATTTGTTGTTTGTACACAGACCTGGTACTATAAATAGAAAACACTTTGGTACAGAATGCCACACAACATTGTTTTAGCAAATCAGCAACAGTTTGTTTAGATTCGATGACCTTTTTAATAATATTGGTCAGCTATTTCAACAGTTGTTTCAGTTGTTTAACTTCTGAAGGAGCCCTGAAGAGAGAGGTTTTTTGTGTTTGGGTTTTGCATTTAAATATCAACAACCTTTTCGATATCTCTGAATTCTTATTTAAGAAAACCTTTTTTAGGTAAAATGGCTAATGTAATTTGTTATATTATATAAATTCTATTATTTTTTTGTTGGGTTTAATTGGCCATTTAGCTACCTCCTGTTTGTATCAAACTAGATATGGATTATTGATCTGTGTCAGAACATGGGCTGATGACCTTGTTTAAATTCCTGGTCATTAATGTTTACAGTGGTGTAAAAAACTATTTGCCCCCTTCCTGATTTCTTATTCTTTTGCATGTTTGTCACACTTAAATGTTTCTGCTCATGAAAAACCGTTAACTATTAGTCAAAGATAACATAATTGAACACAAAATGCAGTTTTTAAATGAAGGTTTATGTTATTAAGGGAGAAAAAAAACTCCAAATCTACATGGCCCTGTGTGAAAAAGTGATTGCCTCCTTGTTAAAAAATAACTTAACTGTGGATTATCACACCTGAGTTCAATTTCTGTAGTCACCCTCAGGCCTGATTACTGCCACACCTGTTTCAAGATCCAAAGAAATTCAGGAACAAATAAGAACAAAAGTAATTAGGATCTATCAGTCTGGTAAAGGTTATAAAGCCATTTCTAAAGCTTTGGGACTCCAGCGAGCCACAGTGAGAGCCATTATCCACAAATGGCAAAAACATGGAACAGTGGTGAACCTTCCCAGGAGTGGCCGGCCGACCAAAATTACTCCAAGAGTGCAGAGACAACTCATCCGAGAGGCCACAAAAGACCCCAGGACAACATCTAAAGAACTGCGGGCCTCACTTGCCTCAATTTAGGTCAGTGTTCACGACACCACCATAAGAAAGAGACTGGGCAAAAACTGCCTGCATGGCAGATTTCCAAGGCGCAAACCACTTTTAAGCAAAAAGAACATTAAGGCTCGTCTCAATTTTGCTAAAAAAAAAAACATCTCAATGATTGCCAAGACTTTTGGGAAAATACCTTGTGGACCGACGAGACAAAAGTTGAACTTTTTGGAAGGTGCGTGTCCCGTTACATCTGGTGTAAAAGTAACACAGCATTTTAGAAAAAGAACATCATACCAACAGTAAAATATGGTGGTGGTAGTGTGATGGTCTGGGGTTGATTTGCTGCTTCAGGACCTGGAAGGCATGCTGTGATAGATGGAACCATGAATTCTACTGTCTACCAAAAAATCCTGAAGGAGAATGTCCGGCCATCTGTTCGTCAACTCAAGCTGAAGCGATCTTGGGTGCTGCAGCAGGACAATGACCCAAAACACACCAGCAAATCCACCTCTGAATGGCTGAAGAAAAAAAAATGAAGACTTTGGAGTGGCCTAGTCAAAGTCCTGACCTGAATCCTATTGAGATGTTGTGGCATGACCTTAAAAAGGCGGTTCATGCTAAAAAACCCTCAAATAAAGCTGAATTACAACAATTCTGCAAAAATGAGTGGGCCAAAATTCCTCCAGAGCGCTGTAAAAGACTCATTGCAAGTTATCGCAAACGCTTGATTGCAGTTATTGCTGCTAAGGGTGGCCCAACCAGTTATTAGCTTCAGGGGGCAATTACTTTTTCACACAGGGCCATGTAGGTTTAGATTTTTTTTCTCCCTAAATAATAAAAATCATCATTTAAAAACTGCATTTTGTGTTTACTTGTGTTATCTTTGACTAACAGTTAAATGTGTTTAATGATCAGAAACATCTTGTGTGACAAACATGCAAAAGAATAAGAAATCAGGAAGGGGGCAAATAGCAAAAACCACTGTATATGCATTCCTTTTGCTATTGATAAGCTGCATGAATAAAAAATGACAGAAAACACAGATGACTGTTAAATCTGGTTAGCATTAATGATTAACTTTGCGCTGCCCCAGTTACCTCCTGGGTAATTGCTCCCATCCTCTACACCACTTTGCCCTTTGCAGGGCTTTATAGTTTGCTTCACAGGTGAAGGTAATCATACACTGTACTGTTGCTTTGCCTTCAAATTAGTTTTACCTCAAAAGACCGATGAGTTATTGTGCTCAGTGGACTGATGTCAGTTTTCGCCTTTCTAGTGCTAGTCTTTCCAGTCTTTGAACACGCTCCGTTGGTCAACGGTCCAGAGCAACGAAGAGTGTTCAAAGGAGGTGAAGAGGCGGGTATAGGCAGGTTGGAATGGGTGGAGAAAAGTGTCAGAAGTGTTGTGCGATAAAAAAGTATCAGCAAGAATGAAAGGAAAGGTGGTACAGGACAGTGGTGAGACCAGCAATGCTCTACGGCTTAGAGACAGTGGCGCTGAAGAAAAGATAGGAGGCAGAGTTGGAGGTAGCAGAGCTGAAGATGTTGAGGTTCTCTTTGGGAGTGACAAGGATGGCTAGGATACAGAATGAGTTTATCAGAGGGACAACCCACGTTAGATGTTTTGGAGATAAAGTCAGAGAGGCCAGATTAAGGTGGTTTGGACATATTCAGAGGAGAGATTGTGAATATATCGGTAGAAGGATGTTGAGGTTGGAACTGCCAGGCAGGAGGTCTAGAGGAAGACTAAAGAGGAGATTTATGGATGCAGTGAGAGAGGACAGGAAGTTATTTGGTGTGAGGATGAGAGAAAAGGATGCAGAGGATAGGATTAGATGGAAGCAGATGATTCGCTGTGGCGACCCCTAAAGGGGACAGAAGGAGTGTTAGTTTTTCCAGAGCATCATTAAGTTATTTGTGTGAAACATTGTTACTTTTATGACACATTTAATGGTTTCGGGATAAATTGTGAACCCGCTGTGGTTTTTAAGCTAGTTTTTAGCTGTACTTTTGGTCTGTAATCCATGTGTTCTCTAGCCCTGTTAGAAATATGAATGGTTACAAGTTTATTCTCAAAGTGGAAAAAAAAGATATTCACGGTATGGACCCATGCCTTTTTAACTGCTTACTTGCCCAGACTCTCTCATTATAGCAAAAACAATTACTAACATGTTAATTCAGCTTCGTTTAAGTGTGAAGTAATTACTCAATTTAAAAAAAAGTCCTAAATATAACTCCGGTGTGTTGCTTTGTTTGCAATTTAATGACACTCTAATGCTCTCTTGCTGGCTCTACTTGGATCATGTGGGAACATTTAACTGTTAGGACAAAACCAATGTCTTATTGAGTTTTACAGAGCTTTCTGTTCTTCAGGTGGTTATGGCTCCTCATGAGCCATCGGTGATCTTTGTGGATAATTATATCAAGCTTCTTGCTGATGGGAACCCAGAGACTTTCCAGAAAATTCTAGACATGAAGGTAAACCCCATTTAGATTAAATGAATGAATAAATAAAGGATAAAATGACTGCCTTGTTCAGTCCTTTTGTCAAGGCAGGTCTGTCTTTGTGTTTGTGGCCCTCTCATTTCCTCTTTCTCTCTAACTCTTTTTTTCTTTCTTTCTGTGTGTGTGTGTATCCTTAGGGACTGAAGCGCAGTGAGCAGAGCAGTATGCTGGAGCTCTTTAGACAGAGGTTGCCCACTCCTCCTTCAGGGCCAGAGACGGGGCCTACCATGTCTTTCAGTGCCCCAACCCCTGAGCAGGAGTCCTCCCGCATCCGTAAATTGGAGAAGCTAATCAAAAAGCGAATTCAGTGACATTTTCTTCATAATTGTAATTCACAGGACTTGTTAAAGCTATATTTAATTATGGCTTTATTGCAATGCAATTTATAATATTGCAATTTATTGCATTCAAAGATCAAAGTGGCATTATTTAAACGGGTAAAAGAGAACAATTCCATATTCATACGAATCGGGTGTCTTGCATTGAAAACCTTCAAATTAATTAAGCTTTTATACTATTAATTAATGTAAACCACATGAATTAAAAGTTGTTGTCAAACTTTCTAGAACATTGATGGCATGTATTGCACCCTTTTGTCAATGTTTTTTCTTTTTTTTTTTCTTTTATAACACTAATTTGCAGGCTTTCCATAGTGGTAGAGTCATTTACTCTGCACATTTCTGTATTTCTTCCGGCATGTGAGTCTGTACATCAGAATGATTTAACGGCAGTGTTTTCTCTAAAAGTCCCCTACACCCTCACCATTACAGTAAATGGCTATGAGGCAGTTTGTGAATGATGTGTTTTTGGGGACTCTGCGTGTAAATTATCTTCATCTGTAATTTTGGCTTCAGTTTTAGGAGTAGAGCCCTAGGCATGCTGAGCTGCAGAGAAACTAGGGATTTCTTGTCTCTCAACAGGACACGAGTTGCCTTTTTCCCCCTTGGAATGAACAAAACTGTAAAAGAGGTTTAAAAAAATTCAAATGTCTTGTCTCATGGGTCATGTAGTATACTGTAGAGTCATGTCTTGTACATTATATTTGACGTTTAAAAATCAAGGGTGAATTTTTTTTTTTTTTTTCTGTCCATACATGCCTGTTAAATGTGAGTTTAATTTTTTTTTGCTGTGTGCTTGGCTCGCTCTCTGTCTCTATCGCTGATATACTTTTTACCCTGACTACTGCTCCTAATTATGCGATTATTATAACGTCTAAACAAGTATTCTTGGAATGAAGTGTAAGGTATCTTAATGTGTACTAACAATGTAAATGTTGTAAACACACTATTCTGAAAATAGTAAAATACTATATTACTGCATGTACGCTACTGTATGTGGACACATGACCATCACACCAATATGTGTGCCTATCCCAAAATGTTTCCACAAAGTTGGAAGCATTGATTGAATTGTCAAAACTGTCTTTGTATGCTGTACAATAAAAAAAAAAAAAAAGAAACATGTTTTTCAACGTGAGTGTTCATGTGCACTTCTTCTTTCGGCTGTTACCTTTCAGGGTTCGCCAATCGGACAGCGAATCATCTGCCTCCATATAACCCTATCCTCTGCATCCTCTTCTCTCACACCAACTAACTTCATGTCCTCTCTCACTGCATCCATAAATCTCCTCTTTAGTCTTCCTCTAGACCTCCTGCCTGGCAGTTCAAACCTCAGCATCCTTCTACTGATATATTCACCATATATTCTTTTCTTCAGTACCACTGTCTCTAAGCCGTAGAGCATCGCTGGTCTCACCACTGTCTTGTACACATTTCCTTTCTTTCATCGCACAACACTCCTAAAATATTTTTTTTCACTCATTCCAACCTGCCTGTACCCGTCTTTTCACCTCCTTTCCACACTCTCCGTTGCTCTGGACCGTTGACTCGAAGTAACTAAAGTCCTGCACCTTCTTTACCGTTGCTCCCTACTCTTTCCCACAGCTTCATTGTATGGCTCATTAGCTTTATGCCACTGTAATTGCCACAGCTCTGCACATCTCCTGCACAAAGCTTGCTTTTTCAGGAAATGGTTTACCAAGGGTGCTGTGAATGAACTCCGGTGTCTTGCACAGAGCTCTGGCCTCAACTTCAATCTTTTAGGTGACAGTAAACTAAGCTTCTTTACTATAAATTAGAGCCTGATATCACTAATGCTCTTATGGATGAATGGGCAAATTCCCATAGTTGTGCTGCAAAATCAAGTGGAAATCCTTTTCAGAAGATTGTAATATACAGTAACGGCAAAAGGTGGACTTAAATCTCAATAGTCAGTAATGCCATGTATGTGATTAATCTAATGTCCACATACATTTTGCCAAGGTATGTTTCATTGTTCATGAATATTAAATTATGTGTTTAGTTGTTTGGCAACCCAGCTCCTAATTTTCCAATCTTGAAATCTGTCTCATTTGTTGTAGCGCTATATCACTACTGTACAGTACATGCTGGTGTAAGTCTGTGTTCGTGCATGTTTGCTGCCTCTTTGAACTGCCAAGATGGATAAGGTATTTTAAAGAAATTAAAGTTTAAAGGAATACCCAATCAGTTTTTCAGCATAATCCTTATCTACTGCATCTGTACCACATCTTAAAGATGTAGCAAGTCATATTGTACTGAGTAAAGACCCAAAACTGTATTTACTCAAAGCTTAAAAAGATGTTTAAAATGCATGACTGTGTAAGAGCAAAATAAAATAAAAAAACCCTGTAACTGTTACAATCAGTATGGGTCTTCAAACAAGATGGACATGAGGAAGTGTCTTAGTATGTTTGTTTGTTAATAGACCTTAAGTATCAGACTTCAGTGTTGGAGCATTGTAAAAGTAAGTCTTGTACATAGCTACATGTCAACTATAACAATCTCATCTTTGTGAGCATTGGGTGCCCATGACTCTGTCACATTATTGTTAATGTTAAGTACAGTTAATGATGTAGTTGATAGTGTAAGCGAGTTTTGAGTAACCAGGTTTTTTTTTGTCTCTGTGTTTCACAGCACAGGGGAAATCGATGTGGTAATCTCAGTTTTGTTTTGTTTTTTAAAGGAAGAGGTCAACATCTTGTTCTACACTCCTTTTATATAGTCTGCATCATAAAAAAAGATTAATTACAGACTGTTTTTGACTGGGGTAACTGGGTGAAGGGGGCGGTGACCCTTTGGCGTACGGAGGCAGTTATAAAAGCGTTTCCGTTTCTCCTGCTAAGGGTAAAACAATGAGCGTTTTTGAAGGGAAACACATTTAATCATACACATAGCAAGCCCAGCGCTGGGGGATTTTGTGGGGTTGATTGATCGCAAATAAACTCAGGTGAGTATAATATGTAGTCGGTGATTCTGTGCTGCTCACCAGGTAAAAGGTGCACTTTTTTTTTTTTTTTAAATAAAGAGCTCTCCAACAAAGGAAATAAAAGTCGTTAGGCGACGAGTGGATTTAAAGAAGGAATCGCTAAGGGAACTGAGGACAGTCAGAGACAGAGCTGCGGGTTTAAAGGCAGCGCACACGCACGCGTTAGGCTGGCAATGGTGGGGAGGCTCAATTTGCGCAATGTGTGTGACGAAGACCTGCTGGAGATGAATCTAAAAGCTGAGAGACTGTTGGACAGTCCGGATTCTGGACTTCCTCCCAGCCCCAGTGTGAGTCCGAGCCCCTGGCTGAGCGGGGACAGGAGCACGGCCAGCTCCGTGTGTGAGGACGAGAGCAGAGCTGCAACTCTTGCTGCGGTAAGTTTTACACACCAAACACAAAGGGTAACTCCAAACCAGGTAAGGTTAGGTACCTTTAAGTTTTACGCTGAATATAATTACACTTTAGTTATGTATTCCAGCTCTGGAATACATGTCTCATGTGAAACATCGCATGAAAAGCAGTTAAGGGACATAACAATGGGCAGTGATTTGAACTCACTACCTTCCCTCCAATAGCTCAAATCCTTAAACAGTTGGGAAGAAGAGCACCGTATAATTATTTTACTCACACATTGGAGACAGAGTGCAGGGACTTGAAGCAGATAGGGTTAAGGGTGCAGCTTGGTGGTGCTTAGGCTTTATCCCCTGACCTTCTGTTCAGAAACACCAAATTGTGAACATTTACTGTGCGTGAGCACCTTAAACACAATTTTGCATTTTAAAACAACTTCTTAAACTGTATAGATGGTAGGACACTCTAAAAACACGTTTTAATCCTTTGCTATGTATGTAGCCCATTATGTTTTACATAATGATCTTGTGAGACTTTACTATAAGTGCCTTTTAAACACACTATATTCTTAGAATTGCAGATAAAATTTAATTCAATTGTCTGGCTCAAAAATGCTGAATTGAATTTGACTAATTATGTGCTTTATGGCATTATTGCATATGATCTTTAATTAAATACAGGGCAGACTTGTTTTAAAACATTGTTGTATCAAAAAAGAAATTCTTGCTTTTTTCTTTCAGGGTCCTCCTAAGCTTGTTAGAGGCGTGTTTCAATTGCACCCGTTTTCCTATGGTGAGGGAATTGAACTTGATCCTCTACCCCCAAAAGAATTAAGGTGATGCTCATTTAAGTTCAGCTGACTGCACTTTGCTTTTAGAGTGTGAAATTATTTAAACATGCAATGAACTACCTCTTATCATTTCAGATACACATCATCAGTGCGGTATGGCTCGGATCGTCACTATATTCAGGATGTGTGTTTACAGCCTACAGGTTTAGGGCTGGAGTTGTGCAGCCAGACCATCATAGCTAGCGCAAAGAGCACATGGAGACGATATAAGACCCAACTGGAGTTAGTGCCCCGTCAGCGGGTACATCACTACCAGAGCACCACCATTGTGTACCCAAAACATGCCAGGACCCTTTACACCACACAGCTCAACTATGATGGACGCAAGTTGGCCAAGCGCTTTCTGTCCAGTGTGGAACTGAAGGTGTCCAACTGTAAGGCCAATCAATATTAAGAAATGACTTTCTGGAAAAATTATAACAGAATTTGTAAAGATAAATCTTACTTTACTTAACTATGATTGCCATTAAGGGTGTTTAGAACCAGATGGGTGGAATTGCCAAAGTATGTATGTTAATGGTTCAATTAGAAGGTTTGCTTTTAGATGGATGGTGTATCATGCATTTGGGGGGGTTGGATGAGTTTTAATGTTGCTTCTATTCAAATGTATATGAAATATTTTATGTAATATTTTCAGACCAGTTAGTTTTGCGATTCTGCTCTGTGATGTTGATCAATCACTTATTAAACTTTTATAGTAATATAGTAGCACTGTGCTCAGTAAAAGCACTGAAGAGCTAGGGTGAAACAGGAAAGTGATGAAATAGGAAAAAAGTGAAAGAGTTAAATTTAATTCAACCTATGTAAATGTTTAGTATTTTGTTAATTGGTGTCCATACTGAGTTGTTTTGCCTCAGTAATTTGTGGTGTGTAAATGGTTTTCTTGAGTTCTGGAATAGTGTGAAATGTTGCACAGTCATGTAATGAGAACAGGTATATGGATGTCTGAAAAACAAAAAACAGTAGAATGGGTTGATAAAGGTTGTCTGTCTACTACTGTAAGTTTATATTCTGGCTTTTTTATGTCCCTTTTTTCTCTATTTCACTTTGTTTTTTTCTCAAACATTCACTGCTCAGTCAGAGTGAATACAATTTAGGCATGTTCTCAGAGGAACTGAACAATTTTTAATAATTGTAAAATCTGAATAGCTGAACTTGCAGACAAAATCAGTGTTTTTGTGATGACTTTAAATTAGTCATGTGAAGTTATAAAATCAATATTGCATTATATTTATTTAACACTTTTTAACTGTACAATACACCAGTACTTCAGTTCTGCTACATTAAAGTTAACCACTAATTTATTCTTAGATAGATATTTTGATCATTTTAGTCTGAACTTAAAATAACAATAGCAATCTATCAATAGATGCATGAGCAGAGCATGAAAATGCTAATCATGATAGAAACATTGCAAGCAGGAAGGTTAGAGCCCCAGGTAAAAAATAAAAAAAAAGTGTTTTAATGTCCTCTAAGCGGTGTTATTAAAGCGCAGACTCCTATAGAAGCTTGATCAACATCAATTTTAAATATGGTCTGTGTTATTTATTTTATAGTTTTTTTTTTACATTTTGCTTCTTTATACTACCACAAAAGATTTGAAATGAATCTACAAATATGTGATTAAAGACTGAAGATGTTTGATTGTGAACTTCAGCTTTACTTCAAAGGGTTTAACCTTTTAGGAATTAGGCATTATGTACATAGCCACTCCTTTTCACAGGGTCAAAGGTACAATTAAATAATAAACAGTTTTGGGCCTGTTGTGGCCTGTTTCCACGTTATTTTATGATGTGATACATTTGCATTTAGTAGATGTTCAAGGGAAGTCTCAATATGAACTCTGCATATTATTAGTCTCGCATATTATTATGCATGTTTTCACCCAGATACTGTAAGTCCTCAGCTTGCTCATCAGGGACAATCATATCATTTTGATTCATACACATTCACATTTCATACAAACCTAATTCTATTGATTGTGTAAAGCTGCTTTGTGATAATGGAAAGCGTTAAAAGCGCTATACAAATAAAATTGAATTTAATTGAACTCTGGTGAAGTGCCGATTTTGTATTTTCTTGTTGATGAGCTTAGCAACACCATAAAGTCTGGATGACCACAAAAGACAACCTAAGTGGATGCTTTTAGTTTTTCCTTGTCTTTTACACTTTTCCTATTTCATCACTTTCCTGTGTTACCCTTTCACAACATCTCAAAAACACTAGTATGCATATCATATTAAAGTCTAAGTACAATCAAGAAACAACTTAATGAATGTTTTACCTCAAGATGCAAATATCTGGTAACAAGAGTAGAAGGCCAGATTAGACTTTGCTAAAAAAAAAAAATTAAAAAAGTCATCTCACTCTCTCATTATCTTTACTGCTTAACCTGTACAGGAGGCAATGCGTCTATCCCAAGGGGTTCTGGGCACTAGGAGGAGTACTTTTTGATCAGGGTGCCAATCCATCACAGGGCACAAGCATGCACACACAACTAGCAATTTGGAAAAGACAATTAGTCTAAACTCCATTTCATTGGACTGTGGGAGGAACACAGTGAGAAAATGAAGACACACACACCTGATGGCGGGACTCTACCGTAGCGCGAACCACTACGCTACATTGTTAGTTTATTTGATCAATTACTTTGGAACCGATAACAATGACAATGGAAAGATTTTGTAAAAATGTCAAATATTCCTGAATGACTAATATAATGTTTTTGGTTAAGCTTCTTGAATTAAAGCTGAAATTCTAAGTTTTGGTTGCTTCAATTCAGATCCAATGTGGTGGTTTACAGAGGCTAAATTAAAATAATTGTTTTCAGTCACTAATAAAGCAAGTATTAGAACTAACAATGTTATCTCACTCACTCACCATCTATACCAGTTAATCCTGTTTACAGGGTCCCTGGAAACTTAGGGCATGACAATCCATCGCAGGGCACACTCTTGCACACTCATTTACACGCTATGGGCAATTTTGATGCCTTTGGACTGTGGGTGGTACCCAGAGGAAACCCACCAAGCACAGTGAAAACATGCAAATTCCATGCACACAGAGCCGGGAGTCGAGCCTGGCTGCTAGAAAGGTTAGTGGGCTAACCAATAAGCCACAGTTATCTCAGTCCCTGAGAAACATAATATTTGAACCATGAACTTATTTCTAGCACTTTGCCCCCCCCTAGAGGTGAGAAGAAAAAAACGCACCACTAAAACCTTGTTGAAATGTTTGTCGGTATTTGGAAAAGCAAAACATATTTGAAGTTCAATTCAATCCAATTCAATTTTATTTTATTTGTATAGCGCTTTTAACGATTTACATCATCACAAAGCAGCTTTACACAATCAAAAGAATTAAGTTTGTGAAATGTGAATGTGTATAAATCAAAATTATGATGATGCAGCAAGCCTAGGACGACGGCGACAGTGGCAAGGAAAAACTCCCTGAGATGGTAATAGGAAGAAACCTTGAAAGGAACCAGACTCAACAGGGAACCCATCCTTATCTGGGTGAAAACAGATAGCAGGGATTGATGTGCATAATAATATGCGAGACTGGAAGTTCAGTATAAGAGGAGATGTGTAAGATTAAAGTCCAGTTTGTTCCTGGAGGCTCAGGTAGACTGTGAGAAATTCCAGTACTGAACTATTGAGCGACTGAAGTCACAGGTCCTCAGAGAACAGCTGTCTGCATCAGTCGAGGACAGGACCACCTTCATGGAAAAGTGGAACCAACCCCAGTCACCACACGCATTCCAGGCAGACCACACGGTGGCATCCATGTGATGAGATCTCCAACCAGAAGCAGGACTTCAGGACGAGTTAGAGAGGTCCAGCGGGCAGAGGGGGTCTGGATTACTGGCAGCTCAGGAGCGACATTTATAGCTCGACAGAGAGATAGGTAGAGGAAAAAGGAGAGAGAGAGAGGAGAGAGAGAGGAGAGAGCAGAAAAGGAAAGAGCAAAGAGATGGAGAAATAACAGTTAGGTATGGTCACAGTCGAACAATGTAAAAAGTGAACGTATATTTAGTGCAGAGTGCAAGCAGAGACTCCGGCAGGACTAACTATGACAGCATAACTAAAAGGGAGAGCCAGAAGGAAACACAAACATGAGGGCTTCCAGAGATGTAAAGCAACCAATCACATCACCGTTAACAAACCTGAGTGATCACTGAGAGTGGGGAAGACAGCATCCAAACATACCAGTTCACCTAATACTCTACGTCCATGAGTCCCCCAGATCTGCTCCTTTACCTAAGGCAAATCTATTCATAAAAATGCTTGGCTAAATAAATAGGTTTTTAGCCTGGACTTAAACACTGAGACTGTGTCTGAGTCCCAAACACTATTTGGAAGACTATTCCATAACTTTGGGGCTTTGTAAGAAAAAGCTCTGCCCCCTGCTGTAGTTTTAATAATACGCGGTACTGACAAGCAGCCTGCATCCTTTGATCGAAGTAGGCGTGGCGGATTGTAGGACACTAGCAGTTCACTCAGATACTGCGGCGCGAGACTATTTAATGCTTTATACGTCAAGAGTAGTATTTTAAAATCGATGCGAAATTTCACAGGAAGCCAATGCAATGTGGATAAGATAGGGAATGTGGATAAGAAGTGTGTTTTTCTTAGCCTCACCCCCGCGTAAACGACCGCAATAAATTTGTTTTTATATTGGACATTTGCCACACATTCATGGTTATATCTTCTGTATCTTGAGAAATAAAGACACAAAAATAGCGTATTTTCTTAATCTGGAGTGGACAGAGAACCGATTACAAATGAATCTGTTATTATATCTCCTGCTGGTGCTAAATCTCTCAGATGATTTACCAGCGCTTTATAGCGACGAAGTCAGCAAGGGACCGTCTAAAAAGTGTATGACCAAGACAACCATTACAGAGGAATACCTCACAGGACTTCAAACATATTACAGTGTTAGGCTTCTTCTTCTTTGTCTTTTGGCTGTTCCCTTTCAGGGGTCGCCACAGCGAATCATCTGCCTCCATCTAACCCTATCCTCTGCATTCTCTTCTCTCACACCAACTAACTTCCTGTCCTCTCTCACTGCATCCATAAATCTCCTCTTTGGTCTTCCTCTAGACCTCCTGCCTGGCAGTTTCAACCTCAGCATCCTTCTACCGATATATTCACAATCTCTCCTCTGAACATGTCCAAACCACCTCAATCTGGCCTCTCTGACTTTATCTCCAAAACATCTAACGTGGGTTGTCCCTCTGATAAACTCATTCTTAATCCTATCCATTCTTGTCACTCCCAAAGAGAACCTCAACATCTTTAGCTCTGCTACCTCCAACTCTGCCTTCTATCTTTTCTTCAGCGCCACTGTCTCTAAGCCGTAGAGCATTGCTGGTCTCACCACTGTCCTGTACACCTTTCCTTTCATTCTCGCTGATACTCTTTTATCGCACAACACACCTGACACTTTTCTCCACCCATTCCAACCTGCCTGTACCCGCCTCTTCACCTCCTTTCCACACTCTCTGTTGCTCTGGACCGTTGACCAACGGAGAGTGTTCAAAGACTGGAAAGACTAGCACTAGAAAGGCGAAAACTGACATCAGTCCACTGAGCACAATATATATATATTCAACCCTTGATAACTCATCGGTCTTTTGAGGTAAAACTAATTTGTTAAATGAGAGTTGGGGTGGTTTTATTATTTAAAAAAAATTATTGTAAAGGTAGGTTTAAAAATAAATGCACTTTGATTATTATAAGTTGCAAAAAAAGACAACTAAACTAACTACAGAATTCAATAACTTTTTTGCTATAGAAATTTCACAAGTAAAAACCAAAACCAAAAAATATAATTTTTTGATTATATAAAAATATTATACAAAAATAATAAAAAAAATACATTTTGTTTGTTTTGTTACATAGTTCAAGCTTAATTTGCTTTGGTAGGACATTATGGAGGTTTTTCCCCCCCGAATCAATACACATAAGAAAAAACTAGATGGCGACTGCATGTTGATGACATTAGGCTCTATTCAACATATTCACGTCACTCTCACTTACTTACTCATCTTCTACCTCTTTATCCTGTATTCAGGGTCGTGGGGACCTGGAGCCTATCCCAGGAGGTTTAGGGCAAGAGGCAGGCTACACCCTGGACAGAGCATTGCAGGGTATACATACATACACAAACTCATTCACACGCTACGGGCAATTTGGGAACGCCAATTAGCCTAACCTGCATATCTTTAAAAATATGAGGAAACTGGAGTACCCAGAGAAAACCCACTAAGCATGGGGAGAACATACGCCATGCACACAGACACGGAAATCGATCCTGGCCGATAATCGAACCCGGACCCTGGAGCTGCAAGGCGACAGTGCTAACCACTACACCATCGTGCTGACTATTCACATTCACATAATAAACAATTAAGGATTTGATAAATGATCAAAATAGGTGCCACATACTGAATGGGGAGAAGTTCTAAAGTTAAATCATCCATCCAGTTGGTATGAGAAAATCAGCTCAAAATCTTCTACTTAGTTTTGTTTACTTCTGCTTGAAGGTTTGGTATTTCCCCTAAATGCAGTTTTAAGGTATAGTAATATACATACCCCAGGATTGTTACCACATTTTGCTGGGTACATTTCCTAATGTTAATAAACTCCACTTTTTAATTACAAAGTTTCTTTACAGCCAGATAAAACACAATGGAAAGATTTAAGAAAGGTCCAAAAATGAGACAAGATTTATGTTAAAATTTTTGTTATAAAAGTTTATTTTGTTCTAAATGATGCTCAGAAATTTGGGGATTACTTTCAAATTAAATCTTTGGAGAAACAGACATTGGCTCTGGGTTGTGGGGAATGAAAATCATATAAGTGTAAAAAAAAAAAAGTGGAGGTGAAGTCATGCAGGAGGGGACAAAAGAGGATCCAAAAAACTTAAATGCAAATGCAATGCATGACAGAAAGGCAGATGAGTCAATAAAGACAGGGAACAGGCATTGCATTTTACAATACTCAATGAGATACAGTTGACGTGCATGTTGAAAGTAAAACATAAAATTATACAAAGAAGACTGCAGTTCCATCAAGGTAAAAAAGCAAATTTTGGTGAATGGTCAGAAACTGAAACACTAAGTTCCCCCACATATGAAACTGAAAATCAAGTGTCTCAAAATGGAAGAGGGAAACACTTAAAAGAGAGAATAAAAAGTAAAGATAATCACTCTTACCACCTGTGGCTGAAATGCTTGCACTCTGTACCATCATTAACTTTTTGGTAAATGCAGTTTATTTAAAAAGTCTCCAAATTTTCAATTTTGAAAGTGAAGCAAGTCGAGACAGTCTTTAGTTGGGCACATATTTCTTGAAAGGTCATACAAAATCTGCAATAGACAGGCCTCCTTGACAGAGATGTCAAATTTACCCCTGTTGCATCTGTGTGCAACACATGTAATAAAGGCTGTAAAACAAATCATCCACAAGCAAACAAATGATAAGGGTCTTAAGGGTTTTGCAACATTTGTGTTTCCCCGACTCTTAAACATGACATCATTAAATGTTGCATTGCATATATTTAAGCATTTAAGCATAGTGTTGACTGCAAAAGACTGCACCCAAAGAGTCCAAGACAGCATCAACTTGCCTAAGGATCTCATTGCCAAAATAAGTATCTGAAGTATCTAATGAGGACTCTTGTTTTAAAGAAAAAAACGTGGATCATGAGAATTCCTGACCATTGTGGGATGTCACCTTTTTCCAAAGTGTTTAAATCAGTTCATCATAAATCATGTAAAAAGGCTAAACAAACACTTAAAAAGAATGCCTTTCACTGTCCTGGGACTGTAAAAGCCTTGATTCTTAACTAAATGGGCATATTTGCTTTATGGAATGGGGTACTCCTTGGAGACTGGAGTAGAAATGTTAAGAAAAATGAGAAACTTAATCAAGGGAAGGCTATTCATGTAACTCATAGCACAAACTGTCAGGGTGAAACATGGTTTGGCATTGTCAAGTCATCCATTCTTCAGGGAAAAACACACTTGAGACCAGGGGTCTTCCTGAGAAAGATGCATTTATCCTTGGCTGGAAGGTATAGAGAACATATTCTTTATAACCAGCCCCCTTCAAAGCTTTTAATGTAGCCATTGCAATGCAGAAAAAATGAAGATGCTGACCAAGCTGAGGAAACATGGGCAAAGAATGTGACAATCAAAGTACTTTACATCTCCTCCAAATGTACCGAGGCCTAAACATAAAAAAAATATGTACAAAAAAGTGTAATGACAATGGATGCAATTAAGAGTAAAGTAAAGGAATTAAAAGAAGTTCCTGTGCAAACCAAGAAAATAATAACAGAAAAAAAAACACAGCAACGGCAAAGACACTGATCCTGAAGAACACAAATCCACAGATGTCTACGAATCTAAAAGTCCTAGCATTAATGAAAAGGTAATAAATCATGCTTAATTACATTGGGTATAAGTGTAAAATATGCTAATACAATGATGTTTTTACTAAACTTTGTGTTTAATAGGTTCACAGTTTGTGGAAAATAAAGAATAATGAGCCTGTTGTTGCAACTGTAAAGACATCGGACAAGAAAATGACTTTCCAGTTGCGTCACACTGGATTTCTCACTATAAAGCCCCACAACTGTAATAAAACCATTACACTACTAAAAATATAATAATAATAATAATAATAATAATAATAATTTGTTTTTTAGACTATGGAGATGTATATACAAGCACTACTTAACCAGAAGGACAATGCCAAATGACTGTTGCAAATAAACTTTGCTTAGCAAATTGTGTTTTGCTTATGTGTTCTTGTAATTCTGTCAAGAGTGTCTTTCTCTTTTGGATTCCCGATGAATCATCTCCTGAAATCTGAGAAGGTGTACTTTACACTTCTGATAAATATTGATATGTTATTTGTGTGGAATGCCTATTAAATGTATTTGGATTTCTTGGAATATGAGCTTGTTGTTTTGTCCTTGGTCAGCATGATACATTTTGGTGTTACTGTAAATGCTTCACTGAAAATACATGTTGCCATTGTGCTCTTTGTCATTTACATTTACATCACACTTTCAGTTTTCTTTCTAAACCTTGCCTGTGGTTTAGCTACTGGAATATGCATGCTCATACAATATATATTTTTTTACTTTAACTTATTACATGTTTATTATCTTATTTATTACAGGATAACTTTGACAATTGAGATGGAGAGGTAAGCTTTGTGAATACAGTATGTTTTAAGAAAATTAAATTTAATTTATCTGCACTTCTTAACCTGCGCAAGCTGAGCAGTACATCCTCAATGATATCTGAAAATTCTATCAAAACTAGTTAAGTTATGTTAAGACAATGTTTTTTAAACACTGCGTAATTTTAAGAATCATGCAATCCACTTAGTGACTACTTCAAAAGGCGGCTCAATTGGTAAAGAAGAATAGACAAGCAAAAATTGGAAGCCAGGTTTTATTCAACACTCTACCCAACAAGATGCCACCAGCTGTTGAGTTCTTGTAATGCAAGTAATATCTCTCTCTCTCTTTATATATAAGAACTGCTATACATTACATATTGATATGATAATATTATTAATATTATATTAGTATAATGTACATTTACACATAGTATGTTCCTTTTTCTGATTCTGTATTTATACATTTTTGGGCTGACTCTGTGTACATACTGTATACACACACCCACACACCCACCCACACACACACACACACACACACACACACACTTACACATACATACACTGCCCCCGAAAAACCCCAAAAAACCCCACTACTAATCACTTTATCTGATTTATTTCCATACTGGACTCAGTAGGAGTAAATCAGTGTGTAGTAGGACCCACTCATAAAGCAGGTCACATTTTAGATTTAATAATATTCTTCGGATGAAGTATAAGAAATTTATTTACAAGTCCATTGTCTGAAGCTATATCAGATCACTATCTTGTCTCAATTCAAGTGTGTCATAGTAATAAAGTACACACAGCGCCGCGCTATCATACTAAACGTACATTCACATCAACTACCACATAGAGTTTTATCAGTAATCTCCCAGAGTTATCAACTTTGATTAGATCTCTGACTCCACAGAACTCGATCAGGCGACTGAATATTTAGAGTCGACGTTCCGTTATACCTTAGATAATGTAGCTCCAGTTAAAAGAAAAATTATTAAAGATAAGGAACTTGCTCCCTGGTATAACAATTATACATGCTCTTTAAAACAGACCGCTCGGAAATTAGAACGTAAATTGCGTCAAACTAAATTGTTAGTATTTCAAATAGCATGGAAGGAGAGCATCCTGAACTATAGAAAAGCTCTTAGTGTAGCTAGATCAATGTATCTCTCCACTCTTATAGAAAATAACAAAAATAATCCTAGATTTTTATTCGATACTTTAATTAACCAGAAATAAGACCACTGCAGAAATCTCCACAACAACTTCGTGTAATAGTGAGGACATTTTTAATAATAAAATTGTAAATATTAGGCATAAAATTGAGGCTTTGAAACCAAACAATGTAAGTTATGCAGATGTTAAACTAGCCATGTCAGATCAGAACTTAGAATACTTTACTCCTATTAAAGAGAATGAACTAATTTCACTCATATCTTCTGCAAATTCATCAACCTGTACATTAGATCCTGTACCAACACATTTTCTTAAACAGATAGTACCAGCAATAACAGAACCCCTGTTGAGAATAATTAATTCTTCACTCAGCATTGGGTATGTTCCAAAATCTTTTAAATTAGCAGTTATTAAACCGATTATAAAGAAACCTGACCTTGACCCCTGTCAGCTGTCCAATTACAGGCCAATATCAAACCTCCCCTTTATCTCTAAGATTCTGGAAAAGATAGTAGCGGAGCAGCTATGCTCATATCTACATAGAAATGTCATACATGAACTGTATCAGTCAGGATTTAGGCCTTATCACAGCACAGAGACAGCACTCGTTAAAGTAGTAAATGACCCCCTATTGGCCTCTGATCAAGGTTGTGTAACCATGCTTGTATTACTCGACCTCAGTGCAGCTTTTGACACCATTGATCATAGTATTCTTCTTCACAGATTAAAAAATGTAGTAGGAATTAAGGGTACAGCCCTCTCCTGGCTCAGATCCTGTTTGACCGATCAGTATCAGTATGAAGACTTAAATGGTGATTATTCTGAATGTTCTCTAGTGGAGTTTGGTGTTCCATATGGTTCAGTTTTAGGCCCATTGCTTTTTTCCCCATTACATGCTTCCTCTGGGCAACATAATCCGTAAGCATGGTATTAGTTTTCACTGTTATGCTGACGACACACAGTTATATGTCTCAGCAAAACCTGATAAGATAAACCAGATTACTAACAGACCGAAGGGCTGTAGGATGTGCTAGGAGGTGAATGTTACATAGTAGGCTGCAGTACAATTGTCGAAATTCATGGTATACTTGTGCCATTTTGTCGAGATGATAGAGTCATAAAGTCTGAGCTATCTCAAACAGCTCACAATCACTTTCCCCAGTCTTATACAAACAGGTATTCTCAAGGAGTTAGGGCCAAAAAAAACTTGCCCCCCCCTCCCCAAAAAAAGATCCTAGGATCTTTTCCTACAATCAATCTCCACCCAAATTTGTTACCATCTACACATATTCCCCAAAATAAGCCCCTAAGGGATGTTAAAACCGAGAAGTGGGCCATGAAGCCTTAAAAAAATAGTTGCAAGACACGATGAGCTGGCCCAAGCACCTGTACCATCACCACTCAAGTGCAACATTGACAACATCCCTTTTCAGCAACATGTGTCCCTTTTTAGCACGTTAAGACCTTTTAAACAAATATGACATAGGTTTAGGTCATCGTCATGTTTGGACGTGTCTTTCTGATCCGCCATTGCTAACTGTCACTCAATGTGGGTTTGGTGGTGACTGTAATGACTAATGTACTGAGAAGTATAGGTGTGTGTGTGTGTGTGTGTGTTTTACGATAAATATGACTGTGTGTAGGATTCGTTGTGTGTATTTAGCATATATATTGTGTCTGCGTGTTATGTGTCTTTGTAATGTGTGTGTTTATATGTGTGTAGTATGCCCATGTAATGTTTGTGTGTGCAGTTTGTGTGAGTGCAGTATGTGTGAGTGTAGGATTTATAGTGTTTGTGTCTGTGGTAAGTGAGTGTGTGTTCAGGATGTGTCTGTATTCCTGGAACCAACCCTAAACCCCCGGCTCAGTTTATCGCTGCTTTCTGCCACAACCTTTCCTAGGACCCACCCTTGTGGCACAGAAATGAAAAGCATGTGGATGACGCTGAAGTGCTGTATGTTGTGCTATGTGAATCAATCACACTCCAGTATTTTACAAACAGGTGGACTTATAGGAGATATTCTTAAGGGGTTAGCGCCAAAACCCAGGCCCCCTACCCACCACAAAGATCTTAGGATCTGGTCCGTGCAGACAATTTGGCTACCGTCTCCCGATTATTCCAGTGCAAGCCTCTAAGGCCCAGGGCCCGGTTTCTCGATAACGCACACTATTCGTGAGCTAAGAAGACTCTTAAGATATATCTTACGTAAAGTGACAACTTTTCTGAATGTATTTCTCGAACTGTCTCTTAGGAGTCTTCTTAAGTCGCTGCCTCTTATCTGTCCGGCGCTACAAGTCGCTGTCTACAGTGAATGTACTGAATTAGCTGACACCGGTTGCTCAAGAATCGATTTTTGGCTCCTTTTGCATGACAGTGTTAAGGAAGATGGCACTTATATGCAAATTAAACATGGCACTAAATTCTTTTAATAACATTTATTTCGACATGGGTTAACTTTAATCAATAGCATGCCATAATAGACAAATATATAAATGAAATCACCAAACCGTCGCTAATATTTTTATGTAACCTGTAGTGACAGTGAAACGAACCGAGTATACAATCATAGTTGATTGACAAACAGCTGACAACACTCATGTCAGTGGTTGGGGTTGTATAACGCACTTATGGAATGAGATGACAGAGTAGAGGTTTAATACCCCTACAGTATCTCATCTTAACGGTTTCGCGCGGTGGCCGTAAGTATGGTTCATCATGATTCAGCGCGAGTTTTGGTGCCGTGGTTAAGTGCCATGGTTTGGTGCCGTGGATAAGTTTCCATTTTACCACGCAAAAAAATTAAACATGTTTAACATGGGGAAGCTCGCGGACCTTGCAGATCTTCGCGGAACGTCGGGCGGGCACTCGAGGCGGCTCACGGTGCCTAATACCCCTCTCTTACCTGTGCGGCTTGACTTAGGTGAGATGCGATGTTAGGCACCGTGAGCTGCCGCGATTGCCCGCCGACATTCTGCAAAGTCTGCAAGCTTCCGCGAGGGCCGCCAAAAAAATTTACGTTTAATTTTTCAGGTGGAAAGATGGAAACGTAATCACAGCGCAAAAACTCGCGGTGAATCATGATAAACCCTACTTACGGCCTCTGCGCGAAACCACGTAGGTGATATAGGGGTATTACGCATTACAATCACTCAGAAAAATGAATAGATGCGAGGTTTTAAACTCCCAAGTTTATTTTCTCATTTAACAAAAACAAATTTCATAAAATAAAACGTGTCAAAAGAAAAGCCCTTCCAGTTATGGATAATGGCTAATGATCAATGAAACATATTTTAAACAAAAAGCAGCAAGCAGCTGGACATCGGGATGTAGAGCGTAAGTACGACGCATTGGCCTGGCAAGAGCAGGTCAAGAAGCTCCATAATCTGTTGCCTTGGAAAGCGAAACATTTTTTTTAAATAGCCACCTCAGGGAAAATATGAAAAGGGCTAAATTTTTGTCTAAAGAAAAAATGTACATGAACCACACGGCTCCGCGGACGGCGCCGTCTTCAGTTTAGCACAACACGCTGTATTGCTGCCAAATTGTTTGCCACCTGTTTAATATTAAAAGTGATCGCCAATTTTAATGCATTAGTCACATTATGAAATAGGCTAATTAAAAGTCACTCAATTAGTTTGATATCAAATAAAATAAAATTCTTAAACAGGCTTACAGTACATTCCATCATTTTTACGACTTTGATAACGTGCCATACTGTGCATCCATATGCCGCTGATTTATAAAGACTGCTGCTTAGTAGCGGCGACGAGCGTCTTAAGCTGAAACTATGCTAAGAATGAGTTAAGGTTGAATCCAAGAGGTTATTCCTGTGTCCTTTTAAAATTAAAAGAAGAAAAATTGTTACAATCAACAATAGGCCCAAGCACTGTGCCATTGCCTCTTGGGTGCATCTCACAACCTGTGTACTTTTTCAGCACACTAAGACGTCTTAAAAATATATGACATGAGTTTAAGCCATCATCATGGCTGGACTCGTCTTTATAATTTTTATTGTGACTGTAATGGCACAGGGGCTTGAGCAGGCCATCGTTTGTGTGGGATGCGTTATGCCTGGGTAAAGCGTTTCCTGCGTTCTTAGTGCTGTACGCAGTCAGAAAAGCGGTTTTCTCACACAACTAATAAATAATTATGAAAAACATACAACATATGTTTACAAACATTTTTCAGCATCAAAATGTGAAAAAGAATAACATATAAGTTGTTTTTCTACATGTACGCCAAAATGCATGAATGTTTTGGAAGTGATCAATTAATTGCTTAGGTATGTATGGATAAAGCGTTTGCTGCGTTCTTAGCGCTGTACGAACTCAGGAAAGTGGTTTTCTTACACAACTAATGCATGTTCATTGTAAAACTTACAAAATGAGTTCATATACAGTTTTTATGGAAAAAAACATAAGAAGAGTAACACAACAAGTTGTTTTTCAACATGTTTGCCAACATGCATGAATCTTTTGGAAATGATCATTTATATTAATTTTTTTGCTTAGGTATGGTGAGATAAAGCGTTTGCTGCGTTTTAAGTGCTGTACGAGCTAAGGAAAGCGCTTTTCTCACACAACTAATGAATAGTTAGGAAAAACATACAACATGTGTTTACAAACATTTTTCAGCATCAAAATGTGAAAAAGAATAACATAAAAGTTGTTTTTCAACATGTACGCCAAAATGCATGAATGTTTTGGATAAGAATCATTTATTTGATTTGTTTTGCTTAGGTATGGTGAGATAAAGCGTTTGCTGCGTTCTTAGCGCTGTACGAGCTCAGGAAAGTGGTTTTCTTACACAACCTAAGAATAGTTATGTAAAACGTACAAAATGAGTTTATATACAGTTTTTATGGTAAAAACCACAAGAAGAGTAACACAACAAGTTGTTTTTCAACATGTTTGCCAAATTGCATGAATGTTTTGGATAAGAATCTTTTTTTTGATTTGTTTTGCTTAGGTATGGTGAGATAAAGCGTTTGCTGCGTTCTTAGCGCTGTACGAGCTTACGAAAAATAGTTTTCTCACACAACTAAAGAAGAGGTATTTAAAACGTACAAGATGAGTTCATATAGAGTTTTTTATGGTCAAAACCATAAAAAGAGTAAAAAAAAAATGTTTTTTAACGTGTTTGCCAAAATACACGAATGTTTTGGAAATTAACATTTATTTGCTTAGGTATGCATAGATAAAGCGTTTGCTGCATTCTTAGTGCTGTATGAGCTAAGGAAAGCGCTTTTCTCACACAACTAATGCATGTTTATTGTAAAACTTACAAAATGAGTATATGTACAGTTTTTATGGTAAAAACCATAAGAAGAGTAACAAAACAAGTTGTTTTTTAACATGTTTGCCAAATTGCATGAATGTTTTGGAAAAGAATCATTTATTTGATTTGTTTTGCTTAGGTATGGTGAGATAAAGCGTTTGCTGCGTTCTAAGTGCTGTACGAGCTAAGGAAAGCGGCTTTCTCACACAACTAATGAATAGTTAGGAAAAACATACAACATATGTTTACAAACATTTTTCAGCATCAAAATGTGAAAAAGAATAACATATAAGTTGTTTTTCTACATGTAGGCCAAAATGCATGAATGTTTTGGAAGTGATCATTTATTTGTTTAGGTATGCATAGATAAAGCGTTTGCTGCATTCTTAGCGCTGTACAAGCTCAGGAAAGTGGTATTCTTACACAACTAAACCATAGTCATTGTAAAACTTACAAAATGAGTTTATATACAGTTTTTATGGTAAAAACCAAAAGTAGAGTAACAAAACAAGTTGTTTTTCAACATGTTTGCCAACATGCATGAATCTTTTGGAAATGATCATTTATATTTATTTTTTGCTTAGGTATGGTGAGATAAAGCGTTTGCTGCGTTTTAAGTGCTGTACGAGCTAAGGAAAGCGCTTTTCTCACACATCTAATGAATAGTTAGGAAAAACATACAACATATGTTTACAAACATTTTTTAGCATCAAAATGTGAAAAAGAATAACATAAAAGTTGTTTTTCAACATGTACGCCAAAATGCATGAATGTTTTGGAAGTGATCATTGACCTGCTTAGGTATGGTGAGATAAAGCGTTTGCTGCGTTCTAAGTGCTGTACGAGCTAAGGAAAGCGCTTTTCCCACACAACTAATAAATAGTTAGGAAAAACATACAAGATATGTTTACAAACATTTTTCAGCATCAAAATGTGAAAAAGAATAACATAAAAGTTGTTTTTCAACATGTACGCCAAAATGCATGAATGTTTTGGAAGTGATCATTTAATTGCTTAGGTATGGTGAGATAAAGCCTTTGCTGCGTTCTAAGCGCTGTACGAGCTCAGGAAAGTGGTTTTCTTACACAACTAATGCATGTTCATTGTAAAACTTACAAAATTAGTTCATATACAGTTTTTATGAAAAAAACCATAAGAAGAGTAACAAAAAAAAGGTCTTTTTTCAACATATTTGCCAAAATACATGAATGTTTTGGAAATTATTTTTTATTTGATTTGTTTTGCTTAGGTATGGTGAGATAAAGCGTTTGCTGCGTTCTTAGCGCTGTACGAGCTCAGGAAAGTGGTTTTCTTACACAACCTAAGAATAGTTATGTAAAACTTACAAAATGAGTTTATATACAGTTTTCAGCATCAAAATGTGAAAAAGAATAAGATAAAAGTTGCTTTTCTACATGTAGGGTCAAAATGTTTTGGAAGTTTTTCAACATGTTTGCCAAATTGCATGAATGTTTTGGAAATGATCATTTAATTGCTTAGGTATGTATGGATTAAGCGTTTGCTGCGTTCTTAGCTATAAACGAGCTAAGGAAAGCGGTTTTCTCACAAAACTAATTAGGTAGGAAAAACATACAACATATGTTTACAAACATTTTTCAGCATCAAAATGTGAAAAAGAATAAGATAAAAGTTGCTTTTCTACATGTAGGGTCAAAATGTTTTGGAAGTGATCATTTAATTGCTTAGGTATGCATGGATAAGGCGTTGGCTGCGTTCTTAGCGCTGTACGAGCTCAGGAAAGTGGTTTTCATACACAACCTAAGACTAGTTATGTAAAACATACAAAATGAGTTTATATACAGTTTTTATGGTAAAAACCACAAGAAGAGTAACAAAACAAGTTGTTTTGGAAGTGATCATTTAATTGCTTAGGTATGTATGGATAAAGCGTTTGCTGCGTTCTTAGCTATGAACGAGCTAAGGAAAGCGGTTTTCTCACAAAACTAATAAATAGTTAGAAAAAACATACAACATATGTTTACAAACATTTTTCAGCATTAAAATTTGAAAAAGAATAACATAAAAGTTGTTTTTCAACATGTAGGTCAAAATGTTTTGGAAGTGATCATTTAATTGTTTAGGTATGCATGGATAAAGCGTTTGCTGCGTTCTTAGCGCTGTACGAGCTCTGGAAAGAAGTTTTCTTACACGACTAATGCATGTTCATTGTAAAACTTACAAAATGAGTTTATATACAGTTTTTTTGGTAAAACCTATAAAAAAGAGTAACAAAAAAAGTTCTTTTTTAACATGTTTGCCAAAATGCATGAATGTTTTGGAAAAGAATCATTTATTTGATTTGCTTTGCTTAGGTATGGTGAGGTAAAGCGTTTGCTGCGTTGTAAGTGCTGTACGAGCTAAGGAAAGCGCATTTCTCACACAACTAATGAATATTTAGGAGAAACATACAAAATATGTATACAAAAATTTTCCAGCATCAAAGTGTAAAAAAGAATAACAAAAAAATGGTTTTGCCACATGTAAGCCAAAATGCATAAATGTTTTGGAAATGATCATTTAATTTATTATTAGCTTAGTTTCTGCCAGGGTAAAGCGTTTGCTGCATTCATAGCACTGTACGAGCTTAGGAAAGTGGTTTTCTCACACAACTACTGAATAGTTATGTAAAACATACAAAACGAGTTCATATACAGTTTTTATGGTCAAAACCATAGAAAGAATAACGAAAAAGAAGTTTTTCATCATGTTTGCCACAATGCATGAATGTTTTGGAAATGATCATTTATTTGCTTAGGTATGCATAGATAAAGCGTTTTCTGCGTCCTTAGCTATGTACGAGCTCAGGAAAATGGTTTTCTCATGCAAATAATGCATGGCCATTGTAAAACATACAAAACGAGTTTATATACAGTTTTTATGGTTAAAACCATAAGAATAACAGCAAAAAAAAAATGTTTTTCAACATGTATGCCAAAATGCAAAATGTTTTCAAAATGATCAATTATTTGTTTTTGTTTTTTTTCCTTAGGTATGGTGAGATAAAGCGTTTGCTGCGTTCTCACTGTGCGAGCTCAGGAAAGTGTTTTTTTCGCTTATGCATAGTTATGTAAAGCATAAGAACTATTTCATGTAATATTTTTCAGCATCAAAGTATGAAAAAGATCAACAGTTCTCATTCATAATATAACATAATAATTATAAATGCTTTTTAATATGTTTGCCAAAATGCATGAATGTGTTGGAAATTAACATTCCTTTGACCTTTAGCCTGCTGATGTTGAGATAAAACGTATGCATTGCTATTTTCATCAAAATGTGAAAAAGAATAACAAAAAAATTGTTTTTCAACATTTATGCTAGATTTCATTATTTTGACTTTTTGGCTACTGATGCTGAAATTATAATGCTGATGCTGAAATAATGCATATAATGAATGACGAATTGTCTAAAAGACATTTTTAGCATGCATTGAATTAAAAAATATTTGATTTTGTGAACATGGAACAAGGAATTTTCAATTGACATTCCAGTAATTTAAACATGTTTATGAAATTTTTATAACTGTTTAATGTGCCATCAAATTTGTTGTGACAAATTGTCAACAAAGTAAAAAAAAATGTTTAAAAAAGTAAATTTTTTAATGCTTTAATCTAAAGTATAATGAATTAGAGTGAAAGAACATAATTTTTAAAGCACTAATATCATTTTTTTTTAAATAATAATAATTATAATATTATATGATTGGTAAACGTATGCACAAAGCATGCGAGTTCTACACATTGTTCAAGCTCAGAATCCCAGAGATTTTGCAACACTTGTACATCGTTAAGTAAAATAAAGTTACAATTTCTAGGTTAGGCTTTCACATGCGGGTCAAATAAAAATCATGGGTATTTAGCTTGTTATTTGCTGTATGTGTGGTACCAAGCTCAAATGGGATTTTCTTTTCATTTTAACCATATAAAGTTTAGTACACAGTGAAACGAAAACACTTTGCTCCAGGACCAAGGTCCTACATCCAACATAAATTAACAACATAAATGAACAAAAACTAACTAGCTTACTAAGCATCCTAATTAGCTAACTGACTGAGACAATTTTTACGTTAACAGAAAACTAAATTCTATACTATAAAAAACTGACAAAATAAAGTGCTCATGCAAATAGTGACAAAGAGTGACAAAGTCACAATGCAACAAAGGGACTCATTTCAAAACCTTTGAATGTTGACATAATGAGGTAATGAGTTGAGGTAGTGGGGGAAGAAACAGTAAACAGGACACATTCCTTTGAAGTAGCAGCAAAGATCAAATAGGCTTGTGCAAATGACAAGTAATGGATATTATACAAAAGCGCAATTACAGATTGGTGTGAAAACTTTTTAAATGTTGATCAGTGTGATTGCAAATGTGTCGTTTATCAGTTCAGACTCAATGATTTGAGGTAGTTGAGTTATATGAGTTATTGTGTGTGTGTGTGTGTGTGTCTGTGTCTGGTGTGTGTGTGTTTACACACACACACACACACACACACACACACACACACACACACACACACACACACACACACACAATAACATATATTTGTATTTGTTTATCAGTCCAGTCCCTTTTTGTTGAGGAGACAAATGGCTTGTGAAAAGAACCTGATGCACAGTCTGGATGTGAGTGCTTGAATGTTTCTGGTTGGTCGTGAGATGATGTTCTTAGAGAGAGTGAACTCCTCCAATGCAGTAAGTTGCAACCTTCTTAAACAGAGTTCTCAAAACTGTCCTGAAAAGCAGAGATGGCTTGTATTGGTCGGTTTTCACCTGCTACAATCTTTGCTAGGAGTCGCAAAGAATGAAAAGCAGCCAGGAATGTAAAGCACACGGAAAAGGCTGAAGGGCAGTATGATGTACTAGGTGGTGAGCATTCCATGGAAGGCCGCAGAACGTTTGATGAAATGCCTGGGTTACTTGTGACATTTTGTCAAGCAGATATAGAGTCATAGTGTCTGAGCTATCTGAACCACCCACAACCACCTTTCCCAGTGTTTCACAAACAGGTGAACATTTACATTCACATTTACATTTACATTTAGGCATTTAGCAGAGGCTCTTATCCAGAGCGACTTACAAAAAGTGCTTTAAAGAGGTAGGACAAAACTGCCACCTCCAGAAAGAACCTAGGTTTGCATGATCAATCTGCTCGCTGCAGCCAATTTGGCCACCGTCTACCCATGTTACCAGAGCAAGAGCCCAAAGGCTCAGAGCCTCACCCAGAACAATGCGCCTGGAAGTTCCCCAAGAACCTCCTGCCGAAGGTGGAAGCCAAGAAGTACATCTGGCCATTTAAGATACAACAATTAATTTTAGTCCAAGTGTGTAAATTCATATAAAAAAAGTTTTAAACACTGTCCATACTGCCTTTATTGTTTTGTTGTTACGAAAACATGGACATGCAGCAGTTGTTGTCACAGTTAAAAAGAAATACAATTAACTGAAAATATCAGATGAAAAAATAAATTTTAAAATGTTACATTAACATTATATGTTATATGTCATGAATAATAAAACCCTTAAAAAATGGGTTTGGACTAGAATAGATTGACAGTTGGGATAATTAATAATAATCTTATTACTAAAATGTAATTGACTACATGTCGAACTGAGAGTAGAAGCTATTTAGCGCATCTGGAAAGGACAGGCAGGTGATGATGTCTTGTAGTTGGTAATGGGTTGTTGTTCTGCCACATGTGCCGTATGTCACCGCTGTTCCAGAAGTGGTTGAGGATTCTGGGTGTAAGTGCACTTCGCCTCTCTGCCCCTTGCTGTTCTTAGGGCCACTTAGCCCCCTGCTCTGATGGCGAAGTGCACCCAGCCCCCCATCAGTAATCCACTGTTTCTGGTTGGTCGTCTGGTTGGAGACACTGATGTCATTGGTGAACTTGATTTTAGCTGGTCGTTGATGTCGTGTGCTCCATCAAGTCAGTGAAGTTGCCATAAATTGCGGCTTTCCTAAACATGTTCCTGTGTGTCAAAACAGTTCTAAACAGCAGAGATGGCGTTTATTGGCCAGGTTTTATCTGCTTCAGGACCACGTGTCCCTGAATCATCAACTGTAAACACTGGTCAGTTGATCAAGAACACAAAGCTGTAACTAGGCCTTTCACACCCAGGGAGACAGAAGGTGTTGTACATTTACCATGCTTTGCTACAGTAGGTATTACTGGAACTCCGAGTCTGCTCGGTTCAGCTTATCGCTGCTGTCTGCCACGACCTTTGCTACAAAGAATGAAAAGAACCCAGAAATGAAAAGCACATGGACAAGGCCGAAGGGTTGTATGATGTGCTAGGTGGTGGGTGTCAAGCGGATAGTGTCACAAACAAGTGGACATATCAGAGGTATTTTCAAAGAGGTAGGGTCAAAAACCGCCACCCTCACCCCCACAAAAGTCCTGGGATTGTGTGATCAATATGCTATGTGCATCCAATTTGGCCAGAGTCTACCCATTTTCCCAGAGCAAGAGACCAAGACCCAGACCCTCACCCATGACAGTGGGTCTGGAAGTTCCCAAGAACCGTCCTCTGAAGGTGGAAGCCAAGAAGTACATTGGGCCATTTAAGATGCAACAAGGGTTCATTTCGGTTGTGTACCACCGCACACTCTCTGGTTGATGAAAATAAACCCCACCTCAAGCTGGTTCCAGCCAGACCTGTGCAGCACTCTGGTCTCTTGGTCTCTTGCTCATCGCCACCAACATCATGATGGGGCTCTTGCATGCACGCTCAGGCGAGAAACACCCGTGAGCCTCAGGCCGACACACACAGGACTGGTAGTCCACTAAAAGAAAAATTGAAGGGATTCCCGAAGGAGTTGAAGCAGGAAATCCAGCTCGATTCATCAAAGATCTGCTACTGAAGTTATTCGGAGCTGATGATTTTAACATGACAGTAGACCACACGCACAGGACTCTAGCACCAAAACCGAAACCAAGAGAAAGACCTCGGGCAATAATTGCTCGTTTCCACTACTATGCGAACAAAGAAAAAATCTAGAAATAAAGGCCGCCTCCACTACAAAGGGTCCTCGATGAATATTTTCCCTGATGTATATTTTTTCCGCTGAGCATCAACGGCTCCTCCGTGGAGATTGTCGAAAACACCAAATTCCTGGGTGTCCACCTGGAGAAGGACCTCAACTGGTCCCTCAACACCAGTTCCCTGCACAAGAAAGCCCAACAGCGTCTCTTCTTTCTGAGAAGACTGAAAAAGGCCCAGCTTCCACCACCAAACCTGACCACCTTCTATAGAGGGACTATCGAGAGCATACTGAGCAGCTGCATCACTGTCTGGTTTGGGAATTGTGCCATATCGGACTGCAAAACCCTACAGCGGATAGTGAGGACAGCGGAGAAGATCATCGGGGTCTCTCTTGCCTCTATTGAAGACATCTACACCACACGCTGCATCCGCAAAGCCACCAGCATTGTGTCTGATCGGACACACCCCTCTCACACACACTTCACACTCCTGCCATCTGGAAAAAGGTACCAAAGCATTCGGGCACACACATCCAGACTGTGCAACAGTCAAACACAAGCCATCTGTCTTCTCAATAAAAAGGGACTGAACTGATAAACACACACACACATACACACACACACACACACACACACAAACACACAAACATTATCACTCAGCTTAACTCAACTACATTAAAACATCAATACATTAAAACTTTGAGACTGGACTGACAAATCAACACAAGCGCAGACACACTGACCTACACCACCAAACTATCGTACACACAAATCTGTAAATGCTTCACTGTTTATCTCTTTCTTGCACAATATTCATTACTTTTTGCACTAATTCCTCAATTCTTGCTGCTATGTTTACTACCTCAACACCATATTTTATGTTCTGATATGTCGTTGTTGCACTGTCACTTAGTTGTTGCACATTTTGCACATTTGCATGTGCACTTTATGTTGTCTTTTGTCTGTAAAACCTGTAGATAGTCTTCCTTAGTTAGTTTTATTTAGTTTTTGTTAATTTATGTTGTAATTTATGATAGGACTATCTGTCTTGTCTCTTGCTAGCCAGCTAACTAGACCTCTTAGTTAGCTAGTTTAGCTTTTCTGTTAATTTATGTTGTAAGTTTATGTTGCATGTAGCACCTTGGTCCTGGAGGACGTTGTTTCGTTTCACTGTGTACTAACTGTATATGGTTAAAGTGACAATAAAGCCTACTTGAACTTAAACTTGAACTTGATGTAAGTCTAGAGGTCGGCAAACTTCGGGCTGCGTTCAACCTACTGAAAGCTGCGAGCCGCGGGGATAAGTTACAGCTTGTTTTATCCGGCTAGACTGACGATTACGGTGGATGGAATTAGATACACGTTTGAACGTCCCGGTGAAGCTGAGAAATTTCTGGAGGAGAAATCTCAAACTAAAATGGACGAGATGTGAGAGGTTGGAGTAACTCTTTAAGCGAAAGTGCGATGTCCGTCATAATTTTCAGTATGCACGGACAGACACAAAAATAAACTAGAATTTAGATCAACTTTAGAGTTCACCAAATTTATCTGGTAAATAATTGTAATTAAAAAAAATGGAAATTGGAGCTAAGTGGTAAGTTTACTAGCCTATTTTGTTGATGTAATGGGTAAAAAGGCTTTTCTAAATTTGCTCCGTTTTTTGTTGTGTGATTTTCAACCAGATAAAGGTAAAAGGAGCCTTTGTTCAATTTGTTCTTTTTTTTTTGTGGTTAAGAAAAAGAAATTGACACTTACCCCCCTCTCCACCTCCTAATATTTTATGCTTTTATTTATCTTTATTTATTAACTTCTCTCGTTCTTCTTTTTTTCCACTTTAAATGCTGCTTTCTATATCATTTCTCAAGTTTCTGATCATGACCAGTAGGATAACAAATTCTGCCAAAACAAAATGTGTTCCGTTTGTCTCATGGAATTGCAAAGGGCTTAATGGGGCTGTAAAGCGGGGAAATGTATTAGCTCATCTAGAGAGACTAGAAGCTAATATTGCATTTCTACAAGAAACACATATATGGAACCAAGATCAGAACCGATTTAGGGGAAAATGGGTTAAGCAAATCTTTCATTCAAACTATGATCTTAAGGCTAGAGGTACAGCAATTCTCGTGAAGAAAGGTATACAATTTACCGCAACAAAATTTATTTCTCAATGATGAACGATTTATATCTTCTTCTACACACCAAATTATAATGAGAGGGGATTTTAACTTTGTGATAAATCTTAGACAGATCATTAAGTAGAATTATACCCCTACGCAAGTCAGCCAACACTTTTTCTAGGATAGATTATTTTTTGATAGATTATAAACTTTTATCAGCAGTTACATATTGTGATTATGAGGCAATGATATTATTTAACCATAGCCCCTTAGTTAACCAAATATTATTTGAAACCAAACAAGACAATAAATTATTAGCTGAAAAAACATTAGTAGAACAGACCAGATCATGGAAAGTAGGGAGGTTTTGGAACAATCGCTTACTATTGAGGAAATCAAACAAGCAATATGTAACATGCAAAGTTCAAAATCCCCTGGTCCAGATGGCTTCACAACAGAATTTCATAAATGCTTAGTGATCAAATATCACCACTGCTTCTGGAGGTCTTTAATGAATCGTTTGAGAGGGGTTGTCTGTTGACAATAAAATTTTGGCCAAGGTATTAGCCACCCGTCTTGAAAGAGTTCTCCCCTCAGTAATTTCCAAAACATTCATGCATTTTGGCAAACATGTTAAAAAACTACTTTTATGTTATTCTTTTTCACACTTTGATGCTGAAAAATGTTCACTAGTGTGTTCCTGGCCTGTTTGTACAAGATCCTGTCCCCACTCCTGTAGGCATCCTCTTTGGCCTGACGAAGCTGTCTGAGTTTTGCTGTAAACCATGGTTTGTCATTGTTATATGTTAAAAAAGTCCTGGTAGGGATGCACATGTCCTCACAGAAACTGATGTAGGATGTTACAGAATCTGTGAGCTCGTCCAGATTGGTGGCAGCAGCTTCAAAAACACTCCAATCAGTGCAGTCAAAACAGGCCTGTAATTCCTGCTCTGCTTCACTGGTCCATCTCTTTACTGTCCTTACTACAGGCTTAGCAGTTTTAAGTTTTTGCCTATAGGTCGGGAGAAGATGAACCAGGCAGTGGTCAGAAAGTCCTAAAGCTGCTCTGGGGATAGAGCGATATGCATCCTTTATTGTGGTGTAGCAGTGATCCAAAGTATTTTTGTCTCTGGTGGGGCATGTAATGTGCTGTTTGTATTTAGGCAGTTCACGTTTAAGGTTTGCTTTGTTAAAATCCCCAAGTATAATTAAAACCAAGTCCGGGTGTTGTTGCTCCGTGTCTGTGATGTGAGCAGCCAGCTGTTGCAATGCTGCGTTCACACACGCTTGTGGAGGGATGTGTATTGTTGCTTGTAACAATTTTTCTTCTTTTAATTTTAAAAGGACACAGGAATAACCTCTTGTATTCAACCTTAACTCATTCTTAGCATAGTTTCAGCTTAAGACGCTCGTCGCCGCTACTAAGCAGCAGTCTTTATAAATCAGCGGCATATGGATGCACAGTATGGCACGTTATCAAAGTCGTAAAAATGATGGAATGTACTGTAAGCCTGTTTAAGATTTTTATTTTATTTGATATCAAACTAATAGAGTGACTTTTAATTAGCCTATTTCATAATGTGACTAATGCATTAAAATTGGCGATCACTTTTAATATTAACAGGTGGCAAACAATTTGGCAGCAATACAGCGTGTTGTGCTAAACTGAAGACGGCGCCGTCCGTGGAGCCGTGTGGTTCATGTACATTTTTTCTTTAGACAAAACTTCAGCCCTTTTCATATTTTCCCTGAGGTGGCTATTTAAAAAAAGGTTTTGCCTTCCAAGGCAACAGATTATGGAGCTTCTTGACCTGCTCTTGCCAGGCCAATGCGCCGTACTTACGCTCTACATCCCGATGTCCAGCTGCTTGCTGCTTTTTGTTTAAAATATGTTATATTGATCATTAGCCATTATCCATAACTGGATGGGCTTTTCTTTTGACACGTTTTATTTTATGAAATTTTTTTTAGTTAAATGAGAAAATAAACTAGGGAGTTTAAAACCTCGCATCTATTCATTTTTCTGAGTGATTGTAATGCGTAATACCCCTATATCACCTACGCGGTTTCGCGCAGAGGCCGCAAGTAGGGTTTATCATGATTCACCGCGAGTTTTTGAGTTTCCATCTTTCCACCTGAAAAATTAAACGTTAAATTTTTTGGCGGTCCTCGCGGAAGCTTGCAGACTTTGCAGAACTTCGCGGAATGTCGGCGGGCAATCGCGGCAGCTTACGGTGCCTAACATCGCATCTCACCGTGAGTCAGGCCGCACAGGTAAGAGAGGGGTATTAGGCACCGTGAGCCGCCTCGAGTGCCCGCCCGACGTTCCGCGAAGATCTGCAAGGTCTGCGAGCTTCACCATGTTAAACATGTTTAATTTTTTTGCGTGGTAAAAAGGAAACTTAACCACGGCACCAAACCACGGCACTTAACCACGGCACCAAAACTCGCGCTGAATCATGATGAACCATACTTACGGCCACCGCGCAAAACCGTTAAGATGAGATACTGTAGGGGTATTAAACCTCTACTCTGTCATCTCATTCCATAAGTGCGCTATACAACCCCAACCACTGACATGCTTTACTTTGTTTCTGAAGCAGGTGAAGAGTGTTGTCAGCTGTTTGTCAATCAACTATGATTGTATACTTGGTTCGTTTCACTGTCACTACAGGTTACATAAAAATATTAGCGACGGTTTGGTGATTTCATTTATATATTTGTCTATTATGGCATGCTATCGATTAAAGTTAACCCATGTTGAAATAAACGTTATTAAAAGAATTTAGTGCCATGTTTAGTGCCATTTGCATATAAGTGCCGTCTTTCTTAACGCTGTCATGCAAAAGGATTAAAAAATCGATTCTTGAGCAACCGGTGTCAGCTAATTCAGTAACTTTAATGTAGACAGCAACTTGTAGCGCCGGACGTAAGAGGCAGCGACTTAAGAAGACTCCTAAGGGACAGTTCGAGAATTACATTCAGAAAAGTTGTCACTTTACGTAAGATATATCTTAAGAGTGTTCTTAGCTCACGAATAGTGTGCGTTATCGAGAAACCGGGCCCTGGGCCTTAGGGGCTTGCACTGGAATAATCGGTAGACGGTAGCCAAATTGTCTGCACGGACCAGATCCTAAGATCTTTGTGGTGGGTAGGGGGCCTGGGTTTTGGCGCTAACCCCTTAAGAATATCTAATATCTCCTATAAGTCCACCTGTTTGTAAAATACTGGCGTGTGATTGATTCACATAGCACAACATACAGCACTTCAGCGTCATCCACATGCTTTTCATTTCTGTGCCACAAGGGTGGGTCCTAGGAAAGGTTGTGGCAGAAAGCAGCGTTAAACTGAGCCGGGGGTTTAGGGTTGGTTCCAGGAATACAGACACATCCTGAACACACACTCACTTACCACACATATTTACCACAGACACAAACACTATACATCCTACACTCACACATACTGCACTCAAACAAACTGCACACACAAACATTACATGGGCATACTACACACATATAAACACACACGGTCATTACAGACACATAACACGTAGACACAATACACATCCTAAATACACACAACGAATCCTACACACAAACATATATATCATAAAACACACACACACACACACACACACACATACACACACACACCTATACTTCTCTGTACATTAGTCATTACAGTCACCACCAAACCCCGCACACATTGAGTGACAGTTAGCAATGGCGGATTAGAAAGACACGTCCAAACATGACGATGACCTAAACCTATGTCATATTTGTTTAAGAGTTCTTAGCGTGCTGAAAAGGGACACATGTTGCTGAAAAGACACACATGTTGCACTTGAGTGGTAATGGCACAGGTGCTTGGGCCAGCTCATCATGGCTTGCAACTATTTTTTTAAGGCTTCATGGCCCACTTCTTGGTTTTAACATTCCTTAGGGGCTTGTTTTGGGGAATATGTGTAGATGGTAACAAATTTGGGTGGAGATTGATTGTAGGAAAAGATCCTAGGATCTTTTTTTGGGGAGCGGGGCACGTTTTTTTTGGCCCTAACTCCTTGAGAATAACTCCTATAAGTCCACCTGTTTGTAAAAGACTGGGGAAAGTAATTGTGAGCTGTTTGAGATAGCTCAGACTTTATGACTCTATCATCTCGACAAAATGGCACTAGTATACCATGAATTTTGACAAACATACTGCAGCCTACTATGGAACATTCACCTCCTAGCACATCCTACAGCCCTTCGGCCATCTCCGTGTGATTTTAATTTTTGTAGCGCAAGGGGGCTCCTAGCAGGAATACACACACATCCTTCACTCAAACACACACACACACACACACACACAAACACACACACAAACCCACGCACACACACACACACACACACACACACAATACGCAGCCTACACACATCCTACGCGTCCTACACAAACCATGACCGGCCCGAATAATGCATAGATGTACGACTATGACAATGCCTTAAACTTATACAATATTTTGTGACATCAGTGTCCGGGGCTTTTTGGGGTCTTAGCATCCTCAAATGGCACACAGGTGGTGCGGTGAACCTGGGTGCCGATGGCCGATGGTTGGGTGCGCCCATTGTCGCTTGCAACCATATTTCTTCTTTTTATTTTAAAATGCCGCAGGGACAAGTTCTTATCTTTCTTTCTTTTTTAAACAATCTCTTTATTGAGTTTTTTATATTGGCACATTTCAATAAACCTCTTACTGTATTTATCTCAAATAGTACTCTTATTGTATTTATCTTAAATGGTAAAAAAAAAAAAAAAAAAAACAGACAAAGAAAGAAAAAAAGGGAAAGTTTAACTAAAACAAACTGAAAAGGGGGGGGGAGTTAGGGTTCCACTGCTGCTCTTTTTTGGAAAAAAATAATAAAAGGCTTCCATGCTGCATAAAATTTTTCAGTCTTTTTTTTTGTGAGAATCTGATCTTTTCTAATTGTAGGTGAAGCATAACATCTTTAATGAGAGTTGAATGGTGTGGTGGATTTCTTTGTTTCCAGTTGATCGTGCTAAGAGTACCACACTTTCAAGCATTGTACGCTGACCCTCAGTCAGCTCCACTTTATCACTACTCACACCAAAAATAGCTAGTATTGGGTCTGGATCCAATGGTCTTGGCAACACCTCTGACAATAATTGAAAAACCAAAATCCAATAGTTACTGATGTTGGGGCAATTCCAAAACATATGACCTAGTGATGCTGAAGCTTGACCACACCTGTCACTTTGCGGATCCACTGAGGGAAACATTTTAGAGAGCTTTAGTTTGGATATGTTATGTCTATGTAAGATCTTTTATTGTATGAGACCATGCCTAATACACACTGAAACAGAATGAACCTTTTGTTGTGCTTCATCCCACTGCTTTTCTGTAATATCTATTCCAAGGTCTTTTTCCCATGCCGCTCTTAAATGATCTAATGAAACATCACATTCTAGCTGTGATAGTTTATTATACATAATGGATATTTCTCCTTTAATGAATGGATTTTGCACTTAAAATGCTTTCGTATCTGTTTCTAAATTTTAAATGAATTAGAAACCACTGGATTGAAGTCGTATTGGAGCAGGGGCAGAAATTAATGCTGGCCAAGAGGAAGGTGAACATGATTTAATTTCCATGTCACACAGTTCTATTGACCCCTCATTTATTTAAAATGAAAGTGCTCTTAAATTACATGCCTAATAGTACAGTTGAAAATTAGGTGAACCCATCCCTCCTTTCGGCTTAATCCTTTGTAAGGACATCTTCTTAATTATAGGGTTCTATTATAGGGTTCTTTTTGTTCCAAATATATTAAGTTATTAATCTGCCCAAATTCCTAAAAAAGATTTTATTAATAAAGCCTGTTATACACTAAAAAAGAAATAAATATTTGGGCAAAATACTCATTTTCACCGTAGTGATACGGCCTGCCAAAGAAAGATTGAGATTGGACCACTTTTTAAGAATATGTTGAGTATATTTATATAGCTTCAATTTATTTTCTTTAAAAAGTGTAGAAAAACATTTAGTTATAGCAGTGGTTTTCAAACATTTTCTGTCATTCCTCACTTAAGGGGGTGGGCGAATTTTCAAGCCCCACTTGTCAACAAAATGATAACCAAAACGGCCAAGTGTACTATTTATTGAAAAATCAATTTCTAAACCAGTAAGATCAAATAACACCAAGTTCAAAACAGATAAAATTCTCGTGCAATTGTTATAACAGGCTTACTTTGTTACTTATCTAGAGCTTTCTTTCAAAGAAGTCGAGTGGCTTATTAACGTAACTGGGGTGTGTTGTCTCTAAGTGTCTTCCTACTTTGTCTCATGCTGTCTGCTGCCAGCGGTTTAAGACACAAAACACACAGCGGTCTCTCCTCTGCCCTCACCATCCTCACCATAAATCCAAGCGCAACATAGGCTTCATCATAGGCTTTTTGGTTGATTAGGCTGATGATGCTGAATCACCTGCTTTTTTGTGGTCCATGTAACAAATGTATCCATTGACGTTATTATGCTCACTACATACAGTTCGCTACTGTGTTATGGTCTAAAATGCCCCCTGCCACGAATTGCCCCCCCCCACACACACACATAATCTCTTTCAAATTATATATTAGAACATAAATTCATAGGTTTATGGTTTACAAATGACCAATTATAACAAATGAATTTAATTATAAAATAAGCAATATAAAAAAAATTTGTATAGGAGAAAAAATATATAAATTAGGCCTATATATTATTTTCATATGCAACATGTATATTTTTATATTGCTTATTTTATAATAAAAATCGTTTCCTGTAATTTTTCACCACGAACAATATTTATTTAGTGTAATTTGTGATAAATAATTTGTTATTTGTACATTGACAAACCCCTGCAAAATAAATGTGCCATAAAATACTTATTTTGGGGGATTTGTATTAATCGTCTCGACGAGTGTCACGTGCCTAGGGTTAATTATAATAGTAATAATATATTTGATGATAATAAACCTTTTGTTAGGTTTTAAATGAAGATGTGTGTGTCCGAGCTAAGTTTTAAGCTAAGAGAAGAAGAGTTTTAGCTTGTTGTGTCCGCCGCACCTTGATACACTTACCGGTCCGGGCCCGATCGACCGGGAGAGACAAACACACACACGCAGGCATGATGTCTGAAGATCTCTGTTTATTCTCAGCAAAGAGAGCACATTTAAACGGTGCTACGTCCCGAACATCAAAAGAACCATCATTAACATGTCAGTCATAGAGGAACCTGGAGACAGACAGGTGAGAGGAGATACATTTGCATTCTCCTGATTAAACAAAAGGATTCTAGCAGACAGGAGCCATTTGGATGTCTCCTCGTCTGGATACAGGATATAGAAGGTGTTACGACAGAAGACATGAGGAAACACAGTGGGGGGTCTGTTCTCAGAGCACAGGAATCTTCTTATTAGATTACATTGTCTTACTACTTTATAAAACCTTACACCTTTGAATGCATGTCCTAATATAATATTTGATAGAGATTATGTAGGGGGGCAATCCGTGGCAGGGGGGCATTTTAGCGAATAACACCTGTTTGTGTCCGCGGTAAAGTGTTTAACAAAAATACAGAAACATCAGCATACACATAGGAATAAATTAAATTACATATATAATACCGAATGTTTCCTTATATATTGTTCCTCTGGAATTGACATGCCGACGTTAAACCGTTATTGTTGCACTATGGCTCCACTTTTTCTCTGACGTTATTTTAATTTACTTGTATTAATGATCCATTTCTTTGTGTGTCATTATTTAGTTTCGAGTGTCCAATAAAGAAAATAAAGATTAAATAAATTAATAAAGAAAAGCATGAATTAGAATAGGTACTTTCCTATTATTTTCCACTAATTTCCTCCCATTCATTGCGCCCCACCTGTCATGTCTGTATTCCCCACTAGTGGGGCGCACCCCACACTTTGAGAACCACTGAGTTATAGCGATCCCTAGGTATTTAAATGAGCATACTGCTGAAAGAGTTTGCAGCTTAGGGTTGATTGGAAATATATTACTTTGATCAAAGTTGATCTTGTATCCTGATATTTTCCCAAATTTACTAAAATTGACATAATGTTTGGTATTGATTGTAGAGGGTTGGAAACATATACTAAAAGGTCATTAGCATATAACAATACTTTATGTTCTTTCCCCCTCTCATTATTTCACAATAGGTTGTAGATTCACGTAAAGAATTTGCCAAGGGCTCTATAACTAAAGCGAAAAGCATGGATGAGAGAGGACAACCCTGTCTCATGGAGCGACTTAATGGAAAATAATCAGAGTTGTTATTATTAGTTTGTACAGAAGCTTGAGGGTGGGCATATAATGATTTAATAAATGAAACAAATTTAGACCAAAATCCAAATTTCTCTAGAGTGACAAAAAGATAATCCCACTCAACCCGCTCGAAGGCTTTCTCTGCATCCATTGAAATAAGTACCTCAGGTTGAGTGGGTTCAGGATTTGGGGTGTGAATAATATTTAACCTGTCTAATATTGAAAAATAGGAGACGATTCCTAATGAATCCTGTTTGATCCGTGATCACTTCCAAATTGCATGAATGTTTTGGAAAAATGTTTTGGAATGTTTTGGATTGTGTTTTCTCACACAACTAATGAATAGTTAGGAAAAACATACAAGATATGTTTACAAACATTTTTCAGCATCAAAGTGTGAAAAAGAATAACATAAAAGTTGTTTTTCAACATGTATGCCAAAATGCATGAACATTTAGGAAATTAACATTTTTTTTCATTCTTTTTGCATAGGTATGGTGAGATAAAGCGTTTGCTGCGTTCTAAGTGCTTTACGAGCTAAGGAAAGCGGCTTTCTTACACAACTAATGAATAGTTAGGAAAAACATACAAGATATGTTTACAAACATTTTTCAGCATCAAAGTGTGAAAAAGAATAACATAAAAGTTGTTTTTCATCATGTATGCCAAAATGCATGAACATTTAGGAAATTAACATTTTTTTTATTCTTTTTGCATAGGTATGGTGAGATAAAGCGTTTGATGCATTCTAAGTGCTGTACGAGCTCTGGAAAGTGGTTTTCTCACACAACTAATGAATAGTTAGGAAAAACATACAAGATATGTTTACAAACATTTTTCAGCATCAAAATGTGAAAAAGAAGAACATAAAAGTTGTTTTTTAACATGTATGCCAAAATGCATGAATGTTTTGGAAGTGATTATTTAATTGCTTAGATATGGTGAGATAAAGCGTTTGCTGCGTTCTAAGCGCTGTACGAGCTCAGGAAAGTGGTTTTCTTACACAACTAATGCATGTTCATTGAAAAACTTACAAAATGAGTTTATATACAGTTTTTATGGAAAAAAACATAAGAAGATAAACACAAGAAGTTGTTACTTAAAAATGTTTGCCAAATTGCATGAATGTTTTGAAAAAATGTTTTGGAATGTTTTGGATTGTGTTTTCTCACACAACTAATGAATAGTTAGGAAAAACATACAAGATATGTTTACAAACATTTTTCAGCATCAAAATGTGAAAAAGAATAACATAAAAGTTGCTTTTCAACATGTATGCCAAAATGCATGAACGTTTTGGAAATTAACATTTATTTTATTCTTTTTGCTTTGGTATGGTGAGATAAAGCGTTTACTGCGTTTTAAGTGCTATACGAGCTCAGGAAAGTGGTTTTCTTACACAACTAATGCATGTTCATTGTAAAACTTACAAAATGAGTTTATATACAGTTTTTATGGAAAAAAACATAAGAAGAGTGACACAACAAGTTGTTATTTAAACATGTTGGCCAAATTGCATGAATGTTTTGGAAAAATGTTTTGGAATGTTTTGGATTGTGTTTTCCCACCCAACTAATGAATAGTTAGGAAAAACATACAAGATAGGTTTACAAACATTTTTCAGCATCAAAGTGTGAAAAAGAATAACATAAAAGTTGTTTTTCAACATGTATGCCAAAATGCATGAACATTTAGGAAATTAACATTTTTTTTATTCTTTTTGCATAGGTATGGTGAGATAAAGCGTTTGCTGCGTTCTAAGTGCTGTACGAGCTCTGGAAAGTGGTTTTCCCACCCAACTAATGAATAGTTAGGAAAAACATACAAGATATGTTTACAAACATTTTTCAGAATCAAAATGTGAAAAAGAATGACATAAAAGTTGTTTTTTAACATGTATGCCAAAATACATAAATGTTTTGGAAGTGATCATTTAATCGCTTAGATATGGTGAGATAAAGCGTTTGCTGCGTTCTAAGCGCTGTACGAGCTCAGGAAAGTGGTTTTCTTACACAACTAATGCATGTTCATTGAAAAACTTACAAAATGAGTTTATATATAGTTTTTTTGGTCAAAATCATAAAAAGAGTAACAAAAGAAGTTGTTTTTCAACATGTTTGCCAAAATGCATGAATGTTTTGGAAGTGATCATTTAATCGCTTAGATATGGTGAGATAAAGCGTTTGCTGCGTTCTAAGCGCTGTACGAGCTCAGGAAAGTGGTTTTCTTACACAACTAATGCATGTCCATTGTAAAACTTACAAAATGAGTTTATATACAGTTTTTATGGAAAAAAACATAAGAAGATAAACACAAGAAGTTGTTACGTAAAAATGTTTGCCAAATTGCATGAATGTTTTGGAAAAATGTTTTGGAATGTTTTTGATTGTGTTTTCTCACACAACTAATGGATAGTTAGGAAAAACATACAACATATGTTTACAAACATTTTTCAGCATCAAAATGTGAAAAAGAATAACATAAAAGTTGTTTTTTAACATGTTTGCTAAAATGCATGAATGTTTTGGAAATTATCATTTAATTGTTTAGGTATGCAAGGATAAAGCGTTTGCTGCGTTCTTAGCGCTGTACCAGCTCAGGAAAGTGGTTTTCTCACACAACTAATGAATAGTTAGGAAAAACATACAAGATATGTTTACAAACATTTTTCAGCATCAAAATATGAAAAAGAATAACATAAAAGTTGTTTTTTAACATGAATGCCAAAATGCATGAATGTTTTGGAAGTGATCATTTAATTGCTTAGATATGGTGAGATAAAGCGTTTGCTGCGTTCTAAGCGCTGTACGAGCTCAGGAAAGTGGTTTTCTTACACAACTAATGCATGTTCATTGTAAAACTTACAAAATGAGTTTAAATACAGTTTTTTTGGTCAAAATCATAAAAAGAGTAACAAAAGAAGTTGTTTTTCAACATGTTTGCCAAAATGCATGAATGTTTTGGAAATTATCATTTAATTGCTTAGGTATGCAAGGATAAAGCGTTTGCTGCGTTCTAAGCGCTGTACGAGCTCAGGAAAGTGGTTTTCTTACACAACTAATGCATGTTCATTGTAAAACTTACAAAATGAGTTTATATACAGTTTTTATGAAAAAAAAACATAAGAAGAGTAACACAACAAGTTGTTATTTAAACATGTTTGCCAAATTGCATGAATGTTTTGGAAAAATGTTTTAGAATGTTTTGGATTGTGTTTTTTCACACAACTAATGAATAGTTAGGAAAAACATACAAGATATGTTTACAAACATTTTTCAGCATCAAAGTGTGAAAAAGAATAACATAAAAGTTGTTTTTCAACATGTATGCCAAAATGCATGAACATTTAGGAAATTAACATTTTTTTTCATTCTTTTTGCATAGGTATGGTGAGATAAAGCGTTTGCTGCGTTCTAAGTGCTGTACGAGCTAAGGAAAGCGGCTTTCTCACACAACTAATGAATATTTAGGAAAAACATACAACATATGTTTACAAACATTTTTCAGCATCAAAGTGTGAAAAAGAATAACATAAAAGTAGTTTTTTAACATGTTTGCCAAAATGCATGAATGTTTTGGAAATTATCATTTAATTGCTTAGGTATGCAGGGATAAAGCGTTTGCTGCGTTCTTAGCGCTGTACGAGCTCAGGAAAGTGGTTTTCTTACACAACTAATGCATGTTCAGTTTAAAACTTACAAAATGAGTTTAAATACAGTTTTTTTGGTTAAAATCATAAAAAGAGTAACAAAAGAAGTTGTTTTTCAACATGTTTGCCAAAATGCATGAAAGTTTTGGAAATTATCATTTAATTGCTTAGGTATGCAAGGATAAGCCTTTTGCTGCGTTCTAACCGCTGTACGAGCTCAGGAAAGTGGTTTTCTTACACAAATAATGCATGTTCATTGTAAAACTTACAAAATGAGTTTATATACAGTTTTTATGGAAAAAAACATAAGAAGATAAACACAAGAAGTTGCTATTTAAACATGTTTGCCAAATTGCATGAATGTTTTGGAAAAATGTTTTGGAATGTTTTGGATTGTGTTTTCTCACACAACTAATGAATAGTTAGGAAAAACATACAAGATATGTTTACAAACATTTTTCAGCATCAAAGTGTGAAAAAGAATAACATAAAAGTTGTTTTTCAACATGTATGCCAAAATGCATGAACATTTAGAAAATTAACATTTATTTTATTCTTTTTGCTTACGTATGGTGAGATAAAGCGTTTGCTGCGTTCTAAGTGCTGTACGAGCTAAGGAAAGCGGCTTTCTCACACAACTAATGAATATTTAGGAAAAACATACAAGATATGTTTACAAACATTTTTCAGCATCAAAATGTGAAAAAGAATAACATAAAAGTTGTTTTTTACCATGTTTGCCAAAATGCATGAATGTTTTGAAAATTATTATTTAATTGCTTAGGTATGCAAGGATAAAGCGTTTACTGCGTTCTTAGCGCTGTACGAGCTCAGGAAAGTTGTTTTCTTACACAACTAATGCATGTTCATTGTAAAACTTACAAAATGAGTTTAAATACAGTTTTTTTAGTCAAAATCATAAAAAGAGTAACAAAAGAAGTTGTTTTTCAACATGTTTGCCAAAATGCATGAATGTTTTGGAAATTATCATTTAATTGCTTAGGTATGCAAGGATAAAGCGTTTGCTGCGTTCTTAGCGCTGTACGAGCTCAGGAAAGTGGTTTTCTTACACAACTAATGCATGTTCATTGTAAAACTTACAAAATGAGTTTATATACAGTTTTTATGGAAAAAAACATAAGAAGAGTAACACAACAAGTTGTTATTTAAACATGTTTGCCAAATTGCATGAATGTTTTGGAAAAATGTTTTAGAATGTTTTGGATTGTGTTTTCTCACACAACTAATGAATAGTTAGGAAAAACATACAAGATATGTTTACAAACATTTTTCAGCATCAAAGTGTGAAAAAGAATAACATAAAAGTTGTTTTTCAACATGTATGCCAAAATGCATGAACATTTAGGAAATTAACATTTTTTTTCATTCTTTTTGCATAGGTATGGTGAGATAAAGCGTTTGCTGCGTTCTAAGTGCTGTACGAGCTAAGGAAAGCGGCTTTCTCACACAACTAATGAATATTTAGGAGAAACATACAACATATGTTTACAAACATTTTTCAGCATCAAAGTGTGAAAAAGAATAACATAAAAGTTGTTTTTTAACATGTTTGCCAAAATGCATGAATGTTTTGGAAATTATCATTTAATTGCTTAGGTATGCAGGGATAAAGCGTTTGCTGTGTTCTTAGCGCTGTACGAGCTCAGGAAAGTGGTTTTCTTACACAACTAATGCATGTTCAGTTTAAAACTTACAAAATGAGTTTAAATACAGTTTTTTTGGTCAAAATCATAAAAAGAGTAACAAAAGAAGTTGTTTTTCAACATGTTTGCCAAAATGCATGAAAGTTTTGGAAATTATCATTTAATTGCTTAGGTATGCAAGGATAAACCTTTTGCTGCGTTCTAACCGCTGTACGAGCTCAGGAAAGTGGTTTTAAACAGCAAAATCTTAAAAATAATAAACAAAAAAGTTGTTTTTTAACATGTCATTCAAAAAACATGAATGTTTTGGAAATTATCATTCATTAGACTTTCTGCCTTGTTGAGCTGAGAAAACGCGTTTGCTGCGTTCTTAGAGCTGTACGAGCTCAGGAAAGTGGTTTTCGCACACAACTAATGGATATTTATGTAAAACATTCAAAATAAGTTTGTAAACATTTTTAAACAGCAAAACCTAAAAAATAATGAACAAAAAAGTAGTTTTTTAAGATGTATGCCAAAATGCATGAATGTTGTGGAAATGATCATTCATTAGATTTTTTGCCTTGTTGAGCTGAGAAAACGCGTTTGTTGCGTTCTTAGAGCTGTACGAGCTCAGGAAAGTGGTTTTCTTACACAACTAATGGATATTTATGTAAAACATACAAAATAAGTTTGTAAACATTTTTAAACAGCAAAATCTTAAAAATAATAAACAAAAAAGTAGTTTTTTAAGATGTATGCCATAATGCATGAATGTTGTGGAAATGATCATTCATTTGATTTTTTGCCTTGTTGAGCTGAGCAAACGCGTTTGCTGCGTTCTTAGAGCTGTACGAGGTCAGGAAAGTGGTTTTCTCACACAACTAATGGATATTTATGTAAAACATACAAAATAAGTTTGTAAACATTTTTAAACAGCAAAATCTTAAAAATAATAAACAAAAAAGTTGTTTTTTAACATGTCATTCAAAAAACATGAATGTTTTGGAAATTATCATTCATTAGACTTTCTGCCTTGTTGAGCTGAGAAAACGTGTTTGGTGCGTTCTTAGAGCTGTACGAGCTCAGGAAAGTGGTTTTCGCACACAACTAATGGATATTTATGTAAAACATTCAAAATAAGTTTGTAAACATTTTTAAACAGCAAAACCTTAAAAATAATAAACAAAAAAGTAGTTTTTTAAGATGTATGCCAAAATGCATGAATGTTGTGGAAATGATCATTCATTTGATTTTTTGCCTTGTTGAGCTGAGAAAACGCGTTTGTTGCGTTCTTAGAGCTGTACGAGCTCAGGAAAGTGGTTTTCTCACACAACTAATGGATATTTATGTAAAACATTCAAAATAAGTTTGTAAACATTTTTAAACAGCAAAATCTTAAAAATAATAAACAAAAAAGTAGTTTTTTAAGATGTATGCCAAAATGCATGAATGTTGTGGAAATGATCATTCATTAGACTTTCTGCCTTGTTGAGCTGAGAAAACGCGTTTGTTGCGTTCTTAGAGCTGTACGGGCTCAGGAAAGTGGTTTTCTCACACAACTAATGGATATTTATGTGAAACATACAAAATAAGTTTGTAAACATTTTTAAACAGCAAAATCTTAAAAATAATAAACAAAAAAGTAGTTTTTTAAGATGTATGCCAAAATGCATGAATTTTGTGGAAATGATCATTCATTAGATTTTCTGCCTTGTTGAGCTGAGAAAACGCGTTTGTTGCGTTCTTAGAGCTGTACGAGCTCAGGAAAGTGGTTTTCTCACACAACTAATGGATATTTATGTAAAACAAACAAAATAAGTTTGTAAACATTTTTAAACAGCAAAATCTTAAAAATAATAAACAAAAAAGTTGTTTTTTTAAGATGTATGCCAAAATTCATGAATGTTGTGGAAATGATCATTCATTTGATTTTTTGCCTTGTTAAGCTGAGAAAACGCGTTTGCTGCGTTCTTAGAGCTGTACGAGCTCAGGAAAGTGGTTTTCTCACACAACTAATGGATATTTATGTAAAACATTCAAAATAAGTTTGTAAACATTTTTAAACAGCAAAATCTTAAAAATAATGAACAAAAAAGTTGTTTTTTAACGTCATTCAAAAAACATGAATGTTGTGGAAATGATCATTCATTAGATTTTCTGCCTTGTTGAGCTGCGTTCTTAGAGCTGTACGAGCTCAGGAAAGTGGTTTTCTCACACAACTAATGGATATTTATGTAAAACATTCAAAATAAGTTTGTAAACATTTTTAAACAGCAAAACCTTAAAAATAATAAACAAAAAAGTAGTTTTTTAAGATGTATGCCAAAATGCATGAATGTTGTGGAAATGATTATTCATTTGATTTTTTGCCTTGTTGAGCTGAGAAAACGCGTTTGTTGCGTTCTTAGAGCTGTACGAGCTCAGGAAAGTGGTTTTCTCACACAACTAATGGATATTTATGTAAAACATTCAAAATAAGTTTGTAAACATTTTTAAACAGCAAAATCTTAAAAATAATTAACAAAAAAGTTGTTTTTTAAAATGTCAGTCAAAAAACATGAATGTTGTGGAAATGATCATTCATTAGATTTTCTGCCTTGTTGAGCTGAGAAAACGCGTTTGCTGTGTTCTTAGAGCTGTACGAGCTCAGGAAAGTGGTTTTCTCACACAACTAATGGATATTTATGTAAAACATACAAAATAAATTTGTAAACATTTTTAAACAGCAAAATCTTAAAAATAATAAACAAAAAAGTTGTTTTTTAACATGTCATTCAAAAAACATGAATGTTGTGGAAATGATCATTCATTAGATTTTCTGCCTTGTTGAGCTGAGAAAACGCGTTTGCTGTGTTCTTAGAGCTGTACGAGCTCAGGAAAGTGGTTTTCTCACACAACTAATGGATATTTATGTAAAACATACAAAATAAATTTGTAAACATTTTTAAACAGCAAAATCTTAAAAATAATAAACAAAAAAGTTGTTTTTTAAAATGTATGCCAAAATGCATGAATGTTGTGGAAATGATCATTCATTTGATTTTTTGCCTTGTTGAGCTGAGAAAACGCGTTTGTTGCGTTCTTAGAACTGTACGAGCTCAGGAAAGTGGTTTTCTCACACAACTAATGGATATTTATGTAAAACATACAAAATAAGTTTGTAAACATTTTTAAACAGCAAAACCTTAAAAATAATAAACAAAAAAGTAGTTTTTTAAGATGTATGCCAAAATGCATGAATGTTGTGGAAATGATCATTCATTTGATTTTTTGCCTTGTTGAGCTGAGAAAACGCGTTTGTTGCGTTCTTAGAGCTGTACGAGCTCAGGAAAGTGGTCTTCTCACACAACTAATGGATATTTATGTAAAACATTCAAAATAAGTTTGTAAACATTTTTAAACAGCAAAATCTTAAAAATAATAAACAAAAAAGTAGTTTTTTAACATGTCAATGAAAAAACATGAATGTTGTGGAAATGATCATTCATTAGATTTTCTGCCTTGTTGAGCTGAGAAAACGCGTTTGCTGCGTTCTTAGAGCTGTACGAGCTCAGGAAAGTGGTTTTCTCACACAACTAATGGATATTTATGTAAAACATTCAAAATAAGTTTGTAAACATTTTTAAACAGCAAAACCTTAAAAATAATAAACAAAAAAGTAGTTTTTTAAGATGTATGCCAAAATGCATGAATGTTGTGGAAATGATCATTCATTTGATTTTTTGCCTTGTTGAGCTGAGCAAACGCGTTTGCTGCGTTCTTAGAGCTGTACGAGCTCAGGAAAGTGGTTTTCTCACACAACTAATGGATATTTATGTAAAACATTCAAAATAAGTTTGTAAACATTTTTAAACAGCAAAACCTTAAAAATAATAAACAAAAAAGTAGTTTTTTAAGATGTATGCCAAAATGCATGAATGTTGTGGAAATGATCATTCATTTGATTTTTTGCCTTGTTGAGCTGAGAAAACGCGTTTGTTGCGTTCTTAGAGCTGTACGAGCTCAGGAAAGTGGTTTTCTCACACAAATAATGGAAATTTATGTAAAACAAACAAAATAAGTTTGTAAACATTTTTAAACAGCAAAATCTTAAAAATAATAAACAAATAAGTTGTTTTTTTCAGATGTATGCCAAAATGCATGAATGTTGTGGAAATGATCATTCATTTGATTTTTTGCCTTGTTGAGCTGAGAAAACGCGTTTGCTGCGTTCTTAGAGCTGTACGAGCTCAGGAAAGTGGTTTTCTCACACAACTAATGGATATTTATGTAAAACATTCAAAATAAGTTTGTAAACATTTTTAAACAGCAAAATCTTAAAAATAATGAACAAAAAAGTTGTTTTTTAACGTCATTCAAAAAACATGAATGTGGTGGAAATGATCATTCATTAGATTTTCTGCCTTGTTGAGCTGAGAAAACGCGTTTGCTGCGTTCTTAGAGCTGTACGAGCTCAGGAAAGTGGTTTTCTCACACAACTAATGGATATTTATGTAAAACATTCAAAATAAGTTTGTAAACATTTTTAAAAAGCAAAACCTTAAAAATAATGAACAAAAAAGTAGTTTTTTAAGATGTATGCCAAAATGCATGAATGTTGTGGAAATGATCATTCATTTGATTTTTTGCCTTGTTGAGCTGAGAAAACGCGTTTGTTGCGTTCTTAGAGCTGTACGAGCTCAGGAAAGTGGTTTTCTCACACAACTAATGGATATTTATGTAAAACATTCAAAATAAGTTTGTAAACATTTTTAAACAGCAAAATCTTAAAAATAATGAACAAAAAAGTTGTTTTTTAACGTCATTCAAAAAACATGAATGTTGTGGAAATGATCATTCATTAGATTTTCTGCCTTGTTGAGCTGAGAAAACGCGTTTGTTGCGTTCTTAGAGCTGTACGAGCTCAGGAAAGTGGTTTTCTCACACAACTAATGGATATTTATGTAAAACACACAAAATAAGTTTGTAAACATTTTTAAACAGCAAAATCTTAAAAATAATAAACAAAAAAGTTGTTTTTTAACATGCCTTTCAAAAAACATGAATGTTGTGGAAATGATCATTCATTAGATTTTCTGCCTTGTTGAGTTGAGAAAACGCGTTTGCTGTGTTCCTAGAGCTGTACGAGCTCAGGAAAGTGGTTTTCTCACACAACTAATGGATATTTATGTAAAACATACAAAATAAATTTGTAAACATTTTTAAACAGCAAAATCTTAAAAATAATAAACAAAAAAGTTGTTTTTTAAAATGTATGCCAAAATGCATGAATGTTGTGGAAATGATCATTCATTTGATTTTTTGCCTTGTTGAGCTGAGAAAACGCGTTTGTTGCGTTCTTAGAGCTGTACGAGCTCAGGAAAGTGGTTTTCTCACACAACTAATGGATATTTATGTAAAACATACAAAATAAGTTTGTAAACATTTACACAACTAATGGATATTTATGTAAAACATTCAAAATAAGTTTGTAAACATTTTTAAACAGCAAAATCTTAAAAATAATAAACAAAAAAGTTGTTTTTTAACATGTCAATGAAAAAACATGAATGTTGTGGAAATGATCATTCATTAGATTTTCTGCCTTGTTGAGCTGAGAAAACGCGTTTGCTGCGTTCTTAGAGCTGTACGAGCTCAGGAAAGTGGTTTTCTCACTCAATTAATGGATATTTATGTAAAACATTCAAAATAAGTTTGTAAACATTTTTAAACAGCAAAACCTTAAAAATAATAAACAAAAAAGTAGTTTTTTAGGATGTATGCCAAAATGCATGAATGTTGTGGAAATGATCATTCATTTGATTTTTTGCCTTGTTGAGCTGAGAAAACGCGTTTGCTGCGTTCTTAGAGCTGTACGAGCTCAGGAAAGTGGTTTTCTCACACAACTAATGGATATTTATGTAAAACATTCAAAATAAGTTTGTAAACATTTTTAAACAGCAAAACCTTAAAAATAATAATCAAAAAATTAGTTTTTTAAGATGTATGCCAAAATGCATGAATGTTGTGGAAATGATCATTCATTTGATTTTTTGCCTTGTTGAGCTGAGAAAACGCGTTTGTTGCGTTCTTAGAGCTGTACGAGCTCAGGAAAGTGGTTTTCTCACACAACTAATGGATATTTATGTAAAACATTCAAAATAAGTTTGTAAACATTTTTAAACAGCAAAATCTTAAAAATAATAAACAAAAAAGTTGTTTTTTAAGATGTATGCCAAAATGCATGAATGTTGTGGAAATGATCATTCATTAGATTTTCTGCCTTGTTGAGCTGAGAAAACGCGTTTGTTGCTTTCTTAGAGCTGTACGAGCTCAGGAAAGTGGTTTTCTCACACAACTAATGGATATTTATGTAAAACATTCAAAATAAGTTTGTAAACATTTTTAAACAGCAAAATCTTAAAAATAATAAACAAAAAAGTTGTTTTTTAACATGCCTTTCAAAAAACATGAATGTTGTGGAAATGATCATTCATTAGATTTTCTGCCTTGTTGAGTTGAGAAAACGCGTTTGCTGTGTTCTTAGAGCTGTACGAGCTCAGGAAAGTGGTTTTCTCACACAACTAATGGATATTTATGTAAAACATACAAAATAAATTTGTAAACATTTTTAAACAGCAAAATCTTAAAAATAATAAACAAAAAAGTTGTTTTTTAAAATGTATGCCAAAATGCATGAATGTTGTGGAAATGATCATTCATTTGATTTTTTGCCTTGTTGAGCTGAGAAAACGCGTTTGTTGCGTTCTTAGAGCTGTACGAGCTCAGGAAAGTGGTTTTCTCACACAACTAATGGATATTTATGTAAAACATACAAAATAAGTTTGTAAACATTTTTAAACAGCAAAACTTAAAAAATAATAAACAAAAAAGTAGTTTTTTAAGATGTATGCCAAAATGCATGAATGTCGTGGAAATGATCATTCATTTGATTTTTTGCCTTGTTGAGCTGAGAAAACGCGTTTGTTGCGTTCTTAGAGCTGTACGAGCTCAGGAAAGTGGTTTTCTCACACAACTAATGGATATTTATGTAAAACATTCAAAATAAGTTTGTAAACATTTTTAAACAGCAAAACCTTAAAAATAATAAACAAAAAAGTAGTTTTTTAAGATGTATGCCAAAATGCATGAATGTTGTGGAAATGATCATTCATTAGATTTTTTGCCTTGTTGAGCTGAGAAAACGCGTTTGTTGCGTTCTTAGAGCTGTACGAGCTCAGGAAAGTGGTTTTCTCACACAACTAATGGATATTTATGTAAAACATTCAAAATAAGTTTGTAAACATTTTTAAACAGCAAAACCTTAAAAATAATAAACAAAAAAGTAGTTTTTTAAGATGTATGCCAAAATGCATGAATGTTGTGGAAATGATTATTCATTTGATTTTTTGCCTTGTTGAGCTGAGAAAACGCGTTTGTTGCGTTCTTAGAGCTGTACGAGCTCAGGAAAGTGGTTTTCTCACACACCTAATGGATATTTATGTAAAACATTCAAAATAAGTTTGTAAACATTTTTAAACAGCAAAATCTTAAAAATAATAAACAAAAAAGTTGTTTTTTAACATGTCATTCAAAAAACATGAATGTTGTGGAAATGATCATTCATTAGATTTTCTGCCTTGTTGAGCTGAGAAAACGCGTTTGCTGTGTTCTTAGAGCTGTACGAGCTCAGGAAAGTGGTTTTCTCACACAACTAATGGATATTTATGTAAAACATACAAAATAAATTTGTAAACATTTTTAAACAGCAAAATCTTAAAAATAATAAACAAAAAAGTTGTTTTTTAAAATGTATGCCAAAATGCATGAATGTTGTGGAAATGATCATTCATTTGATTTTTTGCCTTGTTGAGCTGAGAAAACGCGTTTGTTGCGTTCTTAGAGCTGTACGAGCTCAGGAAAGTGGTTTTCTCACACAACTAATGGATATTTATGTAAAACATACAAAATAAGTTTGTAAACATTTACACAACTAATGGATATTTATGTAAAACATTCAAAATAAGTTTGTAAACATTTTTAAACAGCAAAATCTTAAAAATAATAAACAAAAAAGTTGTTTTTTAACATGTCAATGAAAAAACATGAATGTTGTGGAAATGATCATTCATTAGATTTTCTGCCTTGTTGAGCTGAGAAAACGCGTTTGCTGCGTTCTTAGAGCTGTACGAGCTCAGGAAAGTGGTTTTCTCACACAATTAATGGATATTTATGTAAAACATTCAAAATAAGTTTGTAAACATTTTTAAACAGCAAAACCTTAAAAATAATAAACAAAAAAGTAGTTTTTTAAGATGTATGCCAAAATGCATGAATGTTGTGGAAATGATTATTCATTTGATTTTTTGCCTTGTTGAGCTGAGAAAACGCGTTTGTTGCGTTCTTAGAGCTGTACGAGCTCAGGAAAGTGGTTTTCTCACACAACTAATGGATATTTATGTAAAACATTCAAAATAAGTTTGTAAACATTTTTAAACAGCAAAATCTTAAAAATAATAAACAAAAAAGTTGTTTTTTAACATGTCAATGATAAAACATGAATGTTGTGGAAATGATCATTCATTAGATTTTCTGCCTTGTTGAGCTGAGAAAACGCGTTTGCTGCGTTCTTAGAGCTGTACGAGCTCAGGAAAGTGGTTTTCTCACACAATTAATGGATATTTATGTAAAACATTCAAAATAAGTTTGTAAACATTTTTAAACAGCAAAACCTTAAAAATAATAAACAAAAAAGTAGTTTTTTAAGATGTATGCCAAAATGCATGAATGTTGTGGAAATGATTATTCATTTGATTTTTTGCCTTGTTGAGCTGAGAAAACGCGTTTGCTGCGTTCTTAGAGCTGTACGAGCTCAGGAAAGTGGTTTTCTCACACAACTAATGGATATTTATGTAAAACATTCAAAATAAGTTTGTAAACATTTTTAAACAGCAAAATCTTAAAAATAATAAACAAAAAAGTTGTTTTTTAAAATGTAGGCCAAAATGCATGAATGTTGTGGAAATGATCATTCATTTGATTTTTTGCCTTGTTGAGCTGAGAAAACGCGTTTGTTGCGTTCTTAGAGCTGTACGAGCTCAGGAAAGTGGTTTTCTCACACAACTAATGGATATTTATGTAAAACATACAAAATAAGTTTGTAAACATTTTTAAACAGCAAAACCTTAAAAATAATAAACAAAAAAGTAGTTTTTTAAGATGTATGCCAAAATGCATGAATGTCGTGGAAATGATCATTCATTTGATTTGTTGCCTTGTTGAGCTGAGAAAACGCGTTTGTTGCGTTCTTAGAGCTGTACGAGCTCAGGAAAGTGGTTTTCTCACACAACTAATGGATATTTATGTAAAACATTCAAAATAAGTTTGTAAACATTTTTAAACAGCAAAACCTTAAAAATAATAAACAAAAAAGTAGTTTTTTAAGATGTATGCCAAAATGCATGAATGTTGTGGAAATGATCATTCATTTGATTTTTTGCCTTGTTGAGCTGAGAAAACGCGTTTGTTGCGTTCTTAGAGCTGTACGAGCTCAGGAAAGTGGTTTTCTCACACAACTAATGGATATTTATGTAAAACATTCAAAATAAGTTTGTAAACATTTTTAAACAGCAAAATCTTAAAAATAATAAACAAAAAAGTTGTTTTTTTAAGATGTATGCCAAAATTCATGAATGTTGTGGAAATGATCATTCATTTGATTTTTTGCCTTGTTAAGCTGAGAAAACGCGTTTGCTGCGTTCTTAGAGCTGTACGAGCTCAGGAAAGTGGTTTTCTCACACAACTAATGGATATTTATGTAAAACATTCAAAATAAGTTTGTAAACATTTTTAAACAGCAAAATCTTAAAAATAATGAACAAAAAAGTTGTTTTTTAACGTCATTCAAAAAACATGAATGTTGTGGAAATGATCATTCATTAGATTTTCTGCCTTGTTGAGCTGCGTTCTTAGAGCTGTACGAGCTCAGGAAAGTGGTTTTCTCACACAACTAATGGATATTTATGTAAAACATTCAAAATAAGTTTGTAAACATTTTTAAACAGCAAAACCTTAAAAATAATAAACAAAAAAGTAGTTTTTTAAGATGTATGCCAAAATGCATGAATGTTGTGGAAATGATCATTCATTTGATTTTTTGCCTTGTTGAGCTGAGCAAACGCGTTTGCTGCGTTCTTAGAGCTGTACGAGCTCAGGAAAGTGGTTTTCTCACACAACTAATGGATATTTATGTAAAACATTCAAAATAAGTTTGTAAACATTTTTAAAAAGCAAAACCTTAAAAATAATAAACAAAAAAGTAGTTTTTTAAGATGTATGCCAAAATGCATGAATGTTGTGGAAATGATCATTCATTTGATTTTTTGCCTTGTTGAGCTGAGAAAACGCGTTTGTTGCGTTCTTAGAGCTGTACGAGCTCAGGAAAGTGGTTTTCTCACACAACTAATGGAAATTTATGTAAAACAAACAAAATAAGTTTGTAAACATTTTTAAACAGCAAAATCTTAAAAATAATAAACAAATAAGTTGTTTTTTTAAGATGTATGCCAAAATGCATGAATGTTGTGGAAATGATCATTCATTTGATTTTTTGCCTTGTTGAGCTGAGAAAACGCGTTTGCTGCGTTCTTAGAGCTGTACGAGCTTAGGAAAGTGGTTTTCTCACACAACTAATGGATATTTATGTAAAACATTCAAAATAAGTTTGTAAACATTTTTAAACAGCAAAACCTTAAAAATAATAAACAAAAAAGTAGTTTTTTAAGATGTATGCCAAAATGCATGAATGTTGTGGAAATGATCATTCATTTGATTTTTTGCCTTGTTGAGCTGAGAAAACGCGTTTGTTGCGTTCTTAGAGCTGTACGAGCTCAGGAAAGTGGTTTTCTCACACAACTAATGGATATTTATGTAAGACATTCAAAATAAGTTTGTAAACATTTTTAAACAGCAAAATCTTAAAAATAATAAACAAAAAAGTTGTTTTTTAACATGTCATTCAAAAAACATGAATGTTGTGGAAATGATCATTCATTAGATTTTCTGCTTTGTTGAGCTGAGAAAACGCGTTTGTTGCGATCTTAGAGCTGTACGAGCTCAGGAAAGTGGTTTTCTCACACAACTAATGGATATTTATGTAAAACACACAAAATAAGTTTGTAAACATTTTTAAACAGCAAAATCTTAAAAATAATAAACAAAAAAGTTGTTTTTTAACATGCCTTTCAAAAAACATGAATGTTGTGGAAATGATCATTCATTTGATTTTTTGCCTTGTTGAGCTGAGAAAACGCGTTTGTTGCGTTCTTAGAGCTGTACGAGCTCAGGAAAGTGGTTTTCTCACACAACTAATGGATATTTATGTAAAACATACAAAATAAGTTTGTAAACATTTACACAACTAATGGATATTTATGTAAAACATTCAAAATAAGTTTGTAAACATTTTTAAACAGCAAAATCTTAAAAATAATAAACAAAAAAGTTGTTTTTTAACATGTCAATCAAAAAACATGAATGTTGTGGAAATGATCATTCATTAGATTTTCTGCCTTGTTGAGCTGAGAAAACGCGTTTGCTGCGTTCTTAGAGCTGTACGAGCTCAGGAAAGTGGTTTTCTCACACAACTAATGGATATTTATGTAAAACATTCAAAATAAGTTTGTAAACATTTTTAAACAGCAAAACCTTAAAAATAATAAACAAAAAAGTAGTTTTTTAAGATGTATGCCAAAATGCATGAATGTTGTGGAAATGATCATTCATTTGATTTTTTGCCTTGTTGAGCTGAGAAAACGCGTTTGTTGCGTTCTTAGAGCTGTACGAGCTCAGGAAAGTGGTTTTCTCACACAACTAATGGATATTTATGTAAAACATTCAAAATAAGTTTGTAAACATTTTTAAACAGCAAAACCTTAAAAATAATAAACAAAAAAGTAGTTTTTTAAGATGTATGCCAAAATGCATGAATGTTGTGGAAATGATCATTCATTTGATTTTTTGCCTTGTTGAGCTGAGAAAACGCGTTTGTTGCGTTCTTAGAGCTGTACGAGCTCAGGAAAGTGGTTTTCTCACACAACTAATGGAAATTTATGTAAAACAAACAAAATAAGTTTGTAAACATTTTTAAACAGCAAAATCTTAAAAATAATAAACAAATAAGTTGTTTTTTTAAGATGTATGCCAAAATGCATGAATGTTGTGGAAATGATCATTCATTTGATTTTTTGCCTTGTTGAGCTGAGAAAACGCGTTTGCTGCGTTCTTAGAGCTGTACGAGCTTAGGAAAGTGGTTTTCTCACACAACTAATGGATATTTATGTAAAACATTCAAAATAAGTTTGTAAACATTTTTAAACAGCAAAACCTTAAAAATAATAAACAAAAAAGTAGTTTTTTAAGATGTATGCCAAAATGCATGAATGTTGTGGAAATGATCATTCATTTGATTTTTTGCCTTGTTGAGCTGAGAAAACGCGTTTGTTGCGTTCTTAGAGCTGTACGAGCTCAGGAAAGTGGTTTTCTCACACAACTAATGGATATTTATGTAAGACATTCAAAATAAGTTTGTAAACATTTTTAAACAGCAAAATCTTAAAAATAATAAACAAAAAAGTTGTTTTTTAACATGTCATTCAAAAAACATGAATGTTGTGGAAATGATCATTCATTAGATTTTCTGCTTTGTTGAGCTGAGAAAACGCGTTTGTTGCGATCTTAGAGCTGTACGAGCTCAGGAAAGTGGTTTTCTCACACAACTAATGGATATTTATGTAAAACACACAAAATAAGTTTGTAAACATTTTTAAACAGCAAAATCTTAAAAATAATAAACAAAAAAGTTGTTTTTTAACATGCCTTTCAAAAAACATGAATGTTGTGGAAATGATCATTCATTTGATTTTTTGCCTTGTTGAGCTGAGAAAACGCGTTTGTTGCGTTCTTAGAGCTGTACGAGCTCAGGAAAGTGGTTTTCTCACACAACTAATGGATATTTATGTAAAACATACAAAATAAGTTTGTAAACATTTACACAACTAATGGATATTTATGTAAAACATTCAAAATAAGTTTGTAAACATTTTTAAACAGCAAAATCTTAAAAATAATAAACAAAAAAGTTGTTTTTTAACATGTCAATCAAAAAACATGAATGTTGTGGAAATGATCATTCATTAGATTTTCTGCCTTGTTGAGCTGAGAAAACGCGTTTGCTGCGTTCTTAGAGCTGTACGAGCTCAGGAAAGTGGTTTTCTCACACAACTAATGGATATTTATGTAAAACATTCAAAATAAGTTTGTAAACATTTTTAAACAGCAAAACCTTAAAAATAATAAACAAAAAAGTAGTTTTTTAAGATGTATGCCAAAATGCATGAATGTTGTGGAAATGATCATTCATTTGATTTTTTGCCTTGTTGAGCTGAGAAAACGCGTTTGTTGCGTTCTTAGAGCTGTACGAGCTCAGGAAAGTGGTTTTCTCACACAACTAATGGATATTTATGTAAAACATTCAAAATAAGTTTGTAAACATTTTTAAACAGCAAAATCTTAAAAATAATAAACAAAAAAGTTGTTTTTTGACATGTCAATCAAAAAACATGAATGTTGTGGAAATGATCATTCATTAGATTTTCTGCCTTGTTGAGCTGAGAAAACGCGTTTGCTGCGTTCTTAGAGCTGTACGAGCTCAGGAAAGTGGTTTTCTCACACAACTAATGGATATTTATGTAAAACATTCAAAATAAGTTTGTAAACATTTTTAAACAGCAAAACCTTAAAAATAATAAACAAAAAAGTAGTTTTTTAAGATGTATGCCAAAATGCATGAATGTTGTGGAAATGATCATTCATTTGATTTTTTGCCTTGTTGAGCTGAGAAAACGCGTTTGCTGCGTTCTTAGAGCTGTACGAGCTCAGGAAAGTGGTTTTCTCACACAACTAATGGATATTTATGTAAAACATTCAAAATAAGTTTGTAAACATTTTTAAACAGCAAAACCTTAAAAATAATAAACAAAAAAGTAGTTTTTTTAAGATGTATGCCAAAATGCATGAATGTTGTGGAAATGATCATTCATTTGATTTTTTGCCTTGTTGAGCTGAGAAAACGCGTTTGTTGCGTTCTTAGAGCTGTACGAGCTCAGGAAAGTGGTTTTCTCACACAACTAATGGATATTTATGTAAAACATTCAAAATAAGTTTGTAAACATTTTTAAACAGCAAAACCTTAAAAATAATAAACAAAAAAGTAGTTTTTTAAGATGTATGCCAAAATGCATGAATGTTGTGGAAATGATCATTCATTAGATTTTCTGCCTTGTTGTGCTGAGAAAACGCGTTTGTTGCGTTTTTAGAGCTGTACGAGCTCAGGAAAGTGGTTTTCTCACACAACTAATGGATATTTATGTAAAACATTCAAAATAAGTTTGTAAACATTTTTAAACAGCAAAACCTTAAAAATAATAAACAAAAAAGTTGTTTTTTAAGATGTATGCCAAAATGCATGAATGTTGTGGAAATGATCATTCATTTGATTTTTTGCCTTGTTGAGCTGAGAAAACGCGTTTGCTGCGTTCTTAGAGCTGTACGAGCTCAGGAAAGTGGTTTTCGCACACAACTAATGGATATTTATGTAAAACATTCAAAATAAGTTTGTAAATATTTTTAAACAGCAAAACCTTAAAAATAATAAACAAAAAAGTAGTTTTTTAAGATGTATGCCAAAATGCATGAATGTTGTGGAAATGATCATTCATTAGATTTTCTGCCTTGTTGAGCTGAGAAAACACGTTTGCTGCGTTCTTAGAGCTGTACGAGCTCAGGAAAGTGGTTTTCTCACACAACTAATGGATATTTATGTAAAACATTCAAAATAAGTTTGTAAACATTTTTAAACAGCAAAACCTTAAAAATAATAAACAAAAAAGTAGTTTTTTAAGATGTATGCCAAAATGCATGAATGTTGTGGAAATGATCATTCATTAGATTTTCTGCCTTGTTGAGCTGAGAAAACGCGTTTGCTGCGTTCTTAGAGCTGTACGAGCTCAGGAAAGTGGTTTTCTCACACAACTAATGGATATTTATGTAAAACATTCAAAATAAGTTTGTAAACATTTTTAAACAGCAAAACCTTAAAAATAATAAACAAAAAAGTTGTTTTTGAAGATGTATGCCAAAATGCATGAATGTTGTGGAAATGATCATTCATTAGATTTTCTGCCTTGTTGAGCTGAGAAAACGCGTTTGCTGCGTTCTTAGAGCTGTACGAGCTCAGGAAAGTGGTCTTCTCACACAACTAATGGATATTTATGTAAAACATTCAAAATAAGTTTGTAAACATTTTTAAACAGCAAAACCTTAAAAATAATAAACAAAAAAGTAGTTTTTTAAGATGTATGCCAAAATGCATGAATGTTGTGGAAATGATCATTCATTTGATTTTTTTGCCTTGTTGAGCTGAGAAAACGCGTTTGCTGCGTTCTTAGAGCTGTATGAGCTCAGGAAAGTGGTTTTCTCACACAACTAATGGATATTTATGTAAAACATTCAAAATAAGTTTGTAAACATTTTTAAACAGCAAAATCTTAAAAATAATAAACAAAAAAGTTGTTTTTTAACATGTCATTCAAAAAACATGAATGTTGTGGAAATGATCATTCATTAGATTTTCTGCCTTGGTGAGCTGAGAAAACGCGTTTGCTGTGTTCTTAGAGCTGTACGAGCTCAGGAAAGTGGTTTTCTCACACAACTAATGGATATTTATGTAAAACATACAAAATAAGTTTGTAAACATTTTTAAACAGCAAAATCTTAAAAATAATAAACAAAAAAGTTGTTTTTTTAAGATGTAGCCAAAATGCATGAATGTTGTGGAAATGATCATTCATTCGATATTTTGCCTTGTTGAGCTGAGAAAACGCGTTTGCTGTGTTCTTAGAGCTGTACGAGCTCGGGAAAGTGGTTTTCTCACACAACTAATGGATATTTATGTAAAACATTCAAAATAAGTTTGTAAACATTTTTAAACAGCAAAATCTTAAAAATAATAAACAAAAAAGTTGTTTTTTAAGATGTATGCCAAAATGCATGAATGTTGTGGAAATGATCATTCATTCGATTTTGTGCCTTGTTGAGCTGAGAAAACGCGTTTGCTGCGTTCTTAGAGCTGTACGAGCTCAGGAAAGTGGTTTTCTCACACAACTAATAGATATTCCTGTAAAACATACAAAATAAGTTTGTAAACATTTTTAAACAGCAAAATCTTAAAAATAATAAACAAAAAATTTGTTTTTTTAAGATGTATGTCAAAATGCATGAATGTTGTGGAAATGATCATTCATTAGATTTTCTGCCTTGTTGAGCTGAGAAAACGCGTTTGCTGTGTTCTTAGAGCTGTACGAGCTCAGGAAAGTGGTTTTCTCACACAACTAATGGATATTTATGTAAAACATACAAAATATCTTTGTAAACATTTTTAAACAGCAAAATCTTAAAAATAATAAACAAAAAAGTTGTTTTTTAAGATGTATGCCAAAATGCATGAATGTTGTGGAAATGATCATTCATTAGATTTTCTGCCTTGTTGAGCTGAGAAAACGCGTTTGTTGCGTTCTTAGAGCTGTACGAGCTCAGGAAAGTGGTTTTCTCACACAACTAATGGATATTTATGTAAAACATACAAAATAAGTTTGTAAACATTTTTAAACAGCAAAATCTTAAAAATAATAAACAAAAAAGTTGTTTTTTAAGATGTATGCCAAAATGCATGAATGTTGTGGAAATGATCATTCATTCGATTTTGTGCCTTGTTGAGCTGAGAAAACGCGTTTGCTGCGTTCTTAGAGCTGTACGAGCTCAGGAAAGTGGTTTTCTCACACAACTAATAGATATTCCTGTAAAACATACAAAATAAGTTTGTAAACATTTTTAAACAGCAAAATCTTAAAAATAATAAACAAAAAATTTGTTTTTTTAAGATGTATGTCAAAATGCATGAATGTTGTGGAAATGATCATTCATTTGATTTTTTGCCTTGTTGAGCTGAGAAACCGCGTTTGCTGCGTTCTTAGAGCTGTACGAGCTCAGGAAAGTGGTTTTCTCACACAACTAATGGATATTCATGTAAAACATTCAAAATAAGTTTGTAAACATTTTTAAACAGCAAAATCTTAAAAATAATAAACAAAAAAGTTGTTTTTTTAAGATGTATGCCAAAATGCATGAATGTTGTGGAAATGATCATTCATTTGATTTTTTGCCTTGTTGAGCTGAGAAAACGCGTTTGCTGCGTTCTTAGAGCTGTACGAGCTCAGGAAAGTGGTTTTCTCACACAACTAATGGATATTTATGTAAAACATTCAAAATAAGTTTGTAAACATTTTTAAACAGCAAAACCTTAAAAATAATAAACAAAAAAGTAGTTTTTTAAGATGTATGCCAAAATGCATGAATGTTGTGGAAATGATCATTCATTTGATTTTTTGCCTTGTTGAGCTGAGCAAACGCGTTTGTTGCGTTCTTAGAGCTGTACGAGCTCAGGAAAGTGGTTTTCTCACACAACTAATGGATATTTATGTAAAACATTCAAAATAAGTTTGTAAACATTTTTAAACAGCAAAATCTTAAAAATAATAAACAAAAAAGTTGTTTTTTAAGATGTATGCCAAAATGCATGAATGTTGTGGAAATGATCATTCATTAGATTTTCTGCCTTGTTGAGCTGAGAAAACGCGTTTGCTGTGTTCTTAGAGCTGTACGAGCTCAGGAAAGTGGTTTTCTCACACAACTAATGGATATTTATGTAAAACATACAAAATATCCTTGTAAACATTTTTAAACAGCAAAATCTTAAAAATAATAAACAAAAAAGTTGTTTTTTAAAATGTAGGCCAAAATGCATGAATGTTGTGGAAATGATCATTCATTAGATTTTCTGCCTTGTTGAGGTGAGAAAACGCGTTTGTTGCGTTCTTAGAGCTGTACGAGCTCAGGAAAGTGGTTTTCTCACACAACTAATGGATATTTATGTAAAACATACAAAATAAGTTTGTAAACATTTTTAAACAGCAAAATCTTAAAAATAATAAACAAAAAAGTTGTTTTTTTAAGATGTATGCCAAAATGCATGAATGTTGTGGAAATGATCATTCATTTTGATTTTTTGCCTTGTTGAGCTGAGAAAACGCGTTTGCTGCGTTCTTACAGCTGTACGAGCTCAGGAAAGTGGTTTTCTCACACAACTAATGGATATTTATGTAAAACATTCAAAATAAGTTTGTAAACATTTTTAAACAGCAAAACCTTAAAAATAATAAACAAAAAAGTAGTTTTTTAAGATGTATGCCAAAATGCATGAATGTTGTGGAAATGATCATTCATTTGATTTTTTGCCTTGTTGAGCTGAGCAAACGCGTTTGTTGCGTTCTTAGAGCTGTACGAGCTCAGGAAAGTGGTTTTCTCACACAACTAATGGATATTTATGTAAAACATTTAAAATAAGTTTGTAAACATTTTTAAACAGCAAAATCTTAAAAATAATAAACAAAAAAGTTGTTTTTTAAGATGTATGCCAAAATGCATGAATGTTGTGGAAATGATCATTCATTAGATTTTCTGCCTTGTTGAGCTGAGAAAACGCGTTTGCTGTGTTCTTAGAGCTGTACGAGCTCAGGAAAGTGGTTTTCTCACACAACTAATGGATATTTATGTAAAACATACAAAATATCTTTGTAAACATTTTTAAACAGCAAAATCTTAAAAATAATAAACAAAAAAGTTGTTTTTTAAGATGTATGCCAAAATGCATGAATGTTGTGGAAATGATCATTCATTAGATTTTCTGCCTTGTTGAGCTGAGAAAACGCGTTTGTTGCGTTCTTAGAGCTGTACGAGCTCAGGAAAGTGGTTTTCTCACACAACTAATGGATATTTATGTAAAACATACAAAATAAGTTTGTAAACATTTTTAAACAGCAAAATCTTAAAAATAATAAACAAAAAAGTTGTTTTTTTAAGATGTATGCCAAAATGCATGAATGTTGTGGAAATGATCATTCATTTTGATTTTTTGCCTTGTTGAGCTGAGAAAACGCGTTTGCTGCGTTCTTACAGCTGTACGAGCTCAGGAAAGTGGTTTTCTCACACAACTAATGGATATTTATGTAAAACATTCAAAATAAGTTTGTAAACATTTTTAAACAGCAAAAGCTTAAAAATAATAAACAAAAAAGTAGTTTTTTAAGATGTATGCCAAAATGCATGAATGTTGTGGAAATGATCATTCATTAGATTTTCTGCCTTGTTGAGCTGAGAAAACGCGTTTGCTGCGTTCTTAGAGCTGTACGAGCTCAGGAAAGTGGTTTTCTCACACAACTAATGGATATTTATGTAAAACATTCAAAATAAGTTTGTAAACATTTTTAAACAGCAAAACCTTAAAAATAATAAACAAAAAAGTTGTTTTTGAAGATGTATGCCAAAATGCATGAATGTTGTGGAAATGATCATTCATTTGATTTTTTGCCTTGTTGAGCTGAGCAAACGCGTTTGTTGCGTTCTTAGAGCTGTACGAGCTCAGGAAAGTGGTTTTCTCACACAACTAATGGATATTTATGTAAAACATTCAAAATAAGTTTGTAAACATTTTTAAACAGCAAAATCTTAAAAATAATAAACAAAAAAGTTGTTTTTTAAGATGTATGCCAAAATGCATGAATGTTGTGGAAATGATCATTCATTAGATTTTCTGCCTTGTTGAGCTGAGAAAACGCGTTTGCTGTGTTCTTAGAGCTGTACGAGCTCAGGAAAGTGGTTTTCTCACACAACTAATGGATATTTATGTAAAACATACAAAATATCTTTGTAAACATTTTTAAACAGCAAAATCTTAAAAATAATAAACAAAAAAGTTGTTTTTTAAGATGTATGCCAAAATGCATGAATGTTGTGGAAATGATCATTCATTAGATTTTCTGCCTTGTTGTGCTGAGAAAACGCGTTTGTTGCGTTTTTAGAGCTGTACGAGCTCAGGAAAGTGGTTTTCTCACACAACTAATGGATATTTATGTAAAACATACAAAATAAGTTTGTAAACATTTTTAAACAGCAAAATCTTAAAAATAATAAACAAAAAAGTTGTTTTTTAAGATGTATGCCAAAATGCATGAATGTTGTGGAAATGATCATTCATTAGATTTTCTGCCTTGTTGAGCTGAGAAAACGCGTTTGCTGTGTTCTTAGAGCTGTACGAGCTCAGGAAAGTGGTTTTCTCACACAACTAATGGATATTTATGTAAAACATACAAAATATCCTTGTAAACATTTTTAAACAGCAAAATCTTAAAAATAATAAACAAAAAAGTTGTTTTTTAAGATGTATGCCAAAATGCATGAATGTTGTGGAAATGATCATTCATTAGATTTTCTGCCTTGTTGTGCTGAGAAAACGCGTTTGTTGCGTTCTTAGAGCTGTACGAGCTCAGGAAAGTGGTTTTCTCACACAACTAATGGATATTTATGTAAAACATACAAAATAAGTTTGTAAACATTTTTAAACAGCAAAATCTTAAAAATAATAAACAAAAAAGTTGTTTTTTTAAGATGTATGCCAAAATGCATGAATGTTGTGGAAATGATCATTCATTTTGATTTTTTGCCTTGTTGAGCTGAGAAAACGCGTTTGCTGCGTTCTTACAGCTGTACGAGCTCAGGAAAGTGGTTTTCTCACACAACTAATGGATATTTATGTAAAACATTCAAAATAAGTTTGTAAACATTTTTAAACAGCAAAACCTTAAAAATAATAAACAAAAAAGTAGTTTTTTAAGATGTATGCCAAAATGCATGAATGTTGTGGAAATGATCATTCATTTGATTTTTTGCCTTGTTGAGCTGAGCAAACGCGTTTGTTGCGTTCTTAGAGCTGTACGAGCTCAGGAAAGTGGTTTTCTCACACAACTAATGGATATTTATGTAAAACATTTAAAATAAGTTTGTAAACATTTTTAAACAGCAAAATCTTAAAAATAATAAACAAAAAAGTTGTTTTTTAAGATGTATGCCAAAATGCATGAATGTTGTGGAAATGATCATTCATTAGATTTTCTGCCTTGTTGAGCTGAGAAAACGCGTTTGCTGTGTTCTTAGAGCTGTACGAGCTCAGGAAAGTGGTTTTCTCACACAACTAATGGATATTTATGTAAAACATACAAAATATCTTTGTAAACATTTTTAAACAGCAAAATCTTAAAAATAATAAACAAAAAAGTTGTTTTTTAAGATGTATGCCAAAATGCATGAATGTTGTGGAAATGATCATTCATTAGATTTTCTGCCTTGTTGAGCTGAGAAAACGCGTTTGTTGCGTTCTTAGAGCTGTACGAGCTCAGGAAAGTGGTTTTCTCACACAACTAATGGATATTTATGTAAAACATACAAAATAAGTTTGTAAACATTTTTAAACAGCAAAATCTTAAAAATAATAAACAAAAAAGTTGTTTTTTTAAGATGTATGCCAAAATGCATGAATGTTGTGGAAATGATCATTCATTTTGATTTTTTGCCTTGTTGAGCTGAGAAAACGCGTTTGCTGCGTTCTTACAGCTGTACGAGCTCAGGAAAGTGGTTTTCTCACACAACTAATGGATATTTATGTAAAACATTCAAAATAAGTTTGTAAACATTTTTAAACAGCAAAAGCTTAAAAATAATAAACAAAAAAGTAGTTTTTTAAGATGTATGCCAAAATGCATGAATGTTGTGGAAATGATCATTCATTAGATTTTCTGCCTTGTTGAGCTGAGAAAACGCGTTTGCTGCGTTCTTAGAGCTGTACGAGCTCAGGAAAGTGGTTTTCTCACACAACTAATGGATATTTATGTAAAACATTTAAAATAAGTTTGTAAACATTTTTAAACAGCAAAATCTTAAAAATAATAAACAAAAAAGTTGTTTTTTAAGATGTATGCCAAAATGCATGAATGTTGTGGAAATGATCATTCATTAGATTTTCTGCCTTGTTGAGCTGAGAAAACGCGTTTGCTGTGTTCTTAGAGCTGTACGAGCTCAGGAAAGTGGTTTTCTCACACAACTAATGGATATTTATGTAAAACATACAAAATATCTTTGTAAACATTTTTAAACAGCAAAATCTTAAAAATAATAAACAAAAAAGTTGTTTTTTAAGATGTATGCCAAAATGCATGAATGTTGTGGAAATGATCATTCATTAGATTTTCTGCCTTGTTGAGCTGAGAAAACGCGTTTGTTGCGTTCTTAGAGCTGTACGAGCTCAGGAAAGTGGTTTTCTCACACAACTAATGGATATTTATGTAAAACATACAAAATAAGTTTGTAAACATTTTTAAACAGCAAAATCTTAAAAATAATAAACAAAAAAGTTGTTTTTTTAAGATGTATGCCAAAATGCATGAATGTTGTGGAAATGATCATTCATTTTGATTTTTTGCCTTGTTGAGCTGAGAAAACGCGTTTGCTGCGTTCTTACAGCTGTACGAGCTCAGGAAAGTGGTTTTCTCACACAACTAATGGATATTTATGTAAAACATTCAAAATAAGTTTGTAAACATTTTTAAACAGCAAAAGCTTAAAAATAATAAACAAAAAAGTAGTTTTTTAAGATGTATGCCAAAATGCATGAATGTTGTGGAAATGATCATTCATTAGATTTTCTGCCTTGTTGAGCTGAGAAAACGCGTTTGCTGCGTTCTTAGAGCTGTACGAGCTCAGGAAAGTGGTTTTCTCACACAACTAATGGATATTTATGTAAAACATTCAAAATAAGTTTGTAAACATTTTTAAACAGCAAAACCTTAAAAATAATAAACAAAAAAGTTGTTTTTGAAGATGTATGCCAAAATGCATGAATGTTGTGGAAATGATCATTCATTTGATTTTTTGCCTTGTTGAGCTGAGCAAACGCGTTTGTTGCGTTCTTAGAGCTGTACGAGCTCAGGAAAGTGGTTTTCTCACACAACTAATGGATATTTATGTAAAACATTCAAAATAAGTTTGTAAACATTTTTAAACAGCAAAATCTTAAAAATAATAAACAAAAAAGTTGTTTTTTAAGATGTATGCCAAAATGCATGAATGTTGTGGAAATGATCATTCATTAGATTTTCTGCCTTGTTGAGCTGAGAAAACGCGTTTGCTGTGTTCTTAGAGCTGTACGAGCTCAGGAAAGTGGTTTTCTCACACAACTAATGGATATTTATGTAAAACATACAAAATATCTTTGTAAACATTTTTAAACAGCAAAATCTTAAAAATAATAAACAAAAAAGTTGTTTTTTAAGATGTATGCCAAAATGCATGAATGTTGTGGAAATGATCATTCATTAGATTTTCTGCCTTGTTGAGCTGAGAAAACGCGTTTGTTGCGTTCTTAGAGCTGTACGAGCTCAGGAAAGTGGTTTTCTCACACAACTAATGGATATTTATGTAAAACATACAAAATAAGTTTGTAAACATTTTTAAACAGCAAAATCTTAAAAATAATAAACAAAAAAGTTGTTTTTTTAAGATGTATGCCAAAATGCATGAATGTTGTGGAAATGATCATTCATTTTGATTTTTTGCCTTGTTGAGCTGAGAAAACGCGTTTGCTGCGTTCTTACAGCTGTACGAGCTCAGGAAAGTGGTTTTCTCACACAACTAATGGATATTTATGTAAAACATTCAAAATAAGTTTGTAAACATTTTTAAACAGCAAAACCTTAAAAATAATAAACAAAAAAGTAGTTTTTTAAGATGTATGCCAAAATGCATGAATGTTGTGGAAATGATCATTCATTAGATTTTCTGCCTTGTTGAGCTGAGAAAACGCGTTTGCTGCGTTCTTAGAGCTGTACGAGATCAGGAAAGTGGTTTTCTCACACAACTAATGGATATTTATGTAAAACATTCAAAATAAGTTTGTAAACATTTTTAAACAGCAAAACCTTAAAAATAATAAACAAAAAAGTTGTTTTTGAAGATGTATGCCAAAATGCATGAATGTTGTGGAAATGATCATTCATTAGATTTTCTGCCTGTTGAGCTGAGAAAACGCGTTTGCTGCGTTCTTAGAGCTGTACGAGCTCAGGAAAGTGGTCTTCTCACACAACTAATGGATATTTATGTAAAACATTCAAAATAAGTTTGTAAACATTTTTAAACAGCAAAACCTTAAAAATAATAAACAAAAAAGTAGTTTTTTAAGATGTATGCCAAAATGCATGAATGTTGTGGAAATGATCATTCATTTGATTTTTTTGCCTTGTTGAGCTGAGAAAACGCGTTTGCTGCGTTCTTAGAGCTGTACGAGCTCAGGAAAGTGGTTTTCTCACACAACTAATGGATATTTATGTAAAACATTCAAAATAAGTTTGTAAACATTTTTAAACAGCAAAATCTTAAAAATAATAAACAAAAAAGTTGTTTTTTAACATGTCATTCAAAAAACATGAATGTTGTGGAAATGATCATTCATTAGATTTTCTGCCTTGTTGAGCTAAGAAAATGCGTTTGCTGCGTTCCTAGAGCTGTACGAGCTCAGGAAAGTGGTCTTCTCACACAACTAATGGATATTTATGTAAAACATTCAAAATAAGTTTGTAAACATTTTTAAACAGCAAAATCTTAAAAATAATAAACAAAAAAGTTGTTTTTTAACATGTCATTCAAAAAACATGAATGTTGTGGAAATGATCATTCATTAGAATTTCTGCCTTGTTGAGCTGAGAAAACGCGTTTGCTGTGTTCTTAGAGCTGTACGAGCTCAGGAAAGTGGTTTTCTCACACAACTAATGGATATTTATGTAAAACATACAAAATAAATTTGTAAACATTTTTAAACAGCAAAATCTTAAAAATAATAAACAAAAAAGTTGTTTTTGAAGATGTATGCCAAAATGCATGAATGTTGTGGAAATGATCATTCATTAGATTTTCTGCCTTGTTGAGCTGAGAAAACGCGTTTGCTGCGTTCTTAGAGCTGTACGAGCTCAGGAAAGTGGTCTTCTCACACAACTAATGCATATTTATGTAAAACATTCAAAATAAGTTTGTAAACATTTTTAAACAGCAAAACCTTAAAAATAATAAACAAAAAAGTAGTTTTTTAAGATGTATGCCAAAATGCATGAATGTTGTGGAAATGATCATTCATTAGATTTTCTGCCTTGTTGAGCTGAGAAAACGCGTTTGCTGCGTTCTTAGAGCTGTACGAGCTCAGGAAAGTGGTCTTCTCACACAACTAATGGATATTTATGTAAAACATTCAAAATAAGTTTGTAAACATTTTTAAACAGCAAAACCTTAAAAATAATAAACAAAAAAGTAGTTTTTTAAGATGTATGCCAAAATGCATGAATGTTGTGGAAATGATCATTCATTTGATTTTTTTGCCTTGTTGAGCTGAGAAAACGCGTTTGTTGCGTTCTTAGAGCTGTACGAGCTCAGGAAAGTGGTCTTCTCACACAACTAATGGATATTTATGTAAAACATTCAAAATAAGTTTGTAAACATTTTTAAACAGCAAAACCTTAAAAATAATAAACAAAAAAGTAGTTTTTTAAGATGTATGCCAAAATGCATGAATGTTGTGGAAATGATCATTCATTTGATTTTTTTGCCTTGTTGAGCTGAGAAAACGCGTTTGTTGCGTTCTTAGAGCTGTACGAGCTCAGGAAAGTGGTCTTCTCACACAACTAATGGATATTTATGTAAAACATTCAAAATAAGTTTGTAAACATTTTTAAACAGCAAAACCTTAAAAATAATAAACAAAAAAGTTGTTTTTGAAGATGTATGCCAAAATGCATGAATGTTGTGGAAATGATCATTCATTAGATTTTCTGCCTTGTTGAGCTGAGAAAACGCGTTTGTTGCGTTCTTAGAGCTGTACGAGCTCAGGAAAGTGGTCTTCTCACACAACTAATGGATATTTATGTAAAACATTCAAAATAAGTTTGTAAACATTTTTAAACAGCAAAACCTTAAAAATAATAAACAAAAAAGTAGTTTTTTAAGATGTATGCCAAAATGCATGAATGTTGTGGAAATGATCATTCATTTGATTTTTTACCTTGTTGAGCTGAGAAAACGCGTTTGCTGCGTTCTTAGAGCTGTACGAGCTCAGGAAAGTGGTTTTCGCACACAACTAATGGATATTTATGTAAAACATTCAAAATAAGTTTGTAAACATTTTTAAACAGCAAAACCTTAAAAATAATAAACAAAAAAGTTGTTTTTTAAGATGTATGCCAAAATGCATGAATGTTGTGGAAATGATCATTCATTAGATTTTCTGCCTTGTTGAGCTGAGAAAACACGTTTGCTGCGTTCTTAGAGCTGTACGAGCTCAGGAAAGTGGTTTTCTCACACAACTAATGGATATTTATGTAAAACATTCAAAATAAGTTTGTAAACATTTTTAAACAGCAAAACCTTAAAAATAATAAACAAAAAAGTAGTTTTTTAAGATGTATGCCAAAATGCATGAATGTTGTGGAAATGATCATTCATTAGATTTTCTGCCTTGTTGAGCTGAGAAAACGCGTTTGCTGCGTTCTTAGAGCTGTACGAGCTCAGGAAAGTGGTTTTCTCACACAACTAATGGATATTTATGTAAAACATTCAAAATAAGTTTGTAAACATTTTTAAACAGCAAAACCTTAAAAAATAATAAACAAAAAAGTTGTTTTTGAAGATGTATGCCAAAATGCATGAATGTTGTGGAAATGATCATTCATTAGATTTTCTGCCTTGTTGAGCTGAGAAAACGCGTTTGCTGCGTTCTTAGAGCTGTACGAGCTCAGGAAAGTGGTCTTCTCACACAACTAATGGATATTTATGTAAAACATTCAAAATAAGTTTGTAAACATTTTTAAACAGCAAAACCTTAAAAATAATAAACAAAAAAGTAGTTTTTGAAGATGTATGCCAAAATGCATGAATGTTGTGGAAATGATCATTCATTAGATTTTTTGCCTTGTTGAGCTGAGAAAACGCGTTTGCTGCGTTCTTAGAGCTGTACGAGCTCAGGAAAGTGGTTTTCTCACACAACTAATGGATATTTATGTAAAACATTCAAAATAAGTTTGTAAACATTTTTAAACAGCAAAACCTTAAAAATAATAAACAAAAAAGTAGTTTTTTAAGATGTATGCCAAAATGCATGAATGTTGTGGAAATGATCATTCATTAGATTTTCTGCCTTGTTGAGCTGAGAAAACACGTTTGCTGCGTTCTTAGAGCTGTACGAGCTCAGGAAAGTGGTTTTCTCACACAACTAATGGATATTTATGTAAAACATTCAAAATAAGTTTGTAAACATTTTTAAACAGCAAAACCTTAAAAATAATAAACAAAAAAGTAGTTTTTTAAGATGTATGCCAAAATGCATGAATGTTGTGGAAATGATCATTCATTAGATTTTCTGCCTTGTTGAGCTGAGAAAACGCGTTTGCTGCGTTCTTAGAGCTGTACGAGCTCAGGAAAGTGGTTTTCTCACACAACTAATGGATATTTATGTAAAACATTCAAAATAAGTTTGTAAACATTTTTAAACAGCAAAACCTTAAAAATAATAAACAAAAAAGTTGTTTTTGAAGATGTATGCCAAAATGCATGAATGTTGTGGAAATGATCATTCATTAGATTTTCTGCCTTGTTGAGCTAAGAAAACGCGTTTGCTGCGTTCTTAGAGCTGTACGAGCTCAGGAAAGTGGTCTTCTCACACAACTAATGGATATTTATGTAAAACATTCAAAATAAGTTTGTAAACATTTTTAAACAGCAAAATCTTAAAAATAATAAACAAAAAAGTTGTTTTTTAACATGTCATTCAAAAAAGATGAATGTTGTGGAAATGATCATTCATTAGATTTTCTGCCTTGTTGAGTTGAGAAAACGCGTTTGCTGTGTTCTTAGAGCTGTACGAGCTCAGGAAAGTGGTTTTCTCACACAAATAATGGATATTTATGTAAAACATACAAAATAAATTTGTAAACATTTTTAAACAGCAAAATCTTAAAAATAATAAACAAAAAAGTTGTTTTTGAAGATGTATGCCAAAATGCATGAATGTTGTGGAAATGATCATTCATTAGATTTTCTGCCTTGTTGAGCTGAGAAAACGCGTTTGCTGCGTTCTTAGAGCTGTACGAGCTCAGGAAAGTGGTCTTCTCACACAACTAATGCATATTTATGTAAAACATTCAAAATAAGTTTGTAAACATTTTTAAACAGCAAAACCTTAAAAATAATAAACAAAAAAGTAGTTTTTTAAGATGTATGCCAAAATGCATGAATGTTGTGGAAATGATCATTCATTAGATTTTCTGCCTTGTTGAGCTGAGAAAACGCGTTTGCTGCGTTCTTAGAGCTGTACGAGCTCAGGAAAGTGGTCTTCTCACACAACTAATGGATATTTATGTAAAACATTCAAAATAAGTTTGTAAACATTTTTAAACAGCAAAACCTTAAAAATAATAAACAAAAAAGTAGTTTTTTAAGATGTATGCCAAAATGCATGAATGTTGTGGAAATGATCATTCATTTGATTTTTTTGCCTTGTTGAGCTGAGAAAACGCGTTTGTTGCGTTCTTAGAGCTGTACGAGCTCAGGAAAGTGGTCTTCTCACACAACTAATGGATATTTATGTAAAACATTCAAAATAAGTTTGTAAACATTTTTAAACAGCAAAACCTTAAAAATAATAAACAAAAAAGTTGTTTTTGAAGATGTATGCCAAAATGCATGAATGTTGTGGAAATGATCATTCATTAGATTTTCTGCCTTGTTGAGCTGAGAAAACGCGTTTGTTGCGTTCTTAGAGCTGTACGAGCTCAGGAAAGTGGTCTTCTCACACAACTAATGGATATTTATGTAAAACATTCAAAATAAGTTTGTAAACATTTTTAAACAGCAAAACCTTAAAAATAATAAACAAAAAAGTTGTTTTTTAAGATGTATGCCAAAATGCATGAATGTTGTGGAAATGATCATTCATTTGATTTTTTGCCTTGTTGAGCTGAGAAAACGCGTTTGCTGCGTTCTTAGAGCTGTACGAGCTCAGGAAAGTGGTTTTCGCACACAACTAATGGATATTTATGTAAAACATTCAAAATAAGTTTGTAAACATTTTTAAACAGCAAAACCTTAAAAATAATAAACAAAAAAGTAGTTTTTTAAGATGTATGCCAAAATGCATGAATGTTGTGGAAATGATCATTCATTAGATTTTCTGCCTTGTTGAGCTGAGAAAACACGTTTGCTGCGTTCTTAGAGCTGTACGAGCTCAGGAAAGTGGTTTTCTCACACAACTAATGGATATTTATGTAAAACATTCAAAATAAGTTTGTAAACATTTTTAAACAGCAAAACCTTAAAAATAATAAACAAAAAAGTAGTTTTTTAAGATGTATGCCAAAATGCATGAATGTTGTGGAAATGATCATTCATTAGATTTTCTGCCTTGTTGAGCTGAGAAAACGCGTTTGCTGCGTTCTTAGAGCTGTACGAGCTCAGGAAAGTGGTTTTCTCACACAACTAATGGATATTTATGTAAAACATTCAAAATAAGTTTGTAAACATTTTTAAACAGCAAAACCTTAAAAATAATAAACAAAAAAGTTGTTTTTGAAGATGTATGCCAAAATGCATGAATGTTGTGGAAATGATCATTCATTAGATTTTCTGCCTTGTTGAGCTAAGAAAACGCGTTTGCTGCGTTCTTAGAGCTGTACGAGCTCAGGAAAGTGGTTTTCTCACACAACTAATGGATATTTATGTAAAACATTCAAAATAAGTTTGTAAACATTTTTAAACAGCAAAATCTTAAAAATAATAAACAAAAAAGTTGTTTTTTAACATGTCATTCAAAAAACATGAATGTTGTGGAAATGATCATTCATTAGATTTTCTGCCTTGTTGAGCTGAGAAAACGCGTTTGCTGCGTTCTTAGAGCTGTACGAGCTCAGGAAAGTGGTCTTCTCACACAACTAATGGATATTTATGTAAAACATTCAAAATAAGTTTGTAAACATTTTTAAACAGCAAAACCTTAAAAATAATAAACAAAAAAGTAGTTTTTTAAGATGTATGCCAAAATGCATGAATGTTGTGGAAATGATCATTCATTAGATTTTCTGCCTTGTTGAGCTGAGAAAACGCGTTTGCTGCGTTCTTAGAGCTGTACGAGCTCAGGAAAGTGGTCTTCTCACACAACTAATGGATATTTATGTAAAACATTCAAAATAAGTTTGTAAACATTTTTAAACAGCAAAACCTTAAAAATAATAAACAAAAAAGTAGTTTTTTAAGATGTATGCCAAAATGCATGAATGTTGTGGAAATGATCATTCATTTGATTTTTTTGCCTTGTTGAGCTGAGAAAACGCGTTTGTTGCGTTCTTAGAGCTGTACGAGCTCAGGAAAGTGGTCTTCTCACACAACTAATGGATATTTATGTAAAACATTCAAAATAAGTTTGTAAACATTTTTAAACAGCAAAACCTTAAAAATAACAAACAAAATTTGTTTTTTAAGATGTATTCCAAAATGCATGAATGTTGTGGAAATGATCATTCATTTGATTTTCTGCCTTGTTGAGCTGAGAAAACGCGTTTGCTGCGTTCTTAGAGCTGTACGAGCTCAGGAAAGTGCCTTTCTCACACAACTAATGGATATTTATGTAAAACATACAAAATAAATTTGTAAACATTTTTAAACAGCAAAATCTTAAAAATAATGAACAAAAAAGTTGTTTTTGAAGATGTATGCTAAAATGCATGAATGTTGTGGAAATAATCATTCATTAGATTTTCTGCCTTGTTGAGCTGAGAAAACGCGTTTGCTGCGTTCTTAGAGCTGTACGAGCTCAGGAAAGTGGTCTTCTCACACAACTAATGGATATTTATGTAAAACATTCAAAATAAGTTTGTAAACATTTTTAAACAGCAAAACCTTAAAAATAATAAACAAAAAAGTAGTTTTTTAAGATGTATGCCAAAATGCATGAATGTTGTGGAAATGATCATTCATTTGATTTTTTTGCCTTGTTGAGCTGAGAAAACGCGTTTGTTGCGTTCTTAGAGCTGTACGAGCTCAGCAAAGTGGTCTTCTCACACAACTAATGGATATTTATGTAAAACATTCAAAATAAGTTTGTAAACATTTTTAAACAGCAAAACCTTAAAAATAATAAACAAAAAAGTTGTTTTTTAAGATGTATTCCAAAATGCATGAATGTTGTGGAAATGATCATTCATTTGATTTTTTGCCTTGTTGAGCTGAGAAAACGCGTTTGCTGCGTTCTTAGAGCTGTACGAGCTCAGGAAAGTGGTTTTCTCACACAACTAATGGATATTTATGTAAAACATTCAAAATAAGTTTGTAAACATTTTTAAACAGCAAAACCTTAAAAATAATAAACAAAAAAGTAGTTTTTTAAGATGTATGCCAAAATGCATGAATGTTGTGGAAATGATCATTCATTTGATTTTTTTGCCTTGTTGAGCTGAGAAAACGCGTTTGTTGCGTTCTTAGAGCTGTACGAGCTCAGGAAAGTGGTTTTCTCACACAACTAATGGATATTTATGTAAAACATACAAAATAAATTTGTAAACATTTTTAAACAGCAAAATCTTAAAAAAAATAAACAAAAATGTTGTTTTTGAAGATGTATGCCAAAATGCATGAATGTTGTGGAAATGATCATTCATTAGATTTTCTGCCTTGTTGAGCTGAGAAAACGCGTTTGCTGCCTTCTTAGAGCTGTACGAGCTCAGGAAAGTGGTCTTCTCACACAACTAATGGATATTTATGTAAAACATTCAAAATAAGTTTGTAAACATTTTTAAACAGCAAAACCTTAAAAATAATAAACAAAAAAGTAGTTTTTTAAGATGTATGCCAAAATGCATGAATGTTGTGGAAATGATCATTCATTTGATTTTTTTGCCTTGTTGAGCTGAAAAAACGCGTTTGTTGCGTTCTTAGAGCTGTACGAGCTCAGGAAAGTGGTCTTCTCACACAACTAATGGATATTTATGTAAAACATTCAAAATAAGTTTGTAAACATTTTTAAACAGCAAAACCTTAAAAATAATAAACAAAAAAGTTGTTTTTTAAGATGTATGCCAAAATGCATGAATGTTGTGGAAATGATCATTCATTTGATTTTTTGCCTTGTTGAGCTGAGAAAACGCGTTTGCTGCGTTCTTAGAGCTGTACGAGCTCAGGAAAGTGGTCTTCTCACACAACTAATGGATATTTATGTAAAACATTCAAAATAAGTTTGTAAACATTTTTGAACAGCAAAACCTTAAAAATAATAAACAAAAAAGTAGTTTAGCATGAATGTTGTGGAAATGATAATTCATTAGATTTTCTGCCTTGTTGAGCTGAGAAAACGCGTTTGTTGCGTTCTTAGAGTTGTACGAGCTCAGGAAAGTGGTCTTCTCACACAACTAATGGATATTTATGTAAAACATTCAAAATAAGTTTGTAAACATTTTTAAACAGCAAAACCTTAAAAATAATAAACAAAAAAGTTGTTTTTTAAGATGTATGCCAAAATGCATGAATGTTGTGGAAATGATCATTCATTTGATTTTTTTGCCTTGTTGAGCTGAGAAAACGCGTTTGTTGCGTTCTTAGAGCTGTACGAGCTCAGGAAAGTGGTCTTCTCACACAACTAATGGATATTTATGTAAAACATTCAAAATAAGTTTGTAAACATTTTTAAACAGCAAAACCTTAAAAATAATAAACAAAAAAGTTGTTTTTTAAGATGTATGCCAAAATGCATGAATGTTGTGGAAATGATCATTCATTTGATTTTTTGCCTTGTTGAGCTGAGAAAACGCGTTTGCTGCGTTCTTAGAGCTGTACGAGCTCAGGAAAGTGGTTTTCGCACACAACTAATGGATATTTATGTAAAACATTCAAAATAAGTTTGTAAACATTTTTGAACAGCAAAACCTTAAAAATAATAAACAAAAAAGTAGTTTTTTAAGATGTATGCCAAAATGCATGAATGTTGTGGAAATGATCATTCATTAGATTTTCTGCCTTGTTGAGCTGAGAAAACACGTTTGCTGCGTTCTTAGAGCTGTACGAGCTCAGGAAAGTGGTTTTCTCACACAACTAATGGATATTTATGTAAAACATTCAAAATAAGTTTGTAAACATTTTTAAACAGCAAAACCTTAAAAATAATAAACAAAAAAGTAGTTTTTTAAGATGTATGCCAAAATGCATGAATGTTGTGGAAATGATCATTCATTAGATTTTCTGCCTTGTTGAGCTGAGAAAACGCGTTTGCTGCGTTCTTAGAGCTGTACGAGCTCAGGAAAGTGGTCTTCTCACACAACTAATGGATATTTATGTAAAACATTCAAAATAAGTTTGTAAACATTTTTAAACAGCAAAATCTTAAAAATAATAAACAAAAAAGTTGTTTTTGAAGATGTATGCCAAAATGCATGAATGTTGTGGAAATGATCATTCATTAGATTTTCTGCCTTGTTGAGCTGAGAAAACGCGTTTGCTGCGCTCTTAGAGCTGTACGAGCTCAGGAAAGTGGTCTTCTCACACAACTAATGGATATTTATGTAAAACATTCAAAATAAGTTTGTAAACATTTTTAAACAGCAAAACCTTAAAAATAATAAACAAAAAAGTAGTTTTTTAAGATGTATGCCAAAATGCATGAATGTTGTGGAAATGATCATTCATTTGATTTTTTTGCCTTGTTGAGCTGAGAAAACGCGTTTGTTGCGTTCTTAGAGCTGTACGAGCTCAGGAAAGTGGTCTTCTCACACAACTAATGGATATTTATGTAAAACATTCAAAATAAGTTTGTAAACATTTTTAAACAGCAAAACCTTAAAAATAATAAACAAAAAAGTTGTTTTTTAACATGTCATTCAAAAAACATGAATGTTGTGGAAATGATCATTCATTAGATTTTCTGCCTTGTTGAGCTAAGAAAATGCGTTTGCTGCGTTCCTAGAGCTGTACGAGCTCAGGAAAGTGGTCTTCTCACACAACTAATGGATATTTATGTAAAACATTCAAAATAAGTTTGTAAACATTTTTAAACAGCAAAATCTTAAAAATAATAAACAAAAAAGTTGTTTTTTAACATGTCATTCAAAAAACATGAATGTTGTGGAAATGATCATTCATTAGAATTTCTGCCTTGTTGAGCTGAGAAAACGCGTTTGCTGCGTTCTTAGAGCTGTACGAGCTCAGGAAAGTGGTTTTCTCAGGAAAGTGGTCTTCTCACACAACTAATGGATATTTATGTAAAACATTCAAAATAAGTTTGTAAACATTTTTAAACAGCAAAACCTTAAAAATAATAAACAAAAAAGTAGTTTTTGAAGATGTATGCCAAAATGCATGAATGTTGTGGAAATGATCATTCATTAGATTTTCTGCCTTGTTGAGCTGAGAAAACGCGTTTGCTGCGTTCTTAGAGCTGTACGAGCTCAGGAAAGTGGTCTTCTCACACAACTAATGGATATTTATGTAAAACATTCAAAATAAGTTTGTAAACATTTTTAAACAGCAAAACCTTAAAAATAATAAACAAAAAAGTTGTTTTTGAAGATGTATGCCAAAATGCATGAATGTTGTGGAAATGATCATTCATTAGATTTTCTGCCTTGTTGAGCTGAGAAAACGCGTTTGCTGCGTTCTTAGAGCTGTACGAGCTCAGGAAAGTGGTCTTCTCACACAACTAATGGATATTTATGTAAAACATTCAAAACAAGTTTGTAAACATTTTTAAACAGCAAAACCTTAAAAATAATAAACAAAAATGTAGTTTTTTAAGATGTATGCCAAAATGCATGAATGTTGTGGAAATGATCATTCATTTGATTTTTTTGCCTTGTTGAGCTGAGAAAACGCGTTTGCTGCGTTCTTAGAGCTGTACGAGCTCAGGAAAGTGGTTTTCTCAGGAAAGTGGTCTTCTCACACAACTAATGGATATTTATGTAAAACATTCAAAATAAGTTTGTAAACATTTTTAAACAGCAAAACCTTAAAAATAATAAACAAAAAAGTAGTTTTTGAAGATGTATGCCAAAATGCATGAATGTTGTGGAAATGATCATTCATTAGATTTTCTGCCTTGTTGAGCTGAGAAAACGCGTTTGCTGCGTTCTTAGAGCTGTACGAGCTCAGGAAAGTGGTCTTCTCACACAACTAATGGATATTTATGTAAAACATTCAAAATAAGTTTGTAAACATTTTTAAACAGCAAAACCTTAAAAATAATAAACAAAAAAGTTGTTTTTGAAGATGTATGCCAAAATGCATGAATGTTGTGGAAATGATCATTCATTAGATTTTCTGCCTTGTTGAGCTGAGAAAACGCGTTTGCTGCGTTCTTAGAGCTGTACGAGCTCAGGAAAGTGGTCTTCTCACACAACTAATGGATATTTATGTAAAACATTCAAAACAAGTTTGTAAACATTTTTAAACAGCAAAACCTTAAAAATAATAAACAAAAATGTAGTTTTTTAAGATGTATGCCAAAATGCATGAATGTTGTGGAAATGATCATTCATTTGATTTTTTTGCCTTGTTGAGCTGAGAAAACGCGTTTGTTGCGTTCTTAGAGCTGTACGAGCTCAGGAAAGTGGTCTTCTCACACAACTAATGGATATTTATGTAAAACATTCAAAATAAGTTTGTAAACATTTTTAAACAGCAAAACCTTAAAAATAATAAACAAAAAAGTTGTTTTTTAAGATGTATTCCAAAATGCATGAATGTTGTGGAAATGATCATTCATTTGATTTTTTGCCTTGTTGAGCTGAGAAAACGCGTTTGCTGCGTTCTTAGAGCTGTACGAGCTCAGGAAAGTGGTTTTCTCACACAACTAATGGATATTTATGTAAAACATACAAAATAAATTTGTAAACATTTTTAAACAGCAAAATCTTAAAAATAATAAACAAAAAAGTTGTTTTTGAAGATGTATGCCAAAATGCATGAATGTTGTGGAAATGATCATTCATTAGATTTTCTGCCTTGTTGAGCTGAGAAAACGCGTTTGCTGCGTTCTTAGAGCTGTACGAGCTCAGGAAAGTGGTCTTCTCACACAACTAATGGATATTTATGTAAAACATTCAAAATAAGTTTGTAAACATTTTTAAACAGCAAAACCTTAAAAATAATAAACAAAAAAGTAGTTTTTTAAGATGTATGCCAAAATGCATGAATGTTGTGGAAATGATCATTCATTTGATTTTTTTGCCTTGTTGAGCTGAGAAAACGCGTTTGTTGCGTTCTTAGAGCTGTACGAGCTCAGGAAAGTGGTCTTCTCACACAACTAATGGATATTTATGTAAAACATTCAAAATAAGTTTGTAAACATTTTTAAACAGCAAAACCTTAAAAATAATAAACAAAAAAGTAGTTTTTGAAGATGTATGCCAAAATGCATGAATGTTGTGGAAATGATCATTCATTTGATTTTTTGCCTTGTTGAGCTGAGAAAACGCGTTTGCTGCGTTCTTAGATCTGTACGAGCTCAGGAAAGTGGTGTTCGCACACAACTAATGGATTTTTATGTAAAACATTCAAAATAAGTTTGTAAACATTTTTGAACAGCAAAACCTTAAAAATAATAAACAAAAAAGTAGTTTAGCATGAATGTTGTGGAAATGATAATTCATTAGATTTTCTGCCTTGTTGAGCTGAGAAAACGCGTTTGTTGCGTTCTTAGAGCTGTACGAGCTCAGGAAAGTGGTCTTCTCACACAACTAATGGATATTTATGTAAAACATTCAAAATAAGTTTGTAAACATTTTTAAACAGCAAAACCTTAAAAATAATAAACAAAAAAGTTGTTTTTTAAGATGTATGCCAAAATGCATGAATGTTGTGGAAATGATCATTCATTTGATTTTTTTGCCTTGTTGAGCTGAGAAAACGCGTTTGTTGCGTTCTTAGAGCTGTACGAGCTCAGGAAAGTGGTCTTCTCACACAACTAATGGATATTTATGTAAAACATTCAAAATAAGTTTGTAAACATTTTTAAACAGCAAAACCTTAAAAATAATAAACAAAAAAGTTGTTTTTTAAGATGTATGCCAAAATGCATGAATGTTGTGAAAATGATCATTCATTTGATTTTTTGCCTTGTTGAGCTGAGAAAACGCGTTTGCTGCGTTCTTAGAGCTGTACGAGCTCAGGAAAGTGGTTTTCGCACACAACTAATGGATATTTATGTAAAACATTCAAAATAAGTTTGTAAACATTTTTGAACAGCAAAACCTTAAAAATAATAAACAAAAAAGTAGTTTTTTAAGATGTATGCCAAAATGCATGAATGTTGTGGAAATGATCATTCATTAGATTTTCTGCCTTGTTGAGCTGAGAAAACACGTTTGCTGCGTTCTTAGAGCTGTACGAGCTCAGGAAAGTGGTTTTCTCACACAACTAATGGATATTTATGTAAAACATTCAAAATAAGTTTGTAAACATTTTTAAACAGCAAAACCTTAAAAATAATAAACAAAAAAGTTGTTTTTGAAGATGTATGCCAAAATGCATGAATGTTGTGGAAATGATCATTCATTAGATTTTCTGCCTTGTTGAGCTGAGAAAACGCGTTTGCTGCGTTCTTAGAGCTGTACGAGCTCAGGAAAGTGGTCTTCTCACACAACTAATGGATATTTATGTAAAACATTCAAAATAAGTTTGTAAACATTTTTAAACAGCAAAACCTTAAAAATAATAAACAAAAAAGTAGTTTTTTAAGATGTATGCCAAAATGCATGAATGTTGTGGAAATGATCATTCATTTGATTTTTTTGCCTTGTTGAGCTGAGAAAACGCGTTTGCTGCGTTCTTAGAGCTGTACGAGCTCAGGAAAGTGGTTTTCTCAGGAAAGTGGTCTTCTCACACAACTAATGGATATTTATGTAAAACATTCAAAATAAGTTTGTAAACATTTTTAAACAGCAAAACCTTAAAAATAATAAACAAAAAAGTAGTTTTTGAAGATGTATGCCAAAATGCATGAATGTTGTGGAAATGATCATTCATTAGATTTTCTGCCTTGTTGAGCTGAGAAAACGCGTTTGCTGCGTTCTTAGAGCTGTACGAGCTCAGGAAAGTGGTCTTCTCACACAACTAATGGATATTTATGTAAAACATTCAAAATAAGTTTGTAAACATTTTTAAACAGCAAAACCTTAAAAATAATAAACAAAAAACTTGTTTTTGAAGATGTATGCCAAAATGCATGAATGTTTTGGAAATGTTCATTCATTAGATTTTCTGCCTTGTTGAGCTGAGAAAACGCGTTTGCTGCGTTCTTAGAGCTGTACGAGCTCAGGAAAGTGGTCTTCTCACACAACTAATGGATATTTATGTAAAACATTCAAAATAAGTTTGTAAACATTTTTAAACAGCAAAACCTTAAAAATAATAAACAAAAAAGTAGTTTTTTAAGATGTATGCCAAAATGCATGAATGTTGTGGAAATGATCATTCATTAGATTTTCTGCCTTGTTGAGCTGAGAAAACGCGTTTGCTGCGTTCTTAGAGCTGTACGAGCTCAGGAAAGTGGTTTTCGCACACAACTAATGGATATTTATGTAAAACATTCAAAATAAGTTTGTAAACATTTTTGAACAGCAAAACCTTAAAAATAATAAACAAAAAAGTAGTTTTTTAAGATGTATGCCAAAATGCATGAATGTTGTGGAAATGATCATTCATTAGATTTTCTGCCTTGTTGAGCTGAGAAAACACGTTTGCTGCGTTCTTAGAGCTGTACGAGCTCAGGAAAGTGGTTTTCTCACACAACTAATGGATATTTATGTAAAACATTCAAAATAAGTTTGTAAACATTTTTAAACAGCAAAACCTTAAAAATAATAAACAAAAAAGTTGTCTTTTAAGATGTATGCCAAAATGCATGAATGTTGTGGAAATGATCATTCATTAGATTTTCTGCCTTGTTGAGCTGAGAAAACGCGTTTGCTGCGTTCTTAGAGCTGTACGAGCTCAGGAAAGTGGTCTTCTCACACAACTAATGGATATTTATGTAAAACATTCAAAATAAGTTTGTAAACATTTTTAAACAGCAAAACCTTAAAAATAATAAACAAAAAAGTAGTTTTTTAAGATGTATGCCAAAATGCATGAATGTTGTGGAAATGATCATTCATTTGATTTTTTTGCCTTGTTGAGCTGAGGAAACGCGTTTGCTGCGTTCTTAGAGCTGTACGAGCTCAGGAAAGTGGTTTTCTCAGGAAAGTGGTCTTCTCACACAACTAATGAATATTTATGTAAAACATTCAAAATAAGTTTGTAAACATTTTTAAACAGCAAAACCTTAAAAATAATAAACAAAAAAGTAGTTTTTGAAGATGTATGCCAAAATGCATGAATGTTGTGGAAATGATCATTCATTAGATTTTCTGCCTTGTTGAGCTGAGAAAACGCGTTTGCTGCGTTCTTAGAGCTGTACGAGCTCAGGAAAGTGGTCTTCTCACACAACTAATGGATATTTATGTAAAACATTCAAAATAAGTTTGTAAACATTTTTAAACAGCAAAACCTTAAAAATAATAAACAAAAAAGTTGTTTTTGAAGATGTATGCCAAAATGCATGAATGTTGTGGAAATGATCATTCATTAGATTTTCTGCCTTGTTGAGCTGAGAAAACGCGTTTGCTGCGTTCTTAGAGCTGTACGAGCTCAGGAAAGTGGTCTTCTCACACAACTAATGGATATTTATGTAAAACATTCAAAATAAGTTTGTAAACATTTTTAAACAGCAAAACCTTAAAAATAATAAACAAAAAAGTAGTTTTTTAAGATGTATGCCAAAATGCATGAATGTTGTGGAAATGATCATTCATTTGATTTTTTTGCCTTGTTGAGCTGAGAAAACGCGTTTGTTGCGTTCTTAGAGCTGTACGAGCTCAGGAAAGTGGTCTTCTCACACAACTAATGGATATTTATGTAAAACATTCAAAATAAGTTTGTAAACATTTTTAAACAGCAAAACCTTAAAAATAATAAACAAAATTTGTTTTTTAAGATGTATGCCAAAATGCATGAATGTTGTGGAAATGATCATTCATTTGATTTTCTGCCTTGTTGAGCTGAGAAAACGCGTTTGCTGCGTTCTTAGAGCTGTACGAGCTCAGGAAAGTGCCTTTCTCACACAACTAATGGATATTTATGTAAAACATACAAAATAAATTTGTAAACATTTTTAAACAGCAAAATCTTAAAAATAATGAACAAAAAAGTTGTTTTTGAAGATGTATGCCAAAATGCATGAATGTTGTGGAAATAATAATTCATTAGATTTTCTGCCTTGTTGAGCTGAGAAAACGCGTTTGCTGCGTTCTTAGAGCTGTACGAGCTCAGGAAAGTGGTCTTCTCACACAACTAATGGATATTTATGTAAAACATTCAAAATAAGTTTGTAAACATTTTTAAACAGCAAAACCTTAAAAATAATAAACAAAAAAGTAGTTTTTTAAGATGTATGCCAAAATGCATGAATGTTGTGGAAATGATCATTCATTTGATTTTTTTGCCTTGTTGAGCTGAGAAAACGCGTTTGTTGCGTTCTTAGAGCTGTACGAGCTCAGCAAAGTGGTCTTCTCACACAACTAATGGATATTTATGTAAAACATTCAAAATAAGTTTGTAAACATTTTTAAACAGCAAAACCTTAAAAATAATAAACAAAAAAGTTGTTTTTTAAGATGTATTCCAAAATGCATGAATGTTGTGGAAATGATCATTCATTTGATTTTTTGCCTTGTTGAGCTGAGAAAACGCGTTTGCTGCGTTCTTAGAGCTGTACGAGCTCAGGAAAGTGGTTTTCTCACACAACTAATGGATATTTATGTAAAACATTCAAAATAAGTTTGTAAACATTTTTAAACAGCAAAACCTTAAAAATAATAAACAAAAAAGTAGTTTAGCATGAATGTTGTGGAAATGATAATTCATTAGATTTTCTGCCTTGTTGAGCTGAGAAAACGCGTTTGTTGCGTTCTTAGAGCTGTACGAGCTCAGGAAAGTGGTCTTCTCACACAACTAATGGATATTTATGTAAAACATTCAAAATAAGTTTGTAAACATTTTTAAACAGCAAAACCTTAAAAATAATAAACAAAAAAGTTGTCTTTTAAGATGTATGCCAAAATGCATGAATGTTGTGGAAATGATCATTCATTAGATTTTCTGCCTTGTTGAGCTGAGAAAACGCGTTTGCTGCGTTCTTAGAGCTGTACGAGCTCAGGAAAGTGGTCTTCTCACACAACTAATGGATATTTATGTAAAACATTCAAAATAAGTTTGTAAACATTTTTAAACAGCAAAACCTTAAAAATAATAAACAAAAAAGTAGTTTTTCAAGATGTATGCCAAAATGCATGAATGTTGTGGAAATGATCATTCATTTGATTTTTTTGCCTTGTTGAGCTGAGGAAACGCGTTTGCTGCGTTCTTAGAGCTGTACGAGCTCAGGAAAGTGGTTTTCTCAGGAAAGTGGTCTTCTCACACAACTAATGAATATTTATGTAAAACATTCAAAATAAGTTTGTAAACATTTTTAAACAGCAAAACCTTAAAAATAATAAACAAAAAAGTAGTTTTTGAAGATGTATGCCAAAATGCATGAATGTTGTGGAAATGATCATTCATTAGATTTTCTGCCTTGTTGAGCTGAGAAAACGCGTTTGCTGCGTTCTTAGAGCTGTACGAGCTCAGGAAAGTGGTCTTCTCACACAACTAATGGATATTTATGTAAAACATTCAAAATAAGTTTGTAAACATTTTTAAACAGCAAAACCTTAAAAATAATAAACAAAAAAGTTGTTTTTGAAGATGTATGCCAAAATGCATGAATGTTGTGGAAATGATCATTCATTAGATTTTCTGCCTTGTTGAGCTGAGAAAACGCGTTTGCTGCGTTCTTAGAGCTGTACGAGCTCAGGAAAGTGGTCTTCTCACACAACTAATGGATATTTATGTAAAACATTCAAAATAAGTTTGTAAACATTTTTAAACAGCAAAACCTTAAAAATAATAAACAAAAAAGTAGTTTTTTAAGATGTATGCCAAAATGCATGAATGTTGTGGAAATGATCATTCATTTGATTTTTTTGCCTTGTTGAGCTGAGAAAACGCGTTTGTTGCGTTCTTAGAGCTGTACGAGCTCAGGAAAGTGGTCTTCTCACACAACTAATGGATATTTATGTAAAACATTCAAAATAAGTTTGTAAACATTTTTAAACAGCAAAACCTTAAAAATAATAAACAAAAAAGTAGTTTTTTAAGATGTATTCCAAAATGCATGAATGTTGTGGAAATGATCATTCATTTGATTTTTTGCCTTGTTGAGCTGAGAAAACGCGTTTGCTGCGTTCTTAGAGCTGTACGAGCTCAGGAAAGTGGTTTTCTCACACAACTAATGGATATTTATGTAAAACATTCAAAATAAGTTTGTAAACATTTTTAAACAGCAAAACCTTAAAAATAATAAACAAAAAAGTTGTTTTTTAACATGTCATTCAAAAAACATGAATGTTGTGGAAATGATCATTCATTAGATTTTCTGCCTTGTTGAGCTGAGAAAACGCGTTTGCTGCGTTCTTAGAGCTGTACGAGCTCAGGAAAGTGGTCTTCTCACGCAACTAATGGATATTTATGTAAAACATTCAAAATAAGTTTGTAAACATTTTTAAACAGCAAAACCTTAAAAATAATAAACAAAAAAGTAGTTTTTTAAGATGTATGCCAAAATGCATGAATGTTGTGGAAATGATCATTCATTTGATTTTTTGCCTTGTTGAGCTGAGAAAACGCATTTGCTGCGTTCTTAGAGCTGTACGAGCTCAGGAAAGTGGTGTTCGCACACAACTAATGGATATTTATGTAAAACATTCAAAATAAGTTTGTAAACATTTTTGAACAGCAAAACCTTAAAAATAATAAACAAAAAAGTAGTTTAGCATGAATGTTGTGGAAATGATCATTCATTAGATTTTCTGCCTTGTTGAGCTGAGAAAACGCGTTTGTTGCGTTCTTAGAGCTGTACGAGCTCAGGAAAGTGGTCTTCTCACACAACTAATGGATATTTATGTAAAACATTCAAAATAAGTTTGTAAACATTTTTAAACAGCAAAACCTTAAAAATAATAAACAAAAAAGTTGTTTTTGAAGATGTATGCCAAAATGCATGAATGTTGTGGAAATAATCATTCATTAGATTTTCTGCCTTGTTGAGCTGAGAAAACGCGTTTGCTGCGTTCTTAGAGCTGTACGAGCTCAGGAAAGTGGTCTTCTCACACAACTAATGGATATTTATGTAAAACATTCAAAATAAGTTTGTAAACATTTTTAAACAGCAAAACCTTAAAAATAATAAACAAAAAAGTAGTTTTTTAAGATGTATGCCAAAATGCATGAATGTTGTGGAAATGATCATTCATTTGATTTTTTTGCCTTGTTGAGCTGAGAAAACGCGTTTGTTGCGTTCTTAGAGCTGTACGAGCTCAGCAAAGTGGTCTTCTCACACAACTAATGGATATTTATGTAAAACATTCAAAATAAGTTTGTAAACATTTTTAAACAGCAAAACCTTAAAAATAATAAACAAAAAAGTTGTTTTTTAAGATGTATTCCAAAATGCATGAATGTTGTGGAAATGATCATTCATTTGATTTTTTGCCTTGTTGAGCTGAGAAAACGCGTTTGCTGCGTTCTTAGAGCTGTACGAGCTCAGGAAAGTGGTTTTCTCACACAACTAATGGATATTTATGTAAAACATTCAAAATAAGTTTGTAAACATTTTTAAACAGCAAAACCTTAAAAATAATAAACAAAAAAGTAGTTTAGCATGAATGTTGTGGAAATGATAATTCATTAGATTTTCTGCCTTGTTGAGCTGAGAAAACGCGTTTGTTGCGTTCTTAGAGCTGTACGAGCTCAGGAAAGTGGTCTTCTCACACAACTAATGGATATTTATGTAAAACATTCAAAATAAGTTTGTAAACATTTTTAAACAGCAAAACCTTAAAAATAATAAACAAAAAAGTAGTTTTTTAAGATGTATGCCAAAATGCATGAATGTTGTGGAAATGATCATTCATTAGATTTTCTGCCTTGTTGAGCTGAGAAAACGCGTTTGCTGCGTTCTTAGAGCTGTACGAGCTCAGGAAAGTGGTCTTCTCACACAACTAATGGATATTTATGTAAAACATTCAAAATAAGTTTGTAAACATTTTTAAACAGCAAAACCTTAAAAATAATAAACAAAAAAGTAGTTTTTCAAGATGTATGCCAAAATGCATGAATGTTGTGGAAATGATCATTCATTTGATTTTTTTGCCTTGTTGAGCTGAGGAAACGCGTTTGCTGCGTTCTTAGAGCTGTACGAGCTCAGGAAAGTGGTTTTCTCAGGAAAGTGGTCTTCTCACACAACTAATGAATATTTATGTAAAACATTCAAAATAAGTTTGTAAACATTTTTAAACAGCAAAACCTTAAAAATAATAAACAAAAAAGTAGTTTTTGAAGATGTATGCCAAAATGCATGAATGTTGTGGAAATGATCATTCATTAGATTTTCTGCCTTGTTGAGCTGAGAAAACGCGTTTGCTGCGTTCTTAGAGCTGTACGAGCTCAGGAAAGTGGTCTTCTCACACAACTAATGGATATTTATGTAAAACATTCAAAATAAGTTTGTAAACATTTTTAAACAGCAAAACCTTAAAAATAATAAACAAAAAAGTTGTTTTTGAAGATGTATGCCAAAATGCATGAATGTTGTGGAAATGATCATTCATTAGATTTTCTGCCTTGTTGAGCTGAGAAAACGCGTTTGCTGCGTTCTTAGAGCTGTACGAGCTCAGGAAAGTGGTCTTCTCACACAACTAATGGATATTTATGTAAAACATTCAAAATAAGTTTGTAAACATTTTTAAACAGCAAAACCTTAAAAATAATAAACAAAAAAGTAGTTTTTTAAGATGTATGCCAAAATGCATGAATGTTGTGGAAATGATCATTCATTTGATTTTTTTGCCTTGTTGAGCTGAGAAAACGCGTTTGTTGCGTTCTTAGAGCTGTACGAGCTCAGGAAAGTGGTCTTCTCACACAACTAATGGATATTTATGTAAAACATTCAAAATAAGTTTGTAAACATTTTTAAACAGCAAAACCTTAAAAATAATAAACAAAAAAGTAGTTTTTTAAGATGTATTCCAAAATGCATGAATGTTGTGGAAATGATCATTCATTTGATTTTTTGCCTTGTTGAGCTGAGAAAACGCGTTTGCTGCGTTCTTAGAGCTGTACGAGCTCAGGAAAGTGGTTTTCTCACACAACTAATGGATATTTATGTAAAACATTCAAAATAAGTTTGTAAACATTTTTAAACAGCAAAACCTTAAAAATAATAAACAAAAAAGTTGTTTTTTAACATGTCATTCAAAAAACATGAATGTTGTGGAAATGATCATTCATTAGATTTTCTGCCTTGTTGAGCTGAGAAAACGCGTTTGCTGCGTTCTTAGAGCTGTACGAGCTCAGGAAAGTGGTCTTCTCACGCAACTAATGGATATTTATGTAAAACATTCAAAATAAGTTTGTAAACATTTTTAAACAGCAAAACCTTAAAAATAATAAACAAAAAAGTAGTTTTTTAAGATGTATGCCAAAATGCATGAATGTTGTGGAAATGATCATTCATTTGATTTTTTGCCTTGTTGAGCTGAGAAAACGCATTTGCTGCGTTCTTAGAGCTGTACGAGCTCAGGAAAGTGGTGTTCGCACACAACTAATGGATATTTATGTAAAACATTCAAAATAAGTTTGTAAACATTTTTGAACAGCAAAACCTTAAAAATAATAAACAAAAAAGTAGTTTAGCATGAATGTTGTGGAAATGATCATTCATTAGATTTTCTGCCTTGTTGAGCTGAGAAAACGCGTTTGTTGCGTTCTTAGAGCTGTACGAGCTCAGGAAAGTGGTCTTCTCACACAACTAATGGATATTTATGTAAAACATTCAAAATAAGTTTGTAAACATTTTTAAACAGCAAAACCTTAAAAATAATAAACAAAAAAGTTGTTTTTTAAGATGTATGCCAAAATGCATGAATGTTGTGGAAATGATCATTCATTTGATTTTTTTGCCTTGTTGAGCTGAGAAAACGCGTTTGTTGCGTTCTTAGAGCTGTACGAGCTCAGGAAAGTGGTCTTCTCACACAACTAATGGATATTTATGTAAAACATTCAAAATAAGTTTGTAAACATTTTTAAACAGCAAAACCTTAAAAATAATAAACAAAAAAGTTGTTTTTTAAGATGTATGCCAAAATGCATGAATGTTGTGGAAATGATCATTCATTTGATTTTTTGCCTTGTTGAGCTGAGAAAACGCGTTTGCTGCGTTCTTAGAGCTGTACGAGCTCAGGAAAGTGGTTTTCGCACACAACTAATGGATATTTATGTAAAACATTCAAAATAAGTTTGTAAACATTTTTGAACAGCAAAACCTTAAAAATAATAAACAAAAAAGTAGTTTTTTAAGATGTATGCCAAAATGCATGAATGTTGTGGAAATGATCATTCATTAGATTTTCTGCCTTGTTGAGCTGAGAAAACACGTTTGCTGCGTTCTTAGAGCTGTACGAGCTCAGGAAAGTGGTTTTCTCACACAACTAATGGATATTTATGTAAAACATTCAAAATAAGTTTGTAAACATTTTTAAACAGCAAAACCTTAAAAATAATAAACAAAAAAGTTGTTTTTGAAGATGTATGCCAAAATGCATGAATGTTGTGGAAATGATCATTCATTAGATTTTCTGCCTTGTTGAGCTGAGAAAACGCGTTTGCTGCGTTCTTAGAGCTGTACGAGCTCAGGAAAGTGGTCTTCTCACACAACTAATGGATATTTATGTAAAACATTCAAAATAAGTTTGTAAACATTTTTAAACAGCAAAACCTTAAAAATAATAAACAAAAAAGTAGTTTTTTAAGATGTATGCCAAAATGCATGAATGTTGTGGAAATGATCATTCATTTGATTTTTTTGCCTTGTTGAGCTGAGAAAACGCGTTTGCTGCGTTCTTAGAGCTGTACGAGCTCAGGAAAGTGGTTTTCTCAGGAAAGTGGTCTTCTCACACAACTAATGGATATTTATGTAAAACATTCAAAATAAGTTTGTAAACATTTTTAAACAGCAAAACCTTAAAAATAATAAACAAAAAAGTAGTTTTTTAAGATGTATGCCAAAATGCATGAATGTTGTGGAAATGATCATTCATTTGATTTTTTTGCCTTGTTGAGCTGAGAAAACGCGTTTGTTGCGTTCTTAGAGCTGTACGAGCTCAGGAAAGTGGTCTTCTCACACAACTAATGGATATTTATGTAAAACATTCAAAATAAGTTTGTAAACATTTTTAAACAGCAAAACCTTAAAAATAATAAACAAAAAAGTTGTTTTTTAAGATGTATTCCAAAATGCATGAATGTTGTGGAAATGATCATTCATTTGATTTTTTGCCTTGTTGAGCTGAGAAAACGCGTTTGCTGCGTTCTTAGAGCTGTACGAGCTCAGGAAAGTGGTTTTCGCACACAACTAATGGATATTTATGGAAAACATTCAAAATAAGTTTGTAAACATTTTTAAACAGCAAAACCTTAAAAATAATAAACAAAAAAGTAGTTTTTTAAGATGTATGCCAAAATGCATGAATGTTGTGGAAATGATCATTCATTAGATTTTCTGCCTTGTTGAGCTGAGAAAACACGTTTGCTGCGTTCTTAGAGCTGTACGAGCTCAGGAAAGTGGTTTTCTCACACAACTAATGGATATTTATGTAAAACATTCAAAATAAGTTTGTAAACATTTTTAAACAGCAAAACCTTAAAAATAATAAACAAAAAAGTAGTTTTTTAAGATGTATGCCAAAATGCATGAATGTTGTGGAAATGATCATTCATTAGATTTTCTGCCTTGTTGAGCTGAGAAAACGCGTTTGCTGCGTTCTTAGAGCTGTACGAGCTCAGGAAAGTGGTTTTCTCACACAACTAATGGATATTTATGTAAAACATTCAAAATAAGTTTGTAAACATTTTTAAACAGCAAAACCTTAAAAATAATGAACAAAAAAGTTGTTTTTGAAGATGTATGCCAAAATGCATGAATGTTGTGGAAATGATCATTCATTAGATTTTCTGCCTTGTTGAGCTGAGAAAACGCGTTTGCTGCGTTCTTAGAGCTGTACGAGCTCAGGAAAGTGGTCTTCTCACACAACTAATGGATATTTATGTAAAACATTCAAAATAAGTTTGTAAACATTTTTAAACAGCAAAACCTTAAAAATAATAAACAAAAAAGTAGTTTTTTAAGATGTATGCCAAAATGCATGAATGTTGTGGAAATGATCATTCATTTGATTTTTTTGCCTTGTTGAGCTGAGAAAACGCGTTTGCTGCGTTCTTAGAGCTGTACGAGTTCAGGAAAGTGGTTTTCTCACACAACTAATGGATATTTATGTAAAACATTCAAAATAAGTTTGTAAACATTTTTAAACAGCAAAACCTTAAAAATAATAAACAAAAAAGTTGTTTTTTAAGATGTATGCCAAAATGCATGAATGTTGTGGAAATGATCATTCATTTGATTTTTTGCCTTGTTGAGCTGAGAAAACGCGTTTGCTGCGTTCTTAGAGCTGTACGAGCTCAGGAAAGTGGTTTTCGCACACAACTAATGGATATTTATGTAAAACATTCAAAATAAGTTTGTAAACATTTTTGAACAGCAAAACCTTAAAAATAATAAACAAAAAAGTAGTTTTTTAAGATGTATGCCAAAATGCATGAATGTTGTGGAAATGATCATTCATTAGATTTTCTGCCTTGTTGAGCTGAGAAAACACGTTTGCTGCGTTCTTAGAGCTGTACGAGCTCAGGAAAGTGGTTTTCTCACACAACTAATGGATATTTATGTAAAACATTCAAAATAAGTTTGTAAACATTTTTAAACAGCAAAACCTTAAAAATAATAAACAAAAAAGTTGTTTTTGAAGATGTATGCCAAAATGCATGAATGTTGTGGAAATGATCATTCATTAGATTTTCTGCCTTGTTGAGCTGAGAAAACGCGTTTGCTGCGTTCTTAGAGCTGTACGAGCTCAGGAAAGTGGTCTTCTCACACAACTAATGGATATTTATGTAAAACATTCAAAATAAGTTTGTAAACATTTTTAAACAGCAAAACCTTAAAAATAATAAACAAAAAAGTAGTTTTTTAAGATGTATGCCAAAATGCATGAATGTTGTGGAAATGATCATTCATTGGATTTTTTTGCCTTGTTGAGCTGAGAAAACGCGTTTGCTGCGTTCTTAGAGCTGTACGAGCTCAGGAAAGTGGTTTTCTCAGGAAAGTGGTCTTCTCACACAACTAATGGATATTTATGTAAAACATTCAAAATAAGTTTGTAAACATTTTTAAACAGCAAAACCTTAAAAATAATAAACAAAAAAGTAGTTTTTGAAGATGTATGCCAAAATGCATGAATGTTGTGGAAATGATCATTCATTAGATTTTCTGCCTTGTTGAGCTGAGAAAACGCGTTTGCTGCGTTCTTAGAGCTGTACGAGCTCAGGAAAGTGGTCTTCTCACACAACTAATGGATATTTATGTAAAACATTCAAAATAAGTTTGTAAACATTGTTAAACAGCAAAACCTTAAAAATAATAAACAAAAAAGTTGTTTTTGAAGATGTATGCCAAAATGCATGAATGTTTTGGAAATGATCATTCATTAGATTTTCTGCCTTGTTGAGCTGAGAAAACGCGTTTGCTGCGTTCTTAGAGCTGTACGAGCTCAGGAAAGTGGTCTTCTCACACAACTAATGGATATTTATGTAAAACATTCAAAATAAGTTTGTAAACATTTTTAAACAGCAAAACCTTAAAAATAATAAACAAAAAAGTAGTTTTTTAAGATGTATGCCAAAATGCATGAATGTTGTGGAAATGATCATTCATTAGATTTTCTGCCTTGTTGAGCTGAGAAAACGCGTTTGCTGCGTTCTTAGAGCTGTACGAGCTCAGGAAAGTGGTTTTCGCACACAACTAATGGATATTTATGTAAAACATTCAAAATAAGTTTGTAAACATTTTTGAACAGCAAAACCTTAAAAATAATAAACAAAAAAGTAGTTTTTTAAGATGTATGCCAAAATGCATGAATGTTGTGGAAATGATCATTCATTAGATTTTCTGCCTTGTTGAGCTGAGAAAACACGTTTGCTGCGTTCTTAGAGCTGTACGAGCTCAGGAAAGTGGTTTTCTCACACAACTAATGGATATTTATGTAAAACATTCAAAAAAAGTTTGTAAACATTTTTAAACAGCAAAACCTTAAAAATAATAAACAAAAAAGTTGTCTTTTAAGATGTATGCCAAAATGCATGAATGTTGTGGAAATGATCATTCATTAGATTTTCTGCCTTGTTGAGCTGAGAAAACGCGTTTGCTGCGTTCTTAGAGCTGTACGAGCTCAGGAAAGTGGTCTTCTCACACAACTAATGGATATTTATGTAAAACATTCAAAATAAGTTTGTAAACATTTTTAAACAGCAAAACCTTAAAAATAATAAACAAAAAAGTAGTTTTTTAAGATGTATGCCAAAATGCATGAATGTTGTGGAAATGATCATTCATTTGATTTTTTTGCCTTGTTGAGCTGAGGAAACGCGTTTGCTGCGTTCTTAGAGCTGTACGAGCTCAGGAAAGTGGTTTTCTCAGGAAAGTGGTCTTCTCACACAACTAATGAATATTTATGTAAAACATTCAAAATAAGTTTGTAAACATTTTTAAACAGCAAAACCTTAAAAATAATAAACAAAAAAGTAGTTTTTGAAGATGTTTGCCAAAATGCATGAATGTTGTGGAAATGATCATTCATTAGATTTTCTGCCTTGTTGAGCTGAGAAAACGCGTTTGCTGCGTTCTTAGAGCTGTACGAGCTCAGGAAAGTGGTCTTCTCACACAACTAATGGATATTTATGTAAAACATTCAAAATAAGTTTGTAAACATTTTTAAACAGCAAAACCTTAAAAATAATAAACAAAAAAGTTGTTTTTGAAGATGTATGCCAAAATGCATGAATGTTGTGGAAATGATCATTCATTAGATTTTCTGCCTTGTTGAGCTGAGAAAACGCGTTTGCTGCGTTCTTAGAGCTGTACGAGCTCAGGAAAGTGGTCTTCTCACACAACTAATGGATATTTATGTAAAACATTCAAAATAAGTTTGTAAACATTTTTAAACAGCAAAACCTTAAAAATAATAAACAAAAAAGTTGTTTTTTAAGATGTATTCCAAAATGCATGAATGTTGTGGAAATGATCATTCATTTGATTTTTTGCCTTGTTGAGCTGAGAAAACGCGTTTGCTGCGTTCTTAGAGCTGTACGAGCTCAGGAAAGTGGTTTTCTCACACAACTAATGGATATTTATGTAAAACATTCAAAATAAGTTTGTAAACATTTTTAAACAGCAAAACCTTAAAAATAATAAACAAAAAAGTTGTTTTTTAACATGTCATTCAAAAAACATGAATGTTGTGGAAATGATCATTCATTAGATTTTCTGCCTTGTTGAGCTGAGAAAACGCGTTTGCTGCGTTCTTAGAGCTGTACGAGCTCAGGAAAGTGGTCTTCTCACGCAACTAATGGATATTTATGTAAAACATTCAAAATAAGTTTGTAAACATTTTTAAACAGCAAAACCTTAAAAATAATAAACAAAAAAGTAGTTTTTTAAGATGTATGCCAAAATGCATGAATGTTGTGGAAATGATCATTCATTTGATTTTTTGCCTTGTTGAGCTGAGAAAACGCGTTTGCTGCGTTCTTAGAGCTGTACGAGCTCAGGAAAGTGGTGTTCGCACACAACTAATGGATATTTATGTAAAACATTCAAAATAAGTTTGTAAACATTTTTGAACAGCAAAACCTTAAAAATAATAAACAAAAAAGTAGTTTAGCATGAATGTTGTGGAAATGATCATTCATTAGATTTTCTGCCTTGTTGAGCTGAGAAAACGCGTTTGTTGCGTTCTTAGAGCTGTACGAGCTCAGGAAAGTGGTCTTCTCACACAACTAATGGATATTTATGTAAAACATTCAAAATAAGTTTGTAAACATTTTTAAACAGCAAAACCTTAAAAATAATAAACAAAAAAGTTGTTTTTTAAGATGTATGCCAAAATGCATGAATGTTGTGGAAATGATCATTCATTTGATTTTTTTGCCTTGTTGAGCTGAGAAAACGCGTTTGTTGCGTTCTTAGAGCTGTACGAGCTCAGGAAAGTGGTCTTCTCACACAACTAATGGATATTTATGTAAAACATTCAAAATAAGTTTGTAAACATTTTTAAACAGCAAAACCTTAAAAATAATAAACAAAAAAGTTGTTTTTTAAGATGTATGCCAAAATGCATGAATGTTGTGGAAATGATCATTCATTTGATTTTTTGCCTTGTTGAGCTGAGAAAACGCGTTTGCTGCGTTCTTAGAGCTGTACGAGCTCAGGAAAGTGGTTTTCGCACACAACTAATGGATATTTATGTAAAACATTCAAAATAAGTTTGTAAACATTTTTGAACAGCAAAACCTTAAAAATAATAAACAAAAAAGTAGTTTTTTAAGATGTATGCCAAAATGCATGAATGTTGTGGAAATGATCATTCATTAGATTTTCTGCCTTGTTGAGCTGAGAAAACACGTTTGCTGCGTTCTTAGAGCTGTACGAGCTCAGGAAAGTGGTTTTCTCACACAACTAATGGATATTTATGTAAAACATTCAAAATAAGTTTGTAAACATTTTTAAACAGCAAAACCTTAAAAATAATAAACAAAAAAGTTGTTTTTGAAGATGTATGCCAAAATGCATGAATGTTGTGGAAATGATCATTCATTAGATTTTCTGCCTTGTTGAGCTGAGAAAACGCGTTTGCTGCGTTCTTAGAGCTGTACGAGCTCAGGAAAGTGGTCTTCTCACACAACTAATGGATATTTATGTAAAACATTCAAAATAAGTTTGTAAACATTTTTAAACAGCAAAACCTTAAAAATAATAAACAAAAAAGTAGTTTTTTAAGATGTATGCCAAAATGCATGAATGTTGTGGAAATGATCATTCATTTGATTTTTTTGCCTTGTTGAGCTGAGAAAACGCGTTTGCTGCGTTCTTAGAGCTGTACGAGCTCAGGAAAGTGGTTTTCTCAGGAAAGTGGTCTTCTCACACAACTAATGGATATTTATGTAAAACATTCAAAATAAGTTTGTAAACATTTTTAAACAGCAAAACCTTAAAAATAATAAACAAAAAAGTAGTTTTTTAAGATGTATGCCAAAATGCATGAATGTTGTGGAAATGATCATTCATTTGATTTTTTTGCCTTGTTGAGCTGAGAAAACGCGTTTGTTGCGTTCTTAGAGCTGTACGAGCTCAGGAAAGTGGTCTTCTCACACAACTAATGGATATTTATGTAAAACATTCAAAATAAGTTTGTAAACATTTTTAAACAGCAAAACCTTAAAAATAATAAACAAAAAAGTTGTTTTTTAAGATGTATTCCAAAATGCATGAATGTTGTGGAAATGATCATTCATTTGATTTTTTGCCTTGTTGAGCTGAGAAAACGCGTTTGCTGCGTTCTTAGAGCTGTACGAGCTCAGGAAAGTGGTTTTCGCACACAACTAATGGATATTTATGGAAAACATTCAAAATAAGTTTGTAAACATTTTTAAACAGCAAAACCTTAAAAATAATAAACAAAAAAGTAGTTTTTTAAGATGTATGCCAAAATGCATGAATGTTGTGGAAATGATCATTCATTAGATTTTCTGCCTTGTTGAGCTGAGAAAACACGTTTGCTGCGTTCTTAGAGCTGTACGAGCTCAGGAAAGTGGTTTTCTCACACAACTAATGGATATTTATGTAAAACATTCAAAATAAGTTTGTAAACATTTTTAAACAGCAAAACCTTAAAAATAATAAACAAAAAAGTAGTTTTTTAAGATGTATGCCAAAATGCATGAATGTTGTGGAAATGATCATTCATTAGATTTTCTGCCTTGTTGAGCTGAGAAAACGCGTTTGCTGCGTTCTTAGAGCTGTACGAGCTCAGGAAAGTGGTTTTCTCACACAACTAATGGATATTTATGTAAAACATTCAAAATAAGTTTGTAAACATTTTTAAACAGCAAAACCTTAAAAATAATGAACAAAAAAGTTGTTTTTGAAGATGTATGCCAAAATGCATGAATGTTGTGGAAATGATCATTCATTAGATTTTCTGCCTTGTTGAGCTGAGAAAACGCGTTTGCTGCGTTCTTAGAGCTGTACGAGCTCAGGAAAGTGGTCTTCTCACACAACTAATGGATATTTATGTAAAACATTCAAAATAAGTTTGTAAACATTTTTAAACAGCAAAACCTTAAAAATAATAAACAAAAAAGTAGTTTTTTAAGATGTATGCCAAAATGCATGAATGTTGTGGAAATGATCATTCATTTGATTTTTTTGCCTTGTTGAGCTGAGAAAACGCGTTTGCTGCGTTCTTAGAGCTGTACGAGTTCAGGAAAGTGGTTTTCTCACACAACTAATGGATATTTATGTAAAACATTCAAAATAAGTTTGTAAACATTTTTAAACAGCAAAACCTTAAAAATAATAAACAAAAAAGTTGTTTTTTAAGATGTATGCCAAAATGCATGAATGTTGTGGAAATGATCATTCATTTGATTTTCTGCCTTGTTGAGCTGAGAAAACGCGTTTGCTGCGTTCTTAGAGCTGTACGAGCTCAGGAAAGTGGTTTTCGCACACAACTAATGGATATTTATGTAAAACATTCAAAATAAGTTTGTAAACATTTTTGAACAGCAAAACCTTAAAAATAATAAACAAAAAAGTAGTTTTTTAAGATGTATGCCAAAATGCATGAATGTTGTGGAAATGATCATTCATTAGATTTTCTGCCTTGTTGAGCTGAGAAAACACGTTTGCTGCGTTCTTAGAGCTGTACGAGCTCAGGAAAGTGGTTTTCTCACACAACTAATGGATATTTATGTAAAACATTCAAAATAAGTTTGTAAACATTTTTAAACAGCAAAACCTTAAAAATAATAAACAAAAAAGTTGTTTTTGAAGATGTATGCCAAAATGCATGAATGTTGTGGAAATGATCATTCATTAGATTTTCTGCCTTGTTGAGCTGAGAAAACGCGTTTGCTGCGTTCTTAGAGCTGTACGAGCTCAGGAAAGTGGTCTTCTCACACAACTAATGGATATTTATGTAAAACATTCAAAATAAGTTTGTAAACATTTTTAAACAGCAAAACCTTAAAAATAATAAACAAAAAAGTAGTTTTTTAAGATGTATGCCAAAATGCATGAATGTTGTGGAAATGATCATTCATTTGATTTTTTTGCCTTGTTGAGCTGAGAAAACGCGTTTGCTGCGTTCTTAGAGCTGTACGAGCTCAGGAAAGTGGTTTTCTCAGGAAAGTGGTCTTCTCACACAACTAATGGATATTTATGTAAAACATTCAAAATAAGTTTGTAAACATTTTTAAACAGCAAAACCTTAAAAATAATAAACAAAAAAGTAGTTTTTGAAGATGTATGCCAAAATGCATGAATGTTGTGGAAATGATCATTCATTAGATTTTCTGCCTTGTTGAGCTGAGAAAACGCGTTTGCTGCGTTCTTAGAGCTGTACGAGCTCAGGAAAGTGGTCTTCTCACACAACTAATGGATATTTATGTAAAACATTCAAAATAAGTTTGTAAACATTTTTAAACAGCAAAACCTTAAAAATAATAAACAAAAAAGTTGTTTTTGAAGATGTATGCCAAAATGCATGAATGTTTTGGAAATGATCATTCATTAGATTTTCTGCCTTGTTGAGCTGAGAAAACGCGTTTGCTGCGTTCTTAGAGCTGTACGAGCTCAGGAAAGTGGTCTTCTCACACAACTAATGGATATTTATGTAAAACATTCAAAATAAGTTTGTAAACATTTTTAAACAGCAAAACCTTAAAAATAATAAACAAAAAAGTAGTTTTTTAAGATGTATGCCAAAATGCATGAATGTTGTGGAAATGATCATTCATTAGATTTTCTGCCTTGTTGAGCTGAGAAAACGCGTTTGCTGCGTTCTTAGAGCTGTACGAGCTCAGGAAAGTGGTTTTCGCACACAACTAATGGATATTTATGTAAAACATTCAAAATAAGTTTGTAAACATTTTTGAACAGCAAAACCTTAAAAATAATAAACAAAAAAGTAGTTTTTTAAGATGTATGCCAAAATGCATGAATGTTGTGGAAATGATCATTCATTAGATTTTCTGCCTTGTTGAGCTGAGAAAACACGTTTGCTGCGTTCTTAGAGCTGTACGAGCTCAGGAAAGTGGTTTTCTCACACAACTAATGGATATTTATGTAAAACATTTAAAATAAGTTTGTAAACATTTTTAAACAGCAAAACCTTAAAAATAATAAACAAAAAAGTTATCTTTTAAGATGTATGCCAAAATGCATGAATGTTGTGGAAATGATCATTCATTAGATTTTCTGCCTTGTTGAGCTGAGAAAACGCGTTTGCTGCGTTCTTAGAGCTGTACGAGCTCAGGAAAGTGGTCTTCTCACACAACTAATGGATATTTATGTAAAACATTCAAAATAAGTTTGTAAACATTTTTAAACAGCAAAACCTTAAAAATAATAAACAAAAAAGTAGTTTTTTAAGATGTATGCCAAAATGCATGAATGTTGTGGAAATGATCATTCATTTGATTTTTTTGCCTTGTTGAGCTGAGGAAACGCGTTTGCTGCGTTCTTAGAGCTGTACGAGCTCAGGAAAGTGGTTTTCTCAGGAAAGTGGTCTTCTCACACAACTAATGAATATTTATGTAAAACATTCAAAATAAGTTTGTAAACATTTTTAAACAGCAAAACCTTAAAAATAATAAACAAAAAAGTAGTTTTTGAAGATGTATGCCAAAATGCATGAATGTTGTGGAAATGATCATTCATTAGATTTTCTGCCTTGTTGAGCTGAGAAAACGCGTTTGCTGCGTTCTTAGAGCTGTACGAGCTCAGGAAAGTGGTCTTCTCACACAACTAATGGATATTTATGTAAAACATTCAAAATAAGTTTGTAAACATTTTTAAACAGCAAAACCTTAAAAATAATAAACAAAAAAGTTGTTTTTGAAGATGTATGCCAAAATGCATGAATGTTGTGGAAATGATCATTCATTAGATTTTCTGCCTTGTTGAGCTGAGAAAACGCGTTTGCTGCGTTCTTAGAGCTGTACGAGCTCAGGAAAGTGGTCTTCTCACACAACTAATGGATATTTATGTAAAACATTCAAAATAAGTTTGTAAACATTTTTAAACAGCAAAACCTTAAAAATAATAAACAAAAAAGTAGTTTTTTAAGATGTATGCCAAAATGCATGAATGTTGTGGAAATGATCATTCATTTGATTTTTTTGCCTTGTTGAGCTGAGAAAACGCGTTTGTTGCGTTCTTAGAGCTGTACGAGCTCAGGAAAGTGGTCTTCTCACACAACTAATGGATATTTATGTAAAACATTCAAAATAAGTTTGTAAACATTTTTAAACAGCAAAACCTTAAAAATAATAAACAAAAAAGTTGTTTTTTAAGATGTATTCCAAAATGCATGAATGTTGTGGAAATGATCATTCATTTGATTTTTTGCCTTGTTGAGCTGAGAAAACGCGTTTGCTGCGTTCTTAGAGCTGTACGAGCTCAGGAAAGTGGTTTTCTCACACAACTAATGGATATTTATGTAAAACATTCAAAATAAGTTTGTAAACATTTTTAAACAGCAAAACCTTAAAAATAATAAACAAAAAAGTTGTTTTTTAACATGTCATTCAAAAAACATGAATGTTGTGGAAATGATCATTCATTAGATTTTCTGCCTTGTTGAGCTGAGAAAACGCGTTTGCTGCGTTCTTAGAGCTGTACGAGCTCAGGAAAGTGGTCTTCTCACGCAACTAATGGATATTTATGTAAAACATTCAAAATAAGTTTGTAAACATTTTTAAACAGCAAAACCTTAAAAATAATAAACAAAAAAGTAGTTTTTTAAGATGTATGCCAAAATGCATGAATGTTGTGGAAATGATCATTCATTTGATTTTTTGCCTTGTTGAGCTGAGAAAACGCGTTTGCTGCGTTCTTAGAGCTGTACGAGCTCAGGAAAGTGGTGTTCGCACACAACTAATGGATATTTATGTAAAACATTCAAAATAAGTTTGTAAACATTTTTGAACAGCAAAACCTTAAAAATAATAAACAAAAAAGTAGTTTAGCATGAATGTTGTGGAAATGATCATTCATTAGATTTTCTGCCTTGTTGAGCTGAGAAAACGCGTTTGTTGCGTTCTTAGAGCTGTACGAGCTCAGGAAAGTGGTCTTCTCACACAACTAATGGATATTTATGTAAAACATTCAAAATAAGTTTGTAAACATTTTTAAACAGCAAAACCTTAAAAATAATAAACAAAAAAGTTGTTTTTTAAGATGTATGCCAAAATGCATGAATGTTGTGGAAATGATCATTCATTTGATTTTTTTGCCTTGTTGAGCTGAGAAAACGCGTTTGTTGCGTTCTTAGAGCTGTACGAGCTCAGGAAAGTGGTCTTCTCACACAACTAATGGATATTTATGTAAAACATTCAAAATAAGTTTGTAAACATTTTTAAACAGCAAAACCTTAAAAATAATAAACAAAAAAGTTGTTTTTTAAGATGTATGCCAAAATGCATGAATGTTGTGGAAATGATCATTCATTTGATTTTTTGCCTTGTTGAGCTGAGAAAACGCGTTTGCTGCGTTCTTAGAGCTGTACGAGCTCAGGAAAGTGGTTTTCGCACACAACTAATGGATATTTATGTAAAACATTCAAAATAAGTTTGTAAACATTTTTGAACAGCAAAACCTTAAAAATAATAAACAAAAAAGTAGTTTTTTAAGATGTATGCCAAAATGCATGAATGTTGTGGAAATGATCATTCATTAGATTTTCTGCCTTGTTGAGCTGAGAAAACACGTTTGCTGCGTTCTTAGAGCTGTACGAGCTCAGGAAAGTGGTTTTCTCACACAACTAATGGATATTTATGTAAAACATTCAAAATAAGTTTGTAAACATTTTTAAACAGCAAAACCTTAAAAATAATAAACAAAAAAGTTGTTTTTGAAGATGTATGCCAAAATGCATGAATGTTGTGGAAATGATCATTCATTAGATTTTCTGCCTTGTTGAGCTGAGAAAACGCGTTTGCTGCGTTCTTAGAGCTGTACGAGCTCAGGAAAGTGGTCTTCTCACACAACTAATGGATATTTATGTAAAACATTCAAAATAAGTTTGTAAACATTTTTAAACAGCAAAACCTTAAAAATAATAAACAAAAAAGTAGTTTTTTAAGATGTATGCCAAAATGCATGAATGTTGTGGAAATGATCATTCATTTGATTTTTTTGCCTTGTTGAGCTGAGAAAACGCGTTTGCTGCGTTCTTAGAGCTGTACGAGCTCAGGAAAGTGGTTTTCTCAGGAAAGTGGTCTTCTCACACAACTAATGGATATTTATGTAAAACATTCAAAATAAGTTTGTAAACATTTTTAAACAGCAAAACCTTAAAAATAATAAACAAAAAAGTAGTTTTTTAAGATGTATGCCAAAATGCATGAATGTTGTGGAAATGATCATTCATTTGATTTTTTTGCCTTGTTGAGCTGAGAAAACGCGTTTGTTGCGTTCTTAGAGCTGTACGAGCTCAGGAAAGTGGTCTTCTCACACAACTAATGGATATTTATGTAAAACATTCAAAATAAGTTTGTAAACATTTTTAAACAGCAAAACCTTAAAAATAATAAACAAAAAAGTTGTTTTTTAAGATGTATTCCAAAATGCATGAATGTTGTGGAAATGATCATTCATTTGATTTTTTGCCTTGTTGAGCTGAGAAAACGCGTTTGCTGCGTTCTTAGAGCTGTACGAGCTCAGGAAAGTGGTTTTCGCACACAACTAATGGATATTTATGGAAAACATTCAAAATAAGTTTGTAAACATTTTTAAACAGCAAAACCTTAAAAATAATAAACAAAAAAGTAGTTTTTTAAGATGTATGCCAAAATGCATGAATGTTGTGGAAATGATCATTCATTAGATTTTCTGCCTTGTTGAGCTGAGAAAACGCGTTTGCTGCGTTCTTAGAGCTGTACGAGCTCAGGAAAGTGGTTTTCTCACACAACTAATGGATATTTATGTAAAACATTCAAAATAAGTTTGTAAACATTTTTAAACAGCAAAACCTTAAAAATAATGAACAAAAAAGTTGTTTTTGAAGATGTATGCCAAAATGCATGAATGTTGTGGAAATGATCATTCATTAGATCTTCTGCCTTGTTGAGCTGAGAAAACACGTTTGCTGCGTTCTTAGAGCTGTACGAGCTCAGGAAAGTGGTTTTCTCACACAACTAATGGATATTTATGTAAAACATTCAAAATAAGTTTGTAAACATTTTTAAACAGCAAAACCTTAAAAATAATAAACAAAAAAGTAGTTTTTTAAGATGTATGCCAAAATGCATGAATGTTGTGGAAATGATCATTCATTTGATTTTTTTGCCTTGTTGAGCTGAGAAAACGCGTTTGCTGCGTTCTTAGAGCTGTACGAGCTCAGGAAAGTGGTTTTCTCACACAACTAATGGATATTTATGTAAAACATTCAAAATAAGTTTGTAAACATTTTTAAACAGCAAAATCTTAAAAATAATAAACAAAAAAGTTGTTTTTTAACATGTCATTCAAAAAACATGAATGTTGTGGAAATGATCATTCATTAGATTTTCTGCCTTGTTGAGCTGAGAAAACGCGTTTGCTGTGTTCTTAGAGCTGTACGAGCTCAGGAAAGTGGTTTTCTCACACAACTAATGGATATTTATGTAAAACATACAAAATAAATTTGTAAACATTTTAAAACAGCAAAATCTTAAAAATAATAAACAAAAAAGTTGTTTTTGAAGATGTATGCCAAAATGCATGAATGTTGTGGAAATGATCATTCATTAGATTTTCTGCCTTGTTGAGCTGAGAAAACGCGTTTGCTGCGTTCTTAGAGCTGTACGAGCTCAGGAAAGTGGTCTTCTCACACAACTAATGGATATTTATGTAAAACATTCAAAATAAGTTTGTAAACATTTTTAAACAGCAAAACCTTAAAAATAATAAACAAAAAAGTTGTTTTTGAAGATGTATGCCAAAATGCATGAATGTTGTGGAAATGATCATTCATTAGATTTTCTGCCTTGTTGAGCTGAGAAAACGCGTTTGCTGCGTTCTTAGAGCTGTACGAGCTCAGGAAAGTGGTCTTCTCACACAACTAATGGATATTTATGTAAAACATTCAAAATAAGTTTGTAAACATTTTTAAACAGCAAAACCTTAAAAATAATAAACAAAAAAGTTGTTTTTTAAGATGTATGCCAAAATGCATGAATGTTGTGGAAATGATCATTCATTTGATTTTTTGCCTTGTTGAGCTGAGAAAACGCGTTTGCTGCGTTCTTAGAGCTGTACGAGCTCAGGAAAGTGGTTTTCGCACACAACTAATGGATATTTATGTAAAACATTCAAAATAAGTTTGTAAACATTTTTGAACAGCAAAACCTTAAAAATAATAAACAAAAAAGTAGTTTAGCATAAATGTTGTGGAAATGATAATTCATTAGATTTTCTGCCTTTTGAGCTGAGAAAACGCGTTTGTTGTGTTCTTAGAGCTGTACGACCTCAGGAAAGTGGTCTTCTCACACAACTAATGGATATTTATGTAAAACATTCAAAATAAGTTTGTAAACATTTTTAAACGGCAAAACCTTAAAAATAATGAACAAAAAAGTTGTTGTTTAAGATGTATGCCAAAATGCATGAATGTTGAGGAAATGATCATTCATTTGATTTTTTTGCCTTGTTGAGCTGAGAAAACGCGTTTGTTGCGTTCTTAGAGCTGTACGAGCTCAGGAAAGTGGTCTTCTCACACAACTAATGGATATTTATGTAAAACATTCAAAATAAGTTTGTAAACATTTTTAAACAGCAAAACCTTAAAAATAATAAACAAAAAAGTAGTTTTTTAAGATGTATGCCAAAATGCATGAATGTTGTGGAAATGATCATTCATTTGATTTTTTTGCCTTGTTGAGCTGAGAAAACGCGTTTGTTGCGTTCTTAGAGCTGTACGAGCTCAGGAAAGTGGTCTTCTCACACAACTAATGGATATTTATGTAAAACATTCAAAATAAGTTTGTAAACATTTTTAAACAGCAAAACCTTAAAAATAATAAACAAAAAAGTTGTCTTTTAAGATGTATGCCAAAATGCATGAATGTTGTGGAAATGATCATTCATTTGATTTTTTGCCTTGTTGAGCTGAGAAAACGCGTTTGCTGCGTTCTTAGAGCTGTACGAGCTCAGGAAAGTGGTTTTCGCACACAACTAATGGATATTTATGTAAAACATTCAAAATAAGTTTGTAAACATTTTTGAACAGCAAAACCTTAAAAATAATAAACAAAAAAGTAGTTTAGCATGAATGTTGTGGAAATGATCATTCATTAGATTTTCTGCCTTGTTGAGCTGAGAAAACGCGTTTGTTGCGTTCTTAGAGCTGTACGAGCTCAGGAAAGTGGTCTTCTCACACAACTAATGGATATTTATGTAAAACATTCAAAATAAGTTTGTAAACATTTTTAAACAGCAAAACCTTAAAAATAATAAACAAAAAAGTTGTTTTTTAAGATGTATGCCAAAATGCATGAATGTTGTGGAAATGATCATTCATTTGATTTTTTTGCCTTGTTGAGCTGAGAAAACGCGTTTGTTGCGTTCTTAGAGCTGTACGAGCTCAGGAAAGTGGTCTTCTCACACAACTAATGGATATTTATGTAAAACATTCAAAATAAGTTTGTAAACATTTTTAAACAGCAAAACCTTAAAAATAATAAACAAAAAAGTTGTTTTTTAAGATGTATGCCAAAATGCATGAATGTTGTGGAAATGATCATTCATTTGATTTTTTGCCTTGTTGAGCTGAGAAAACGCGTTTGCTGCGTTCTTAGAGCTGTACGAGCTCAGGAAAGTGGTTTTCGCACACAACTAATGGATATTTATGTAAAACATTCAAAATAAGTTTGTAAACATTTTTGAACAGCAAAACCTTAAAAATAATAAACAAAAAAGTAGTTTTTTAAGATGTATGCCAAAATGCATGAATGTTGTGGAAATGATCATTCATTAGATTTTCTGCCTTGTTGAGCTGAGAAAACACGTTTGCTGCGTTCTTAGAGCTGTACGAGCTCAGGAAAGTGGTTTTCTCACACAACTAATGGATATTTATGTAAAACATTCAAAATAAGTTTGTAAACATTTTTAAACAGCAAAACCTTAAAAATAATAAACAAAAAAGTTGTTTTTGAAGATGTATGCCAAAATGCATGAATGTTGTGGAAATGATCATTCATTAGATTTTCTGCCTTGTTGAGCTGAGAAAACGCGTTTGCTGCGTTCTTAGAGCTGTACGAGCTCAGGAAAGTGGTCTTCTCACACAACTAATGGATATTTATGTAAAACATTCAAAATAAGTTTGTAAACATTTTTAAACAGCAAAACGTTAAAAATAATAAACAAAAAAGTAGTTTTTTAAGATGTATGCCAAAATGCATGAATGTTGTGGAAATGATCATTCATTTGATTTTTTTGCCTTGTTGAGCTGAGAAAACGCGTTTGCTGCGTTCTTAGAGCTGTACGAGCTCAGGAAAGTGGATTTCTCAGGAAAGTGGTCTTCTCACACAACTAATGGATATTTATGTAAAACATTCAAAATAAGTTTGTAAACATTTTTAAACAGCAAAACCTTAAAAATAATAAACAAAAAAGTAGTTTTTTAAGATGTATGCCAAAATGCATGAATGTTGTGGAAATGATCATTCATTTGATTTTTTTGCCTTGTTGAGCTGAGAAAACGCGTTTGTTGCGTTCTTAGAGCTGTACGAGCTCAGGAAAGTGGTCTTCTCACACAACTAATGGATATTTATGTAAAACATTCAAAATAAGTTTGTAAACATTTTTAAACAGCAAAACCTTAAAAATAATAAACAAAAAAGTAGTTTTTTAAGATGTATGCCAAAATGCATGAATGTTGTGGAAATGATCATTCATTTGATTTTTTTGCCTTGTTGAGCTGAGAAAACGCGTTTGCTGCGTTCTTAGAGCTGTACGAGCTCAGGAAAGTGGTTTTCTCACACAACTAATGGATATTTATGTAAAACATTCAAAATAAGTTTGTAAACATTTTTAAACAGCAAAATCTTAAAAATAATAAACAAAAAAGTTGTTTTTTAACATGTCATTCAAAAAACATGAATGTTGTGGAAATGATCATTCATTAGATTTTCTGCCTTGTTGAGCTGAGAAAACGCGTTTGCTGTGTTCTTAGAGCTGTACGAGCTCAGGAAAGTGGTTTTCTCACACAACTAATGGATATTTATGTAAAACATACAAAATAAATTTGTAAACATTTTTAAACAGCAAAATCTTAAAAATAATAAACAAAAAAGTTGTTTTTGAAGATGTATGCCAAAATGCATGAATGTTGTGGAAATGATCATTCATTAGATTTTCTGCCTTGTTGAGCTGAGAAAACGCGTTTGCTGCGTTCTTAGAGCTGTACGAGCTCAGGAAAGTGGTCTTCTCACACAACTAATGGATATTTATGTAAAACATTCAAAATAAGTTTGTAAACATTTTTAAACAGCAAAACCTTAAAAATAATAAACAAAAAAGTTGTTTTTGAAGATGTATGCCAAAATGCATGAATGTTGTGGAAATGATCATTCATTAGATTTTCTGCCTTGTTGAGCTGAGAAAACGCGTTTGCTGCGTTCTTAGAGCTGTACGAGCTCAGGAAAGTGGTCTTCTCACACAACTAATGGATATTTATGTAAAACATTCAAAATAAGTTTGTAAACATTTTTAAACAGCAAAACCTTAAAAATAATAAACAAAAAAGTTGTTTTTTAAGATGTATGCCAAAATGCATGAATGTTGTGGAAATGATCATTCATTTGATTTTTTGCCTTGTTGAGCTGAGAAAACGCGTTTGCTGCGTTCTTAGAGCTGTACGAGCTCAGGAAAGTGGTTTTCGCACACAACTAATGGATATTTATGTAAAACATTCAAAATAAGTTTGTAAACATTTTTGAACAGCAAAACCTTAAAAATAATAAACAAAAAAGTAGTTTAGCATGAATGTTGTGGAAATGATAATTCATTAGATTTTCTGCCTTTTGAGCTGAGAAAACGCGTTTGTTGTGTTCTTAGAGCTGTACGAGCTCAGGAAAGTGGTCTTCTCACACAACTAATGGATATTTATGTAAAACATTCAAAATAAGTTTGTAAACATTTTTAAACAGCAAAACCTTAAAAATAATAAACAAAAAAGTTGTTTTTTAAGATGTATGCCAAAATGCATGAATGTTGTGGAAATGATCATTCATTTGATTTTTTTGCCTTGTTGAGCTGAGAAAACGCGTTTGTTGCGTTCTTAGAGCTGTACGAGCTCAGGAAAGTGGTCTTCTCACACAACTAATGGATATTTATGTAAAACATTCAAAATAAGTTTGTAAACATTTTTAAACAGCAAAACCTTAAAAATAATAAACAAAAAAGTAGTTTTTTAAGATGTATGCCAAAATGCATGAATGTTGTGGAAATGATCATTCTTTTGATTTTTTTGCCTTGTTGAGCTGAGAAAACGCGTTTGTTGCGTTCTTAGAGCTGTACGAGCTCAGGAAAGTGGTCTTCTCACACAACTAATGGATATTTATGTAAAACATTCAAAATAAGTTTGTAAACATTTTTAAACAGCAAAACCTTAAAAATAATAAACAAAAAAGTTGTCTTTTAAGATGTATGCCAAAATGCATGAATGTTGTGGAAATGATCATTCATTTGATTTTTTGCCTTGTTGAGCTGAGAAAACGCGTTTGCTGCGTTCTTAGAGCTGTACGAGCTCAGGAAAGTGGTTTTCGCACACAACTAATGGATATTTATGTAAAACATTCAAAATAAGTTTGTAAACATTTTTGAACAGCAAAACCTTAAAAATAATAAACAAAAAAGTAGTTTAGCATGAATGTTGTGGAAATGATCATTCATTAGATTTTCTGCCTTGTTGAGCTGAGAAAACGCGTTTGTTGCGTTCTTAGAGCTGTACGAGCTCAGGAAAGTGGTCTTCTCACACAACTAATGGATATTTATGTAAAACATTCAAAATAAGTTTGTAAACATTTTTAAACAGCAAAACCTTAAAAATAATAAACAAAAAAGTTGTTTTTTAAGATGTATGCCAAAATGAATGAATGTTGTGGAAATGATCATTCATTTGATTTTTTTGCCTTGTTGAGCTGAGAAAACGCGTTTGTTGCGTTCTTAGAGCTGTACGAGCTCAGGAAAGTGGTCTTCTCACACAACTAATGGATATTTATGTAAAACATTCAAAATAAGTTTGTAAACATTTTTAAACAGCAAAACCTTAAAAATAATAAACAAAAAAGTTGTTTTTTAAGATGTATGCCAAAATGCATGAATGTTGTGGAAATGATCATTCATTTGATTTTTTGCCTTGTTGAGCTGAGAAAACGCGTTTGCTGCGTTCTTAGAGCTGTACGAGCTCAGGAAAGTGGTTTTCGCACACAACTAATGGATATTTATGTAAAACATTCAAAATAAGTTTGTAAACATTTTTGAACAGCAAAACCTTAAAAATAATAAACAAAAAAGTAGTTTTTTAAGATGTATGCCAAAATGCATGAATGTTGTGGAAATGATCATTCATTAGATTTTCTGCCTTGTTGAGCTGAGAAAACACGTTTGCTGCGTTCTTAGAGCTGTACAAGCTCAGGAAAGTGGTCTTCTCACACAACTAATGGATATTTATGTAAAACATTCAAAATAAGTTTGTAAACATTTTTAAACAGCAAAACGTTAAAAATAATAAACAAAAAAGTAGTTTTTTAAGATGTATGCCAAAATGCATGAATGTTGTGGAAATGATCATTCATTTGATTTTTTTGCCTTGTTGAGCTGAGAAAACGCGTTTGCTGTGTTCTTAGAGCTGTACGAGCTCAGGAAAGTGGATTTCTCAGGAAAGTGGTCTTCTCACACAACTAATGGATATTTATGTAAAACATTCAAAATAAGTTTGTAAACATTTTTAAACAGCAAAACCTTAAAAATAATAAACAAAAAAGTTGTTTTTTAAGATGTATGCCAAAATGCATGAATGTTGTGGAAATGATTATTCATTTGATTTTTTTGCCTTGTTGAGCTGAGAAAACGCGTTTGTTGCGTTCTTAGAGCTGTACGAGCTCAGGAAAGTGGTCTTCTCACACAACTAATGGATATTTATGTAAAACATTCAAAATAAATTTGTAAACATTTTTAAACAGCAAACTCTTAAAAATAATAAACAAAAAAGTTGTTTTTTAAGATGTATGCCAAAATGCATGAATGTTGTGGAAATGATCATTCATTTGATTTTTTGCCTTGTTGAGCTGAGAAAACGCGTTTGCTGTGTTCTTAGAGCTGTACGAGCTCAGGAAAGTGGTTTTCTCACACAACTAATGGATATTTATGTAAAACATACAAAATAAATTTGTAAACATTTTTAAACAGCAAAATCTTAAAAATAATAAACAAAAAAGTTGTTTTTTAAGATGTATGCCAAAATGCCTGAATGTTGTGGAAATGATCATTCATTTGATTTTTTGCCTTGTTGAGCTGAGAAAACGCGTTTGCTGCGTTCTTAGAGCTGTACGAGCTCAGGAAAGTGGTTTTCTCACACAACTAATGGATATTTATGTAAAACATTCAAAATAAGTTTGTAAACATTTTTAAACAGCAAAACCTTAAAAATAATAAACAAAAAAGTAGTTTTTTAAGATGTATGCCAAAATGCATGAATGTTGTGGAAATGATCATTTATTAGATTTTCTGCCTTGTTGAGCTGAGAAAACACGTTTGCTGCGTTCTTAGAGCTGTACGAGCTCAGGAAAGTGGTCTTCTCACACAACTAATGGATATTTATGTAAAACATTCAAAATAAGTTTGTAAACATTTTTAAACAGCAAAACCTTAAAAATAATAAACAAAAAAGTAGTTTTTTAAGATGTATGCCAAAATGCATGAATGTTGTGGAAATGATCATTCATTTGATTTTTTGCCTTGTTGAGCTGAGAAAACGCGTTTGCTGCGTTCTTAGAGCTGTACGAGCTCAGGAAAGTGGTTTTCTCACACAACTAATGGATATTTATGTAAAACATTCAAAATAAGTTTGTAAACATTTTTAAACAGCAAAATCTTAAAAATAATAAACAAAAAAGTTGTTTTTTAACATGTCATTCAAAAAACATGAATGTTGTGGAAATGATCATTCATTAGATTTTCTGCCTTGTTGAGCTGAGAAAACGCGTTTGCTGTGTTCTTAGAGCTGTCCGAGCTCAGGAAAGTGGTTTTCTCACACAAATAATGGATATTTATGTAAAACATACAAAATAAATTTGTAAACATTTTTAAACAGCAAAATCTTAAAAATAATAAACAAAAAAGTTGTTTTTTAAGATGTATGCCAAAATGCATGAATGTTGTGGAAATGATCATTCATTTGATTTTTTGCATTGTTGAGCTGAGAAAACGCGTTTGCTGCGTTCTTAGAGCTGTACGAGCTCAGGAAAGTGGTTTTCTCACACAACTAATGGATATTTATGTAAAACATTCAAAATAAGTTTGTAAACATTTTTAAACAGCAAAACCTTAAAAATAATAAACAAAAAAGTAGTTTTTTAAGATGTATGCCAAAATGCATGAATGTTGTGGAAATGATCATTCATTAGATTTTCTGCCTTGTTGAGCTGAGAAAACGCGTTTGCTGCGTTCTTAGAGCTGTACGAGCTCAGGAAAGTAGTCTTCTCACACAACTAATGGATATTTATGTAAAACATACAAAATAAATTTGTAAACATTTTTAAACAGCAAAATCTTAAAAATAATAAACAAAAAAGTTGTTTTTTAAGATGTATGCCAAAATGCATGAATGTTGTGGAAATGATCATTCATTTGATTTTTTGCCTTGTTGAGCTGAGAAAAGGCGTTTGCTGCGTTCTTAGAGCTGTACGAGCTCAGGAAAGTGGTTTTCGCACACAACTAATGGATATTTATGTAAAACATTCAAAATAAGTTTGTAAACATTTTTAAACAGCAAAACCTTAAAAATAATAAACAAAAAAGTAGTTTTTTAAGATGTATGCCAAAATGCATGAATGTTGTGGAAATGATCATTTATTAGATTTTCTGCCTTGTTGAGCTGAGAAAACACGTTTGCTGCGTTCTTAGAGCTGTACGAGCTCAGGAAAGTGGTCTTCTCACACAACTAATGGATATTTATGTAAAACATTCAAAATAAGTTTGTAAACATTTTTAAACAGCAAAACCTTAAAAATAATAAACAAAAAAGTAGTTTTTTAAGATGTATGCCAAAATGCATGAATGTTGTGGAAATGATCATTCATTTGATTTTTTGCCTTGTTGAGCTGAGAAAACGCGTTTGCTGCGTTCTTAGAGCTGTACGAGCTCAGGAAAGTGGTTTTCTCACACAACTAATGGATATTTATGTAAAACATTCAAAATAAGTTTGTAAACATTTTTAAACAGCAAAACCTTAAAAATAATAAACAAAAAAGTAGTTTTTTAAGATGTATGCCAAAATGCATGAATGTTGTGGAAATGATCATTCATTTGATTTTTTGCCTTGTTGAGCTGAGAAAACGCGTTTGCTGCGTTCTTAGAGCTGTACGAGCTCAGGAAAGTGGTTTTCTCACACAACTAATGGATATTTATGTAAAACATTCAAAATAAGTTTGTAAACATTTTTAAACAGCAAAATCTTAAAAATAATAAACAAAAAAGTTGTTTTTTAACATGTCATTCAAAAAACATGAATGTTGTGGAAATGATCATTCATTAGATTTTCTGCCTTGTTGAGCTGAGAAAACGCGTTTGCTGTGTTCTTAGAGCTGTACGAGCTCAGGAAAGTGGTTTTCTCACACAACTAATGGATATTTATGTAAAACATACAAAATAAATTTGTAAACATTTTTAAACAGCAAAATCTTAAAAATAATAAACAAAAAAGTTGTTTTTTAAGATGTATGCCAAAATGCATGAATGTTGTGGAAATGATCATTCATTTGATTTTTTGCCTTGTTGAGCTGAGAAAACGCGTTTGCTGCGTTCTTAGAGCTGTACGAGCTCAGGAAAGTGGTTTTCTCACACAACTAATGGATATTTATGTAAAACATTCAAAATAAGTTTGTAAACATTTTTAAACAGCAAAACCTTAAAAATAATAAACAAAAAAGTAGTTTTTTAAGATGTATGCCAAAATGCATGAATGTTGTGGAAATGATCATTCATTAGATTTTCTGCCTTGTTGAGCTGAGAAAACGCGTTTGCTGCGTTCTTAGAGCTGTACGAGCTCAGGAAAGTGGTCTTCTCACACAACTAATGGATATTTATGTAAAACATACAAAATAAATTTGTAAACATTTTTAAACAGCAAAATCTTAAAAATAATAAACAAAAAAGTTGTTTTTTAAGATGTATGCCAAAATGCCTGAATGTTGTGGAAATGATCATTCATTAGATTTTTTGCCTTGTTGAGCTGAGAAAACGCGTTTGCTGCGTTCTTAGAGCTGTACGAGCTCAGGAAAGTGGTTTTCTCACACAACTAATGGATATTTATGTAAAACATTCAAAATAAGTCTGTAAACATTTTTAAACAGCAAAACCTTAAAAATAATAAACAAAAAAGTAGTTTTTTAAGATGTATGCCAAAATGCATGAATGTTGTGGAAATGATCATTCATTAGATTTTCTGCCTTGTTGAGCTGAGAAAACGCGTTTGCTGCGTTCTTAGAGCTGTACGAGCTCAGGAAAGTGGTCTTCTCACACAACTAATGGATATTTATGTAAAACATACAAAATAAATTTGTAAACATTTTTAAACAGCAAAATCTTAAAAATAATAAACAAAAAAGTTGTTTTTTAAGATGTATGCCAAAATGCCTGAATGTTGTGGAAATGATCATTCATTTGATTTTTTGCCTTGTTGAGCTGAGAAAACGCGTTTGCTGCGTTCTTAGAGCTGTACGAGCTCAGGAAAGTGGTTTTCTCACACAACTAATGGATATTTATGTAAAACATTCAAAATAAGTTTGTAAACATTTTTAAACAGCAAAACCTTAAAAATAATAAACAAAAAAGTAGTTTTTTAAGATGTATGCCAAAATGCATGAATGTTGTGGAAATGATCATTCATTAGATTTTCTGCCTTGTTGAGCTGAGAAAACGCGTTTGCTGCGTTCTTAGAGCTGTACGAGCTCAGGAAAGTGGTCTTCTCACACAACTAATGGATATTTATGTAAAACATTCAAAATAAGTTTGTAAACATTTTTAAACAGCAAAACCTTAAAAATAATAAACAAAAAAGTTGTTTTTTAAGATGTATGCCAAAATGCATGAATGTTGTGGAAATGATCATTCATTTGATTTTTTGCCTTGTTGAGCTGAGAAAACGCGTTTGCTGCGTTCTTAGAGCTGTACGAGCTCAGGAAAGTGGTTTTCGCACACAACTAATGGATATTTATGTAAAACATTCAAAATAAGTTTGTAAAAATTTTTAAACAGCAAAACCTTAAAAATAATAAACAAAAAAGTAGTTTTTTAAGATGTATGCCAAAATGCATGAATGTTGTGGAAATGATCATTTATTAGATTTTCTGCCTTGTTGAGCTGAGAAAACACGTTTGCTGCGTTCTTAGAGCTGTACGAGCTCAGGAAAGTGGTTTTCTCACACAACTAATGGATATTTATGTAAAACATTCAAAATAAGTTTGTAAACATTTTTAAACAGCAAAATCTTAAAAATAATAAACAAAAAAGTAGTTTTTTAAGATGTATGCCAAAATGCATGAATGTTGTGGAAATGATCATTCATTTGATTTTTTGCCTTGTTGAGCTGAGAAAACGCGTTTGCTGCGTTCTTAGAGCTGTACGAGCTCAGGAAAGTGGTTTTCTCACACAACTAATGGATATTTATGTAAAACATTCAAAATAAGTTTGTAAACATTTTTAAACAGCAAAATCTTAAAAATAATAAACAAAAAAGTTGTTTTTTAACATGTCATTCAAAAAACATGAATGTTGTGGAAATGATCATTCATTAGATTTTCTGCCTTGTTGAGCTGAGAAAACGCGTTTGCTGTGTTCTTAGAGCTGTACGAGCTCAGGAAAGTGGTTTTCTCACACAACTAATGGATATTTATGTAAAACATACAAAATAAATTTGTAAACATTTTTAAACAGCAAAATCTTAAAAATAATAAACAAAAAAGTTGTTTTTTAAGATGTATGCCAAAATGCATGAATGTTGTGGAAATGATCATTCATTTGATTTTTTGCCTTGTTGAGCTGAGAAAACGCGTTTGCTGCGTTCTTAGAGCTGTACGAGCTCAGGAAAGTGGTTTTCTCACACAACTAATGGATATTTATGTAAAACATTCAAAATAAGTTTGTAAACATTTTTAAACAGCAAAACCTTAAAAATAATAAACAAAAAAGTAGTTTTTTAAGATGTATGCCAAAATGCATGAATGTTGTGGAAATGATCATTCATTAGATTTTCTGCCTTGTTGAGCTGAGAAAACGCGTTTGCTGCGTTCTTAGAGCTGTACGAGCTCAGGAAAGTGGTCTTCTCACACAACTAATGGATATTTATGTAAAACATTCAAAATAAGTTTGTAAACATTTTTAAACGGCAAAACCTTAAAAATAATAAACAAAAAAGTAGTTTTTTAAGATGTATGCCAAAATGCATGAATGTTGTGGAAATGATCATTCATTTGATTTTTTTGCCTTGTTGAGCTGAGAAAACGCGTTTGTTGCGTTCTTAGAGCTGTACGAGCTCAGGAAAGTGGTCTTCTCACACAACTAATGGATATTTATGTAAAACATTCAAAATAAGTTTGTAAACATTTTTAAACAGCAAAACCTTAAAAATAATAAACAAAAAAGTAGTTTTTTAAGATGTATGCCAAAATTCATGAATGTTGTGGAAATGATCATTCATTTGATTTTTTGCCTTGTTGAGCTGAGAAAACGCGTTTGCTGCGTTCTTAGAGCTGTACGAGCTCAGGAAAGTGGTTTTCGCACACAACTAATGGATATTTATGTAAAACATTCAAAATAAGTTTGTAAACATTTTTAAACGGCAAAACCTTAAAAATAATAAACAAAAAAGTAGTTTTTTAAGATGTATGCCAAAATGCATGAATGTTGTGGAAATGATCATTCATTAGATTTTCTGCCTTGTTGAGCTGAGAAAACACGTTTGCTGCGTTCTTAGAGCTGTACGAGCTCAGGAAAGTGGTTTTCTCACACAACTAATGGATATTTATGTAAAACATTCAAAATAAGTTTGTAAACATTTTTAAACAGCAAAACCTTAAAAATAATAAACAAAAAAGTTGTTTTTTAAGATGTATGCCAAAATGCATGAATGTTGTGGAAATGATCATTCATTAGATTTTCTGCCTTGTTGAGCTGAGAAAACGCGTTTGCTGTGTTCTTAGAGCTGTACGAGCTCAGGAAAGTGGTTTTCTCACACAACTAATGGATATTTATGTAAAACATACAAAATAAATTTGTAAACATATTTAAACAGCAAAATCTTAAAAATAATAAACAAAAAAGTTGTTTTTTAAGATGTATGCCAAAATGCATGAATGTTGTGGAAATGATCATTCATTTGATTTTTTGCCTTGTTGAGCTGAGAAAACGCGTTTGCTGTGTTCTTAGAGCTGTACGAGCTCAGGAAAGTGGTTTTCTCACACAACTAATGGATATTTATGTAAAACATACAAAATAAATTTGTAAACATTTTTAAACAGCAAAATCTTAAAAATAATAAACAAAAAAGTTGTTTTTTAAGATGTATGCCAAAATGCCTGAATGTTGTGGAAATGATCATTCATTTGATTTTTTGCCTTGTTGAGCTGAGAAAACGCGTTTGCTGCGTTCTTAGAGCTGTACGAGCTCAGGAAAGTGGTCTTCTCACACAACTAATGGATATTTATGTAAAACATTCAAAATAAGTTTGTAAACATTTTTAAACAGCAAAACCTTAAAAATAATAAACAAAAAAGTTGTTTTTTAAGATGTATGCCAAAATGCATGAATGTTGTGGAAATGATCATTCATTTGATTTTTTGCCTTGTTGAGCTGAGAAAAGGCGTTTGCTGCGTTCTTAGAGCTGTACGAGCTCAGGAAAGTGGTTTTCGCACACAACTAATGGATATTTATGTAAAACATTCAAAATAAGTTTGTAAACATTTTTAAACAGCAAAACCTTAAAAATAATAAACAAAAAAGTAGTTTTTTAAGATGTATGCCAAAATGCATGAATGTTGTGGAAATGATCATTTATTAGATTTTCTGCCTTGTTGAGCTGAGAAAACACGTTTGCTGCGTTCTTAGAGCTGTACGAGCTCAGGAAAGTGGTTTTCTCACACAACTAATGGATATTTATGTAAAACATTCAAAATAAGTTTGTAAACATTTTTAAACAGCAAAACCTTAAAAATAATAAACAAAAAAGTAGTTTTTTAAGATGTATGCCAAAATGCATGAATGTTGTGGAAATGATCATTCATTAGATTTTTTGCCTTGTTGAGCTGAGAAAACGCGTTTGCTGCGTTCTTAGAGCTGTACGAGCTCAGGAAAGTGGTTTTCTCACACAACTAATGGATATTTATGTAAAACATTCAAAATAAGTTTGTAAACATTTTTAAACAGCAAAATCTTAAAAATAATAAACAAAAAAGTTGTTTTTTAACATGTCATTCAAAAAACATGAATGTTGTGGAAATGATCATTCATTAGATTTTCTGCCTTGTTGAGCTGAGAAAACGCGTTTGCTGTGTTCTTAGAGCTGTACGAGCTCAGGAAAGTGGTTTTCTCACACAAATAATGGATATTTATGTAAAACATACAAAATAAATTTGTAAACATTTTTAAACAGCAAAATCTTAAAAATAATAAACAAAAAAGTTGTTTTTTAAGATGTATGCCAAAATGCATGAATGTTGTGGAAATGATCATTCATTTGATTTTTTGCCTTGTTGAGCTGAGAAAACGCGTTTGCTGCGTTCTTAGAGCTGTACGAGCTCAGGAAAGTGGTTTTCTCACACAACTAATGGATATTTATGTAAAACATTCAAAATAAGTTTGTAAACATTTTTAAACAGCAAAACCTTAAAAATAATAAACAAAAAAGTAGTTTTTTAAGATGTATGCCAAAATGCATGAATGTTGTGGAAATTATCATTCATTAGATTTTCTGCCTTGTTGAGCTGAGAAAACGCGTTTGCTGTGTTCTTAGAGCTGTACGAGCTCAGGAAAGTGGTTTTCTCACACAACTAATGGATATTTATGTAAAACATACAAAATAAATTTGTAAACATTTTTAAACAGCAAAATCTTAAAAATAATAAACAAAAAAGTAGTTTTTTAAGATGTATGCCAAAATGCATGAATGTTGTGGAAATGATCATTCATTAGATTTTCTGCCTTGTTGAGCTGAGAAAACGCGTTTGCTGCGTTCTTAGAGCTGTACGAGCTCAGGAAAGTGGTCTTCTCACACAACTAATGGATATTTATGTAAAACATTCAAAATAAGTTTGTAAACATTTTTAAATGGCAAAACCTTAAAAATAATAAACAAAAAAGTAGTTTTTTAAGATGTATGCCAAAATGCATGAATGTTGTGGAAATGATCATTCATTTGATTTTTTTGCCTTGTTGAGCTGAGAAAACGCGTTTGTTGCGTTCTTAGAGCTGTACGAGCTCAGGAAAGTGGTTTTCGCACACAACTAATGGATATTTATGTAAAACATTCAAAATAAGTTTGTAAACATTTTTAAACAGCAAAACCTTAAAAATAATAAACAAAAAAGTAGTTTTTTAAGATGTATGCCAAAATGCATGAATGTTGTGGAAATTATCATTCATTAGATTTTCTGCCTTGTTGAGCTGAGAAAACGCGTTTGCTGTGTTCTTAGAGCTGTACGAGCTCAGGAAAGTGGTTTTCTCACACAACTAATGGATATTTATGTAAAACATACAAAATAAATTTGTAAACATTTTTAAACAGCAAAATCTTAAAAATAATAAACAAAAAAGTAGTTTTTTAAGATGTATGCCAAAATGCATGAATGTTGTGGAAATGATCATTCATTAGATTTTCTGCCTTGTTGAGCTGAGAAAACGCGTTTGCTGCGTTCTTAGAGCTGTACGAGCTCAGGAAAGTGGTCTTCTCACACAACTAATGGATATTTATGTAAAACATTCAAAATAAGTTTGTAAACATTTTTAAATGGCAAAACCTTAAAAATAATAAACAAAAAAGTAGTTTTTTAAGATGTATGCCAAAATGCATGAATGTTGTGGAAATGATCATTCATTTGATTTTTTTGCCTTGTTGAGCTGAGAAAACGCGTTTGTTGCGTTCTTAGAGCTGTACGAGCTCAGGAAAGTGGTTTTCGCACACAACTAATGGATATTTATGTAAAACATTCAAAATAAGTTTGTAAACATTTTTAAACAGCAAAACCGTAAAAATAATAAACAAAAAAGTTGTTTTTTAAGATGTATGCCAAAATGCATGAATGTTGTGGAAATGATCATTCATTTGATTTTTTGCCTTGTTGAGCTGAGAAAACGCGTTTGCTGCGTTCTTAGAGCTGTACGAGCTCAGGAAAGTGGTTTTCGCACACAACTAATGGATATTTATGTAAAACATTCAAAATAAGTTTGTAAACATTTTTAAACAGCAAAACCTTAAAAATAATAAACAAAAAAGTAGTTTTTTAAGATGTATGCCAAAATGCATGAATGTTGTGGAAATGATCATTTATTAGATTTTCTGCCTTGTTGAGCTGAGAAAACACGTTTGCTGCGTTCTTAGAGCTGTACGAGCTCAGGAAAGTGGTTTTCTCACACAACTAATGGATATTTATGTAAAACATTCAAAATAAGTTTGTAAACATTTTTAAACAGCAAAACCTTAAAAATAATAAACAAAAAAGTAGTTTTTTAAGATGTATGCCAAAATGCATGAATGTTGTGGAAATGATCATTCATTTGATTTTCTGCCTTGTTGAGCTGAGAAAACGCGTTTGCTGCGTTCTTAGAGCTGTACGAGCTCAGGAAAGTGGTTTTCTCACACAACTAATGGATATTTATGTAAAACATTCAAAATAAGTTTGTAAACATTTTTAAACAGCAAAACCTTAAAAATAATAAACAAAAAAGTTGTTTTTTAACATGTCATTTAAAAAACATGAATGTTGTGGAAATGATCATTCATTTGATTTTTTGCCTTGTTGAGCTGAGAAAACGCGTTTGCTGCGTTCTTAGAGCTGTACGAGCTCAGGAAAGTGGTTTTCTCACACAACTAATGGATATTTATGTAAAACATTCAAAATAAGTTTGTAAACATTTTTAAACAGCAAAACCTTAAAAATAATAAACAAAAAAGTAGTTTTTTAAGATGTATGCCAAAATGCATGAATGTTGTGGAAATGATCATTCATTAGATTTTCTGCCTTGTTGAGCTGAGAAAACGCGCTTGCTGCGTTCTTAGAGCTGTACGAGCTCAGGAAAGTGGTTTTCTCACACAACTAATGGATATTTATGTAAAACATACAAAATAAATTTGTAAACATTTTTAAACAGCAAAATCTTAAAAATAATAAACAAAAAAGTTGTTTTTTAAGATGTATGCCAAAATGCATGAATGTTGTGGAAATGATCATTCATTTGACTTTTTGCCTTGTTGAGCTGAGAAAACGCGTTTGCTGTGTTCTTAGAGCTGTACGAGCTCAGGAAAGTGGTTTTCTCACACAACTAATGGATATTTATGTAAAACATACAAAATAAATTTGTAAACATTTTTAAACAGCAAAATCTTAAAAATAATAAACAAAAAAGTAGTTTTTTAAGATGTATGCCAAAATGCATGAATGTTGTGGAAATGATCATTCATTAGAATTTCTGCCTTGTTGAGCTGAGAAAACGCGTTTGCTGCGTTCTTAGAGCTGTACGAGCTCAGGAAAGTGGTCTTCTCACACAACTAATGGATATTTATGTAAAACATTCAAAATAAGTTTGTAAACATTTTTAAACGGCAAAACCTTAAAAATAATAAACAAAAAAGTAGTTTTTTAAGATGTATGCCAAAATGCATGAATGTTGTGGAAATGATCATTCATTTGATTTTTTTGCCTTGTTGAGCTGAGAAAACGCGTTTGTTGCGTTCTTAGAGCTGTACGAGCTCAGGAAAGTGGTTTTCGCACACAACTAATGGATATTTATGTAAAACATTCAAAATAAGTTTGTAAACATTTTTAAACAGCAAAACCTTAAAAATAATAAACAAAAAAGTTGTTTTTTAAGATGTATGCCAAAATGCATGAATGTTGTGGAAATTATCATTCATTTGATTTTTTGCCTTGTTGAGCTGAGAAAACGCGTTTGCTGCGTTCTTAGAGCTGTACGAGCTCAGGAAAGTGGTTTTCGCACACAACTAATGGATATTTATGTAAAACATTCAAAATAAGTTTGTAAACATTTTTAAACAGCAAAACCTTAAAAATAATAAACAAAAAAGTAGTTTTTTAAGATGTATGCCAAAATGCATGAATGTTGTGGAAATGATCATTTATTAGATTTTCTGCCTTGTTGAGCTGAGAAAACACGTTTGCTGCGTTCTTAGAGCTGTACGAGCTCAGGAAAGTGGTTTTCTCACACAACTAATGGATATTTATGTAAAACATTCAAAATAAGTTTGTAAACATTTTTAAACAGCAAAACCTTAAAAATAATAAACAAAAAAGTAGTTTTTTAAGATGTATGCCAAAATGCATGAATGTTGTGGAAATGATCATTCATTTGATTTTTTGCCTTGTTGAGCTGAGAAAACGCGTTTGCTGCGTTCTTAGAGCTGTACGAGCTCAGGAAAGTGGTTTTCTCACACAACTAATGGATATTTATGTAAAACATTCAAAATAAGTTTGTAAACATTTTTAAACAGCAAAATCTTAAAAATAATAAACAAAAAAGTTGTTTTTTAACATGTCATTCAAAAAACATGAATGTTGTGGAAATGATCATTCATTAGATTTTCTGCCTTGTTGAGCTGAGAAAACGCGTTTGCTGTGTTCTTAGAGCTGTACGAGCTCAGGAAAGTGGTTTTCTCACACAACTAATGGATATTTATGTAAAACATACAAAATAAATTTGTAAACATTTTTAAACAGCAAAATCTTAAAAATAATAAACAAAAAAGTTGTTTTTTAAGATGTATGCCAAAATGCATGAATGTTGTGGAAATGATCATTCATTAGATTTTCTGCCTTGTTGAGCTGAGAAAACGCGTTTGCTGTGTTCTTAGAGCTGTACGAGCTCAGGAAAGTGGTTTTCTCACACAACTAATGGATATTTATGTAAAACAAACAAAATAAATTTGTAAACATTTTTAAACAGCAAAATCCTAAAAATAATAAACAAAAAAGTAGTTTTTTAAGATGTATGCCAAAATGCATGAATGTTGTGGAAATGATCATTCATTAGATTTTCTGCCTTGTTGAGCTGAGAAAACGCGTTTGCTGCGTTCTTAGAGCTGTACGAGCTCAGGAAAGTGGTCTTCTCACACAACTAATGGATATTTATGTAAAACATTCAAAATAAGTTTGTAAACATTTTTAAACGGCAAAACCTTAAAAATAATAAACAAAAAAGTAGTTTTTTAAGATGTATGCCAAAATGCATGAATGTTGTGGAAATGATCATTCATTTGATTTTTTTGCCTTGTTGAGCTGAGAAAACGCGTTTGTTGCGTTCTTAGAGCTGTACGAGCTCAGGAAAGTGGTTTTCGCACACAACTAATGGATATTTATGTAAAACATTCAAAATAAGTTTGTAAACATTTTTAAACAGCAAAACCTTAAAAATAATAAACAAAAAAGTTGTTTTTTAAGATGTATGCCAAAATGCATGAATGTTGTGGAAATTATCATTCATTTGATTTTTTGCCTTGTTGAGCTGAGAAAACGCGTTTGCTGCGTTCTTAGAGCTGTACGAGCTCAGGAAAGTGGTTTTCGCACACAACTAATGGATATTTATGTAAAACATTCAAAATAAGTTTGTAAACATTTTTAAACAGCAAAACCTTAAAAATAATAAACAAAAAAGTAGTTTTTTAAGATGTATGCCAAAATGCATGAATGTTGTGGAAATGATCATTTATTAGATTTTCTGCCTTGTTGAGCTGAGAAAACACGTTTGCTGCGTTCTTAGAGCTGTACGAGCTCAGGAAAGTGGTTTTCTCACACAACTAATGGATATTTATGTAAAACATTCAAAATAAGTTTGTAAACATTTTTAAACAGCAAAACCTTAAAAATAATAAACAAAAAAGTAGTTTTTTAAGATGTATGCCAAAATGCATGAATGTTGTGGAAATGATCATTCATTTGATTTTTTGCCTTGTTGAGCTGAGAAAACGCGTTTGCTGCGTTCTTAGAGCTGTACGAGCTCAGGAAAGTGGTTTTCTCACACAACTAATGGATATTTATGTAAAACATTCAAAATAAGTTTGTAAACATTTTTAAACAGCAAAATCTTAAAAATAATAAACAAAAAAGTTGTTTTTTAACGTGTCATTTAAAAAACATGAATGTTGTGGAAATGATCATTCATTAGATTTTCTGCCTTGTTGAGCTGAGAAAACGCGTTTGCTGTGTTCTTAGAGCTGTACGAGCTCAGGAAAGTGGTTTTCTCACACAACTAATGGATATTTATGTAAAACATACAAAATAAATTTGTAAACATTTTTAAACAGCAAAATCTTAAAAATAATAAACAAAAAAGTTGTTTTTTAAGATGTATGCCAAAATGCATTAATGTTGTGGAAATGATCATTCATTTGATTTTTTGCCTTGTTGAGCTGAGAAAACGCGTTTGCTGCGTTCTTAGAGCTGTACGAGCTCAGGAAAGTGGTTTTCTCACACAACTAATGGATATTTATGTAAAACATTCAAAATAAGTTTGTAAACATTTTTAAACAGCAAAACCTTAAAAATAATAAACAAAAAAGTAGTTTTTTAAGATGTATGCCAAAATGCATGAATGTTGTGGAAATGATCATTCATTTGATTTTTTGCCTTGTTGAGCTGAGAAAACGCGTTTGCTGCGTTCTTAGAGCTGTACGAGCTCAGGAAAGTGGTTTTCTCACACAACTAATGGATATTTATGTAAAACATTCAAAATAAGTTTGTAAACATTTTTAAACAGCAAAACCTTAAAAATAATAAACAAAAAAGTAGTTTTTTAAGATGTATGCCAAAATGCATGAATGTTGTGGAAATGATCATTCATTAGATTTTCTGCCTTGTTGAGCTGAGAAAACGCGTTTGCTGCGTTCTTAGAGCTGTACGAGCTCAGGAAAGTGGTCTTCTCACACAACTAATGGATATTTATGTAAAACATTCAAAATAAGTTTGTAAACATTTTTAAACGGCAAAACCTTAAAAATAATAAACAAAAAAGTAGTTTTTTAAGATGTATGCCAAAATGCATGAATGTTGTGGAAATGATCATTCATTTGATTTTTTTGCCTTGTTGAGCTGAGAAAACGCGTTTGTTGCGTTCTTAGAGCTGTACGAGCTCAGGAAAGTGGTTTTCGCACACAACTAATGGATATTTATGTAAAACATTCAAAATAAGTTTGTAAACATTTTTAAACAGCAAAACCTTAAAAATAATAAACAAAAAAGTTGTTTTTTAAGATGTATGCCAAAATGCATGAATGTTGTGGAAATGATCATTCATTTGATTTTTTGCCTTGTTGAGCTGAGAAAACGCGTTTGCTGCGTTCTTAGAGCTGTACGAGCTCAGGAAAGTGGTTTTCGCACACAACTAATGGATATTTATGTAAAACATTCAAAATAAGTTTGTAAACATTTTTAAACAGCAAAACCTTAAAAATAATAAACAAAAAAGTAGTTTTTTAAGATGTATGCCAAAATGCATGAATGTTGTGGAAATGATCATTTATTAGATTTTCTGCCTTGTTGAGCTGAGAAAACACGTTTGCTGCGTTCTTAGAGCTGTACGAGCTCAGGAAAGTGGTTTTCTCACACAACTAATGGATATTTATGTAAAACATTCAAAATAAGTTTGTAAACATTTTTAAACAGCAAAACCTTAAAAATAATAAACAAAAAAGTAGTTTTTTAAGATGTATGCCAAAATGCATGAATGTTGTGGAAATGATCATTCATTTGATTTTTTGCCTTGTTGAGCTGAGAAAACGCGTTTGCTGCGTTCTTAGAGCTGTACGAGCTCAGGAAAGTGGTTTTCTCACACAACTAATGGATATTTATGTAAAACATTCAAAATAAGTTTGTAAACATTTTTAAACAGCAAAATCTTAAAAATAATAAACAAAAAAGTTGTTTTTTAACGTCATTCAAAAAACATGAATGTTGTGGAAATGATCATTCATTAGATTTTCTGCCTTGTTGAGCTGAGAAAACGCGTTTGCTGTGTTCTTAGAGCTGTACGAGCTCAGGAAAGTGGTGTTCTCACACAACTAATGGATATTTATGTAAAACATTCAAAGTAAGTTTGTAAACATTTTTAAACAGCAAAACCTTAAAAATAATAAACAAAAAAGTTGTTTTTTAAGATGTATGCCAAAATGCATGAATGTTGTGGAAATGATCATTCATTTGATTTTTTGCCTTGTTGAGCTGAGAAAACGCGTTTGCTGCGTTCTTAGAGCTGTACGAGCTCAGGAAAGTGGTTTTCTCACACAACTAATGGATATTTATGTAAAACATTCAAAATAAGTTTGTAAACATTTTTAAACAGCAAAACCTTAAAAATAATAAACAAAAAAGTAGTTTTTTAACATGTCATTTAAAAAACATGAATGTTGTGGAAATGATCATTCATTTGATTTTTTGCCTTGTTGAGCTGAGAAAACGCGTTTGCTGCGTTCTTAGAGCTGTACGAGCTCAGGAAAGTGGTTTTCTCACACAACTAATGGATATTTATGTAAAACATTCAAAATAAGTTTGTAAACATTTTTAAACAGCAAAACCTTAAAAATAATAAACAAAAAAGTTGTTTTTTAAGATGTATGCCAAAATGCATGAATGTTGTGGAAATGATCATTCATTAGATTTTCTGCCTTGTTGAGCTGAGAAAACGCGCTTGCTGCGTTCTTAGAGCTGTACGAGCTCAGGAAAGTGGTTTTCTCACACAACTTATGGATATTTATGTAAAACATACAAAATAAATTTGTAAACATTTTTAAACAGCAAAATCTTAAAAATAATAAACAAAAAAGTTGTTTTTTAAGATGTATGCCAAAATGCATGAATGTTGTGGAAATGATCATTCATTTGACTTTTTGCCTTGTTGAGCTGAGAAAACGCGTTTGCTGTGTTCTTAGAGCTGTACGAGCTCAGGAAAGTGGTTTTCTCACACAACTAATGGATATTTATGTAAAACATACAAAATAAATTTGTAAACATTTTTAAACAGCAAAATCTTAAAAATAATAAACAAAAAAGTAGTTTTTTAAGATGTATGCCAAAATGCATGAATGTTGTGGAAATGATCATTCATTAGAATTTCTGCCTTGTTGAGCTGAGAAAACGCGTTTGCTGCGTTCTTAGAGCTGTACGAGCTCAGGAAAGTGGTCTTCTCACACAACTAATGGATATTTATGTAAAACATTCAAAATAAGTTTGTAAACATTTTTAAACGGCAAAACCTTAAAAATAATAAACAAAAAAGTAGTTTTTTAAGATGTATGCCAAAATGCATGAATGTTGTGGAAATGATCATTCATTTGATTTTTTTGCCTTGTTGAGCTGAGAAAACGCGTTTGTTGCGTTCTTAGAGCTGTACGAGCTCAGGAAAGTGGTTTTCGCACACAACTAATGGATATTTATGTAAAACATTCAAAATAAGTTTGTAAACATTTTTAAACAGCAAAACCTTAAAAATAATAAACAAAAAAGTTGTTTTTTAAGATGTATGCCAAAATGCATGAATGTTGTGGAAATTATCATTCATTTGATTTTTTGCCTTGTTGAGCTGAGAAAACGCGTTTGCTGCGTTCTTAGAGCTGTACGAGCTCAGGAAAGTGGTTTTCGCACACAACTAATGGATATTTATGTAAAACATTCAAAATAAGTTTGTAAACATTTTTAAACAGCAAAACCTTAAAAATAATAAACAAAAAAGTAGTTTTTTAAGATGTATGCCAAAATGCATGAATGTTGTGGAAATGATCATTTATTAGATTTTCTGCCTTGTTGAGCTGAGAAAACACGTTTGCTGCGTTCTTAGAGCTGTACGAGCTCAGGAAAGTGGTTTTCTCACACAACTAATGGATATTTATGTAAAACATTCAAAATAAGTTTGTAAACATTTTTAAACAGCAAAACCTTAAAAATAATAAACAAAAAAGTAGTTTTTTAAGATGTATGCCAAAATGCATGAATGTTGTGGAAATGATCATTCATTTGATTTTTTGCCTTGTTGAGCTGAGAAAACGCGTTTGCTGCGTTCTTAGAGCTGTACGAGCTCAGGAAAGTGGTTTTCTCACACAACTAATGGATATTTATGTAAAACATTCAAAATAAGTTTGTAAACATTTTTAAACAGCAAAATCTTAAAAATAATAAACAAAAAAGTTGTTTTTTAACATGTCATTCAAAAAACATGAATGTTGTGGAAATGATCATTCATTAGATTTTCTGCCTTGTTGAGCTGAGAAAACGCGTTTGCTGTGTTCTTAGAGCTGTACGAGCTCAGGAAAGTGGTTTTCTCACACAACTAATGGATATTTATGTAAAACATACAAAATAAATTTGTAAACATTTTTAAACAGCAAAATCTTAAAAATAATAAACAAAAAAGTTGTTTTTTAAGATGTATGCCAAAATGCATGAATGTTGTGGAAATGATCATTCATTAGATTTTCTGCCTTGTTGAGCTGAGAAAACGCGTTTGCTGTGTTCTTAGAGCTGTACGAGCTCAGGAAAGTGGTTTTCTCACACAACTAATGGATATTTATGTAAAACAAACAAAATAAATTTGTAAACATTTTTAAACAGCAAAATCCTAAAAATAATAAACAAAAAAGTAGTTTTTTAAGATGTATGCCAAAATGCATGAATGTTGTGGAAATGATCATTCATTAGATTTTCTGCCTTGTTGAGCTGAGAAAACGCGTTTGCTGCGTTCTTAGAGCTGTACGAGCTCAGGAAAGTGGTCTTCTCACACAACTAATGGATATTTATGTAAAACATTCAAAATAAGTTTGTAAACATTTTTAAACGGCAAAACCTTAAAAATAATAAACAAAAAAGTAGTTTTTTAAGATGTATGCCAAAATGCATGAATGTTGTGGAAATGATCATTCATTTGATTTTTTTGCCTTGTTGAGCTGAGAAAACGCGTTTGTTGCGTTCTTAGAGCTGTACGAGCTCAGGAAAGTGGTTTTCGCACACAACTAATGGATATTTATGTAAAACATTCAAAATAAGTTTGTAAACATTTTTAAACAGCAAAACCTTAAAAATAATAAACAAAAAAGTTGTTTTTTAAGATGTATGCCAAAATGCATGAATGTTGTGGAAATTATCATTCATTTGATTTTTTGCCTTGTTGAGCTGAGAAAACGCGTTTGCTGCGTTCTTAGAGCTGTACGAGCTCAGGAAAGTGGTTTTCGCACACAACTAATGGATATTTATGTAAAACATTCAAAATAAGTTTGTAAACATTTTTAAACAGCAAAACCTTAAAAATAATAAACAAAAAAGTAGTTTTTTAAGATGTATGCCAAAATGCATGAATGTTGTGGAAATGATCATTTATTAGATTTTCTGCCTTGTTGAGCTGAGAAAACACGTTTGCTGCGTTCTTAGAGCTGTACGAGCTCAGGAAAGTGGTTTTCTCACACAACTAATGGATATTTATGTAAAACATTCAAAATAAGTTTGTAAACATTTTTAAACAGCAAAACCTTAAAAATAATAAACAAAAAAGTAGTTTTTTAAGATGTATGCCAAAATGCATGAATGTTGTGGAAATGATCATTCATTTGATTTTTTGCCTTGTTGAGCTGAGAAAACGCGTTTGCTGCGTTCTTAGAGCTGTACGAGCTCAGGAAAGTGGTTTTCTCACACAACTAATGGATATTTATGTAAAACATTCAAAATAAGTTTGTAAACATTTTTAAACAGCAAAATCTTAAAAATAATAAACAAAAAAGTTGTTTTTTAACGTGTCATTTAAAAAACATGAATGTTGTGGAAATGATCATTCATTAGATTTTCTGCCTTGTTGAGCTGAGAAAACGCGTTTGCTGTGTTCTTAGAGCTGTACGAGCTCAGGAAAGTGGTTTTCTCACACAACTAATGGATATTTATGTAAAACATACAAAATAAATTTGTAAACATTTTTAAACAGCAAAATCTTAAAAATAATAAACAAAAAAGTTGTTTTTTAAGATGTATGCCAAAATGCATTAATGTTGTGGAAATGATCATTCATTTGATTTTTTGCCTTGTTGAGCTGAGAAAACGCGTTTGCTGCGTTCTTAGAGCTGTACGAGCTCAGGAAAGTGGTTTTCTCACACAACTAATGGATATTTATGTAAAACATTCAAAATAAGTTTGTAAACATTTTTAAACAGCAAAACCTTAAAAATAATAAACAAAAAAGTAGTTTTTTAAGATGTATGCCAAAATGCATGAATGTTGTGGAAATGATCATTCATTTGATTTTTTGCCTTGTTGAGCTGAGAAAACGCGTTTGCTGCGTTCTTAGAGCTGTACGAGCTCAGGAAAGTGGTTTTCTCACACAACTAATGGATATTTATGTAAAACATTCAAAATAAGTTTGTAAACATTTTTAAACAGCAAAACCTTAAAAATAATAAACAAAAAAGTAGTTTTTTAAGATGTATGCCAAAATGCATGAATGTTGTGGAAATGATCATTCATTAGATTTTCTGCCTTGTTGAGCTGAGAAAACGCGTTTGCTGCGTTCTTAGAGCTGTACGAGCTCAGGAAAGTGGTCTTCTCACACAACTAATGGATATTTATGTAAAACATTCAAAATAAGTTTGTAAACATTTTTAAACGGCAAAACCTTAAAAATAATAAACAAAAAAGTAGTTTTTTAAGATGTATGCCAAAATGCATGAATGTTGTGGAAATGATCATTCATTTGATTTTTTTGCCTTGTTGAGCTGAGAAAACGCGTTTGTTGCGTTCTTAGAGCTGTACGAGCTCAGGAAAGTGGTTTTCGCACACAACTAATGGATATTTATGTAAAACATTCAAAATAAGTTTGTAAACATTTTTAAACAGCAAAACCTTAAAAATAATAAACAAAAAAGTTGTTTTTTAAGATGTATGCCAAAATGCATGAATGTTGTGGAAATGATCATTCATTTGATTTTTTGCCTTGTTGAGCTGAGAAAACGCGTTTGCTGCGTTCTTAGAGCTGTACGAGCTCAGGAAAGTGGTTTTCGCACACAACTAATGGATATTTATGTAAAACATTCAAAATAAGTTTGTAAACATTTTTAAACAGCAAAACCTTAAAAATAATAAACAAAAAAGTAGTTTTTTAAGATGTATGCCAAAATGCATGAATGTTGTGGAAATGATCATTTATTAGATTTTCTGCCTTGTTGAGCTGAGAAAACACGTTTGCTGCGTTCTTAGAGCTGTACGAGCTCAGGAAAGTGGTTTTCTCACACAACTAATGGATATTTATGTAAAACATTCAAAATAAGTTTGTAAACATTTTTAAACAGCAAAACCTTAAAAATAATAAACAAAAAAGTAGTTTTTTAAGATGTATGCCAAAATGCATGAATGTTGTGGAAATGATCATTCATTTGATTTTTTGCCTTGTTGAGCTGAGAAAACGCGTTTGCTGCGTTCTTAGAGCTGTACGAGCTCAGGAAAGTGGTTTTCTCACACAACTAATGGATATTTATGTAAAACATTCAAAATAAGTTTGTAAACATTTTTAAACAGCAAAATCTTAAAAATAATAAACAAAAAAGTTGTTTTTTAACGTCATTCAAAAAACATGAATGTTGTGGAAATGATCATTCATTAGATTTTCTGCCTTGTTGAGCTGAGAAAACGCGTTTGCTGTGTTCTTAGAGCTGTACGAGCTCAGGAAAGTGGTGTTCTCACACAACTAATGGATATTTATGTAAAACATACAAAATAAGTTTGTAAACATTTTTAAACAGCAAAACCTTAAAAATAATAAACAAAAAAGTTGTTTTTGAAGATGTATACCAAAATGCATGAATGTTGTGGAAATGATCATTCATTTGATTTTTTGCCTTGTTGAGCTGAGAAAACGCGTTTGCTGCGTTCTTAGAGCTGTACGAGCTCAGGAAAGTGGTTTTCTCACACAACTAATGGATATTTATGTAAAACATTCAAAATCAGTTTGTAAACATTTTTAAACAGCAAAACCTTAAAAATAATAAACAAAAAAGTAGTTTTTTAAGATGTATGCCAAAATGCATGAATGTTGTGGAAATGATCATTCATTAGATTTTCTGCCTTGTTGAGCTGAGAAAACGCGTTTGCTGCGTTCTTAGAGCTGTACGAGCTCAGGAAAGTGGTCTTCTCACACAACTAATGGATATTTATGTAAAACATACAAAATAAATTTGTAAACATTTTTAAACAGCAAAATCTTAAAAATAATAAACAAAAAAGTTGTTTTTTAAGATGTATGCCAAAATGCATGAATGTTGTGGAAATGATTATTCATTTGATTTTTTGCCTTGTTGACCTGAGAAAACGCGTTTGCTGTGTTCTTAGAGCTGTACGAGCTCAGGAAAGTGGTTTTCTCACACAACTAATGGATATTTATGTAAAACATACAAAATAAATTTGTAAACATTTTTAAAAAGCAAAATCTTAAAAATAATAAACAAAAAAGTAGTTTTTTAAGATGTATGCCAAAATGCATGAATGTTGTGGAAATGATCATTCATTAGATTTTCTGCCTTGTTGAGCTGAGAAAACGCGTTTGCTGCGTTCTTAGAGCTGTACGAGCTCAGGAAAGTGGTTTTCTCACACAACTAATGGATATTTATGTAAAACATTCAAAATAAGTTTGTAAACATTTTTAAACAGCAAAATCTTAAAAATAATAAACAAAAAAGTTGTTTTTTAACATGTCATTCAAAAAACATGAATGTTGTGGAAATGATCATTCATTAGATTTTCTGCCTTGTTGAGCTGAGAAAACGCGTTTGCTGTGTTCTTAGAGCTGTACGAGCTCAGGAAAGTGGTTTTCTCACACAACTAATGGATATTTATGTAAAACATTCAAAATAAGTTTGTAAACATTTTTAAACAGCAAAACCTTAAAAATAATAAACAAAAAAGTTGTTTTTGAAGATGTATGCCAAAATGCATGAATGTTGTGGAAATGATCATTCATTTGATTTTTTGCCTTGTTGAGCTGAGAAAACGCGTTTGCTGCGTTCTTAGAGCTGTACGAGCTCAGGAAAGTGGTTTTCTCACACAACTAATGGATATTTATGTAAAACATTCAAAATAAGTTTGTAAACATTTTTAAACAGCAAAACCTTAAAAATAATAAACAAAAAAGTAGTTTTTTAAGATGTATGCCAAAATGCATGAATGTTGTGGAAATGATCATTCATTAGATTTTCTGCCTTGTTGAGCTGAGAAAACGCGTTTGCTGCGTTCTTAGAGCTGTACGAGCTCAGGAAAGTGGTCTTCTCACACAACTAATGGATATTTATGTAAAACATTCAAAATAAGTTTGTAAACATTTTTAAACGGCAAAACCTTAAAAATAATAAACAAAAGTAGTTTTTTAAGATGTATGCCAAAATGCATGAATGTTGTGGAAATGATCATTCATTTGATTTTTTTGCCTTGTTGAGCTGAGAAAACGCGTTTGTTGCGTTCTTAGAGCTGTACGAGCTCAGGAAAGTGGTTTTCGCACACAACTAATGGATATTTATGTAAAACATTCAAAATAAGTTTGTAAACATTTTTAAACAGCAAAACCTTAAAAATAATAAACAAAAAAGTTGTTTTTTAAGATGTATGCCAAAATGCATGAATGTTGTGGAAATGATCATTCATTTGATTTTTTGCCTTGTTGAGCTGAGAAAACGCGTTTGCTGCGTTCTTAGAGCTGTACGAGCTCAGGAAAGTGGTTTTCTCACACAACTAATGGATATTTATGTAAAACATTCAAAATAAGTTTGTAAACATTTTTAAACAGCAAAATCTTAAAAATAATAAACAAAAAAGTTGTTTTTTAACACGTCATTCAAAAAACATGAATGTTGTGGAAATGATCATTCATTAGATTTTCTGCCTTGTTGAGCTGAGAAAACGCGTTTGCTGTGTTCTTAGAGCTATACGAGCTCAGGAAAGTGGTTTTCTCACACAAATAATGGATATTTATGTAAAACATACAAAATAAATTTGTAAACATTTTTAAACAGCAAAATCTTAAAAATAATAAACAAAAAAGTTGTTTTTTAAGATGTATGCCAAAATGCATGAATGTTGTGGAAATGATCATTCATTTGATTTTTTGCCTTGTTGAGCTGAGAAAACGCGTTTGCTGCGTTCTTAGAGCTGTACGAGCTCAGGAAAGTGGTCTTCTCACACAACTAATGGATATTTATGTAAAACATTCAAAATAAGTTTGTAAACATTTTTAAACAGCAAAACCTTAAAAATAATAAACAAAAAAGTAGTTTTTTAAGATGTATGCCAAAATGCATGAATGTTGTGGAAATGATCATTCATTAGATTTTCTGCCTTGTTGAGCTGAGAAAACGTGTTTGCTGCGTTCTTAGAGCTGTACGAGCTCAGGAAAGTGGTCTTCTCACACAACTAATGGATATTTATGTAAAACATACAAAATAAATTTGTAAACATTTTTAAACAGCAAAATCTTAAAAATAATAAACAAAAAAGTTGTTTTTTAAGATGTATGCCAAAATGCATGAATGTTGTGGAAATGATCATTCATTTGATTTTTCTGCCTTGTTATGCTGAGAAAACGCGTTTGCTGCGTTCTTAGAGCTGTACGAGCTCAGGAAAGTGGTTTTCTCACACAACTAATGGATATTTATGTAAAACATACAAAATAAATTTGTAAACATTTTTAAACAGCAAAATCTTAAAAATAATAAACAAAAAAGTAGTTTTTTAAGATGTATGCCAAAATGCATGAATGTTGTGGAAATGATCAATCATTAGATTTTCTGCCTTGTTGAGCTGAGAAAACGCGTTTGCTGCGTTCTTAGAGCTGTACGAGCTCAGGAAAGTGGTCTTCTCACACAACTAATGGATATTTATGTAAAACATTCAAAATAAGTTTGTAAACATTTTTAAACGGCAAAACCTTAAAAATAATAAACAAAAAAGTAGTTCTTTAAGATGTATGCCAAAATGCATGAATGTTGTGGAAATGATCATTCATTTGATTTTTTTGCCTTGTTGAGCTGAGAAAACGCGTTTGTTGCGTTCTTAGAGCTGTACGAGCTCAGGAAAGTGGTTTTCGCACACAACTAATGGATATTTATGTAAAACATTCAAAATAAGTTTGTAAACATTTTTAAACAGCAAAACCTTAAAAATAATAAACAAAAAAGTTGTTTTTTAAGATGTATGCCAAAATGCATGAATGTTGTGGAAATGATCATTCATTTGATTTTTTGCCTTGTTGAGCTGAGAAAACGCGTTTGCTGCGTTCTTAGAGCTGTACGAGCTCAGGAAAGTGGTCTTCTCACACAACTAATGGATATTTATGTAAAACATTCAAAATAAGTTTGTAAACATTTTTAAATGGCAAAACCTTAAAAATAATAAACAAAAAAGTAGTTCTTTAAGATGTATGCCAAAATGCATGAATGTTGTGGAAATGATCATTCATTTGATTTTTTTGCCTTGTTGAGCTGAGAAAACGCGTTTGTTGCGTTCTTAGAGCTGTACGAGCTCAGGAAAGTGGATTTCGCACACAACTAATGGATATTTATGTAAAACATACAAAATAAATTTGTAAACATTTTTAAACAGCAAAATCTTAAAAATAATAAACAAAAAAGTTGTTTTTTAAGATGTATGCCAAAATGCATGAATGTTGTGGAAATGATCATTCATTTGATTTTTTGCCTTGTTGAGCTGAGAAAACGCGTTTGCTGCGTTCTTAGAGCTGTACGAGCTCAGGAAAGTGGTCTTCTCACACAACTAATGGATATTTATGTAAAACATTCAAAATAAGTTTGTAAACATTTTTAAACAGCAAAACCTTAAAAATAATAAACAAAAAAGTAGTTTTTTAAGATGTATGCCAAAATGCATGAATGTTGTGGAAATGATCATTCATTAGATTTTCTGCCTTGTTGAGCTGAGAAAACGCGTTTGCTGCGTTCTTAGAGCTGTACGAGCTCAGGAAAGTGGTCTTCTCACACAACTAATGGATATTTATGTAAAACATACAAAATAAATTTGTAAACATTTTTAAACAGCAAAATCTTAAAAATAATAAACAAAAAAGTTGTTTTTTAAGATGTATGCCAAAATGCATGAATGTTGTGGAAATGATCATTCATTTGATTTTTCTGCCTTGTTATGCTGAGAAAACGCGTTTGCTGCGTTCTTAGAGCTGTACGAGCTCAGGAAAGTGGTTTTCTCACACAACTAATGGATATTTATGTAAAACATACAAAATAAATTTGTAAACATTTTTAAACAGCAAAATCTTAAAAATAATAAACAAAAAAGTAGTTTTTTAAGATGTATGCCAAAATGCATGAATGTTGTGGAAATGATCATTCATTAGATTTTCTGCCTTGTTGAGCTGAGAAAACGCGTTTGCTGCGTTCTTAGAGCTGTACGAGCTCAGGAAAGTGGTCTTCTCACACAACTAATGGATATTTATGTAAAACATTCAAAATAAGTTTGTAAACATTTTTAAACGGCAAAACCTTAAAAATAATAAACAAAAAAGTAGTTCTTTAAGATGTATGCCAAAATGCATGAATGTTGTGGAAATGATCATTCATTTGATTTTTTTGCCTTGTTGAGCTGAGAAAACGCGTTTGTTGCGTTCTTAGAGCTGTACGAGCTCAGGAAAGTGGTTTTCGCACACAACTAATGGATATTTATGTAAAACATTCAAAATAAGTTTGTAAACATTTTTAAACAGCAAAACCTTAAAAATAATAAACAAAAAAGTTGTTTTTTAAGATGTATGCCAAAATGCATGAATGTTGTGGAAATGATCATTCATTTGATTTTTTGCCTTGTTGAGCTGAGAAAACGCGTTTGCTGCGTTCTTAGAGCTGTACGAGCTCAGGAAAGTGGTCTTCTCACACAACTAATGGATATTTATGTAAAACATTCAAAATAAGTTTGTAAACATTTTTAAATGGCAAAACCTTAAAAATAATAAACAAAAAAGTAGTTCTTTAAGATGTATGCCAAAATGCATGAATGTTGTGGAAATGATCATTCATTTGATTTTTTTGCCTTGTTGAGCTGAGAAAACGCGTTTGTTGCGTTCTTAGAGCTGTACGAGCTCAGGAAAGTGGATTTCGCACACAACTAATGGATATTTATGTAAAACATTCAAAATAAGTTTGTAAACATTTTTAAACAGCAAAACCTTAAAAATAATAAACAAAAAAGTTGTTTTTTAAGATGTATGCCAAAATGCATGAATGTTGTGGAAATGATCATTCATTTGATTTTTTGCCTTGTTGAGCTGAGAAAACGCGTTTGCTGCGTTCTTAGAGCTGTACGAGCTCAGGAAAGTGGTTTTCGCACACAACTAATGGATATTTATGTAAAACATTCAAAATAAGTTTGTAAACATTTTTAAACAGCAAAACCTTAAAAATAATAAACAAAAAAGTAGTTTTTTAAGATGTATGCCAAAATGCATGAATGTTGTGGAAATGATCATTTATTAGATTTTCTGCCTTGTTGAGCTGAGAAAACACGTTTGCTGCGTTCTTAGAGCTGTACGAGCTCAGGAAAGTGGTTTTCTCACACAACTAATGGATATTTATGTAAAACATTCAAAATAAGTTTGTAAACATTTTTAAACAGCAAAACCTTAAAAATAATAAACAAAAAAGTAGTTTTTTAAGATGTATGCCAAAATGCATGAATGTTGTGGAAATGATCATTCATTTGATTTTTTGCCTTGTTGAGCTGAGAAAACGCGTTTGCTGCGTTCTTAGAGCTGTACGAGCTCAGGAAAGTGGTTTTCTCACACAACTAATGGATATTTATGTAAAACATTCAAAATAAGTTTGTAAATATTTTTAAACAGCAAAATCTTAAAAATAATAAACAAAAAAGTTGTTTTTTAACATGTCATTCAAAAAACATGAATGTTGTGGATATGATCATTCATTAGGCTTTCTGCCTTGTTGAGCTGAGAAAACGCGTTTGCTGTGTTCTTAGAGCTGTACGAGCTCAGGAAAGTGGTTTTCTCACACAACTAATGGATATTTATGTAAAACATACAAAATAAATTTGTAAACATTTTTAAACAGCAAAATCTTAAAAATAATAAACAAAAAAGTTGTTTTTTAAGATGTATGCCAAAATGCATGAATGTTGTGGAAATGATCATTCATTTGATTTTTTGCCTTGTTGAGCTGAGAAAACGCGTTTGCTGCGTTCTTAGAGCTGTACGAGCTCAGGAAAGTGGTTTTCTCACACAACTAATGGATATTTATGTAAAACATTCAAAATAAGTTTGTAAACATTTTTAAACAGCAAAACCTTAAAAATAATAAACAAAAAAGTAGTTTTTTAAGATGTATGCCAAAATGCATGAATGTTGTGGAAATGATCATTCATTAGATTTTCTGCCTTGTTGAGCTGAGAAAACGCGTTTGCTGCGTTCTTAGAGCTGTACGAGCTCAGGAAAGTGGTCTTCTCACACAACTAATGGATATTTATGTAAAACATACAAAATAAATTTGTAAACATTTTTAAACAGCAAAATCTTAAAAATAATAAACAAAAAAGTTGTTTTTTAAGATGTATGCCAAAATGCATGAATGTTGTGGAAATGATCATTCATTTGATTTTTTGCCTTGTTGAGCTGAGAAAACGCGTTTGCTGTGTTCTTAGAGCTGTACGAGCTCAGGAAAGTGGTTTTCTCACACAACTAATGGATATTTATGTAAAACATACAAAATAAATTTGTAAACATTTTTAAACAGCAAAATCTTAAAAATAATAAACAAAAAAGTAGTTTTTTAAGATGTATGCCAAAATGCATGAATGTTGTGGAAATGATCATTCATTAGATTTTCTGCCTTGTTGAGCTGAGAAAACGCGTTTGCTGCGTTCTTAGAGCTGTACGAGCTCAGGAAAGTGGTCTTCTCACACAACTAATGGATATTTATGTAAAACATTCAAAATAAGTTTGTAAACATTTTTAAACGGCAAAACCTTAAAAATAATAAACAAAAAAGTAGTTTTTTAAGATGTATGCCAAAATGCATGAATGTTGTGGAAATGATCATTCATTTGATTTTTTTGCCTTGTTGAGCTGAGAAAACGCGTTTGTTGCGTTCTTAGAGCTGTACGAGCTCAGGAAAGTGGTTTTCGCACACAACTAATGGATATTTATGTAAAACATTCAAAATAAGTTTGTAAACATTTTTAAACAGCAAAACCTTAAAAATAATAAACAAAAAAGTTGTTTTTTAAGATGTATGCCAAAATGCATGAATGTTGTGGAAATGATCATTCATTTGATTTTTTGCCTTGTTGAGCTGAGAAAACGCGTTTGCTGCGTTCTTAGAGCTGTACGAGCTCAGGAAAGTGGTTTTCGCACACAACTAATGGATATTTATGTAAAACATTCAAAATAAGTTTGTAAACATTTTTAAACAGCAAAACCTTAAAAATAATAAACAAAAAAGTAGTTTTTTAAGATGTATGCCAAAATGCATGAATGTTGTGGAAATGATCATTTATTAGATTTTCTGCCTTGTTGAGCTGAGAAAACACGTTTGCTGCGTTCTTAGAGCTGTACGAGCTCAGGAAAGTGGTTTTCTCACACAACTAATGGATATTTATGTAAAACATTTAAAATAAGTTTGTAAACATTTTTAAACAGCAAAACCTTAAAAATAATAAACAAAAAAGTAGTTTTTTAAGATGTATGCCAAAATGCATGAATGTTGTGGAAATGATCATTCATTTGATTTTTTGCCTTGTTGAGCTGAGAAAACGCGTTTGCTGCGTTCTTAGAGCTGTACGAGCTCAGGAAAGTGGTTTTCTCACACAACTAATGGATATTTATGTAAAACATTCAAAATAAGTTTGTAAACATTTTTAAACAGCAAAATCTTAAAAATAATAAACAAAAAAGTTGTTTTTTAACATGTCATTCAAAAAACATGAATGTTGTGGAAATGATCATTCATTAGATTTTCTGCCTTGTTGAGCTGAGAAAACGCGTTTGCTGTGTTCTTAGAGCTGTACGAGCTCAGGAAAGTGGTTTTCTCACACAACTAATGGATATTTATGTAAAACATACAAAATAAATTTGTAAACATTTTTAAACAGCAAAATCTTAAAAATAATAAACAAAAAAGTTGTTTTTTAAGATGTATGCCAAAATGCATGAATGTTGTGGAAATGATCATTCATTTGATTTTTTGCCTTGTTGAGCTGAGAAAACGCGTTTGCTGCGTTCTTAGAGCTGTACGAGCTCAGGAAAGTGGTTTTCTCACACAACTAATGGATATTTATGTAAAACATTCAAAATAAGTTTGTAAACATTTTTAAACAGCAAAACCTTAAAAATAATAAACAAAAAAGTAGTTTTTTAAGATGTATGCCAAAATGCATGAATGTTGTGGAAATGATCATTCATTAGATTTTCTGCCTTGTTGAGCTGAGAAAACGCGTTTGCTGCGTTCTTAGAGCTGTACGAGCTCAGGAAAGTGGTCTTCTCACACAACTAATGGATATTTATGTAAAACATACAAAATAAATTTGTAAACATTTTTAAACAGCAAAATCTTAAAAATAATAAACAAAAAAGTTGTTTTTTAAGATGTATGCCAAAATGCATGAATGTTGTGGAAATGATCATTCATTTGATTTTTTGCCTTGTTGAGCTGAGAAAACGCGTTTGCTGTGTTCTTAGAGCTGTACGAGCTCAGGAAAGTGGTTTTCTCACACAACTAATGGATATTTATGTAAAACATACAAAATAAATTTGTAAACATTTTTAAACAGCAAAATCTTAAAAATAATAAACAAAAAAGTAGTTTTTTAAGATGTATGCCAAAATGCATGAATGTTGTGGAAATGATCATTCATTAGATTTTCTGCCTTGTTGAGCTGAGAAAACGCGTTTGCTGCGTTCTTAGAGCTGTACGAGCTCAGGAAAGTGGTCTTCTCACACAACTAATGGATATTTATGTAAAACATTCAAAATAAGTTTGTAAACATTTTTAAACGGCAAAACCTTAAAAATAATAAACAAAAAAGTAGTTTTTTAAGATGTATGCCAAAATGCATGAATGTTGTGGAAATGATCATTCATTTGATTTTTTTGCCTTGTTGAGCTGAGAAAACGCGTTTGTTGCGTTCTTAGAGCTGTACGAGCTCAGGAAAGTGGTTTTCGCACACAACTAATGGATATTTATGTAAAACATTCAAAATAAGTTTGTAAACATTTTTAAACAGCAAAACCTTAAAAATAATAAACAAAAAAGTTGTTTTTTAAGATGTATGCCAAAATGCATGAATGTTGTGGAAATGATCATTCATTTGATTTTTTGCCTTGTTGAGCTGAGAAAACGCGTTTGCTGCGTTCTTAGAGCTGTACGAGCTCAGGAAAGTGGTTTTCGCACACAACTAATGGATATTTATGTAAAACATTCAAAATAAGTTTGTAAACATTTTTAAACAGCAAAACCTTAAAAATAATAAACAAAAAAGTAGTTTTTTAAGATGTATGCCAAAATGCATGAATGTTGTGGAAATGATCATTTATTAGATTTTCTGCCTTGTTGAGCTGAGAAAACACGTTTGCTGCGTTCTTAGAGCTGTACGAGCTCAGGAAAGTGGTTTTCTCACACAACTAATGGATATTTATGTAAAACATTTAAAATAAGTTTGTAAACATTTTTAAACAGCAAAACCTTAAAAATAATAAACAAAAAAGTAGTTTTTTAAGATGTATGCCAAAATGCATGAATGTTGTGGAAATGATCATTCATTTGATTTTTTGCCTTGTTGAGCTGAGAAAACGCGTTTGCTGCGTTCTTAGAGCTGTACGAGCTCAGGAAAGTGGTTTTCTCACACAACTAATGGATATTTATGTAAAACATTCAAAATAAGTTTGTAAACATTTTTAAACAGCAAAATCTTAAAAATAATAAACAAAAAAGTTGTTTTTTAACATGTCATTCAAAAAACATGAATGTTGTGGAAATGATCATTCATTAGATTTTCTGCCTTGTTGAGCTGAGAAAACGCGTTTGCTGTGTTCTTAGAGCTGTACGAGCTCAGGAAAGTGGTTTTCTCACACAACTAATGGATATTTATGTAAAACATACAAAATAAATTTGTAAACATTTTTAAACAGCAAAATCTTAAAAATAATAAACAAAAAAGTTGTTTTTTAAGATGTATGCCAAAATGCATGAATGTTGTGGAAATGATCATTCATTTGATTTTTTGCCTTGTTGAGCTGAGAAAACGCGTTTGCTGCGTTCTTAGAGCTGTACGAGCTCAGGAAAGTGGTTTTCTCACACAACTAATGGATATTTATGTAAAACATTCAAAATAAGTTTGTAAACATTTTTAAATGGCAAAACCTTAAAAATAATAAACAAAAAAGTAGTTCTTTAAGATGTATGCCAAAATGCATGAATGTTGTGGAAATGATCATTCATTTGATTTTTTTGCCTTGTTGAGCTGAGAAAACGCGTTTGTTGCGTTCTTAGAGCTGTACGAGCTCAGGAAAGTGGATTTCGCACACAACTAATGGATATTTATGTAAAACATTCAAAATAAGTTTGTAAACATTTTTAAACAGCAAAACCTTAAAAATAATAAACAAAAAAGTTGTTTTTTAAGATGTATGCCAAAATGCATGAATGTTGTGGAAATGATCATTCATTTGATTTTTTGCCTTGTTGAGCTGAGAAAACGCGTTTGCTGCGTTCTTAGAGCTGTACGAGCTCAGGAAAGTGGTTTTCGCACACAACTAATGGATATTTATGTAAAACATTCAAAATAAGTTTGTAAACATTTTTAAACAGCAAAACCTTAAAAATAATAAACAAAAAAGTAGTTTTTTAAGATGTATGCCAAAATGCATGAATGTTGTGGAAATGATCATTTATTAGATTTTCTGCCTTGTTGAGCTGAGAAAACACGTTTGCTGCGTTCTTAGAGCTGTACGAGCTCAGGAAAGTGGTTTTCTCACACAACTAATGGATATTTATGTAAAACATTCAAAATAAGTTTGTAAACATTTTTAAACAGCAAAACCTTAAAAATAATAAACAAAAAAGTAGTTTTTTAAGATGTATGCCAAAATGCATGAATGTTGTGGAAATGATCATTCATTTGATTTTTTGCCTTGTTGAGCTGAGAAAACGCGTTTGCTGCGTTCTTAGAGCTGTACGAGCTCAGGAAAGTGGTTTTCTCACACAACTAATGGATATTTATGTAAAACATTCAAAATAAGTTTGTAAATATTTTTAAACAGCAAAATCTTAAAAATAATAAACAAAAAAGTTGTTTTTTAACATGTCATTCAAAAAACATGAATGTTGTGGATATGATCATTCATTAGGCTTTCTGCCTTGTTGAGCTGAGAAAACGCGTTTGCTGTGTTCTTAGAGCTGTACGAGCTCAGGAAAGTGGTTTTCTCACACAACTAATGGATATTTATGTAAAACATACAAAATAAATTTGTAAACATTTTTAAACAGCAAAATCTTAAAAATAATAAACAAAAAAGTTGTTTTTTAAGATGTATGCCAAAATGCATGAATGTTGTGGAAATGATCATTCATTTGATTTTTTGCCTTGTTGAGCTGAGAAAACGCGTTTGCTGCGTTCTTAGAGCTGTACGAGCTCAGGAAAGTGGTTTTCTCACACAACTAATGGATATTTATGTAAAACATTCAAAATAAGTTTGTAAACATTTTTAAACAGCAAAACCTTAAAAATAATAAACAAAAAAGTAGTTTTTTAAGATGTATGCCAAAATGCATGAATGTTGTGGAAATGATCATTCATTAGATTTTCTGCCTTGTTGAGCTGAGAAAACGCGTTTGCTGCGTTCTTAGAGCTGTACGAGCTCAGGAAAGTGGTCTTCTCACACAACTAATGGATATTTATGTAAAACATACAAAATAAATTTGTAAACATTTTTAAACAGCAAAATCTTAAAAATAATAAACAAAAAAGTTGTTTTTTAAGATGTATGCCAAAATGCATGAATGTTGTGGAAATGATCATTCATTTGATTTTTTGCCTTGTTGAGCTGAGAAAACGCGTTTGCTGTGTTCTTAGAGCTGTACGAGCTCAGGAAAGTGGTTTTCTCACACAACTAATGGATATTTATGTAAAACATACAAAATAAATTTGTAAACATTTTTAAACAGCAAAATCTTAAAAATAATAAACAAAAAAGTAGTTTTTTAAGATGTATGCCAAAATGCATGAATGTTGTGGAAATGATCATTCATTAGATTTTCTGCCTTGTTGAGCTGAGAAAACGCGTTTGCTGCGTTCTTAGAGCTGTACGAGCTCAGGAAAGTGGTCTTCTCACACAACTAATGGATATTTATGTAAAACATTCAAAATAAGTTTGTAAACATTTTTAAACGGCAAAACCTTAAAAATAATAAACAAAAAAGTAGTTTTTTAAGATGTATGCCAAAATGCATGAATGTTGTGGAAATGATCATTCATTTGATTTTTTTGCCTTGTTGAGCTGAGAAAACGCGTTTGTTGCGTTCTTAGAGCTGTACGAGCTCAGGAAAGTGGTTTTCGCACACAACTAATGGATATTTATGTAAAACATTCAAAATAAGTTTGTAAACATTTTTAAACAGCAAAACCTTAAAAATAATAAACAAAAAAGTTGTTTTTTAAGATGTATGCCAAAATGCATGAATGTTGTGGAAATGATCATTCATTTGATTTTTTGCCTTGTTGAGCTGAGAAAACGCGTTTGCTGCGTTCTTAGAGCTGTACGAGCTCAGGAAAGTGGTTTTCGCACACAACTAATGGATATTTATGTAAAACATTCAAAATAAGTTTGTAAACATTTTTAAACAGCAAAACCTTAAAAATAATAAACAAAAAAGTAGTTTTTTAAGATGTATGCCAAAATGCATGAATGTTGTGGAAATGATCATTTATTAGATTTTCTGCCTTGTTGAGCTGAGAAAACACGTTTGCTGCGTTCTTAGAGCTGTACGAGCTCAGGAAAGTGGTTTTCTCACACAACTAATGGATATTTATGTAAAACATTTAAAATAAGTTTGTAAACATTTTTAAACAGCAAAACCTTAAAAATAATAAACAAAAAAGTAGTTTTTTAAGATGTATGCCAAAATGCATGAATGTTGTGGAAATGATCATTCATTTGATTTTTTGCCTTGTTGAGCTGAGAAAACGCGTTTGCTGCGTTCTTAGAGCTGTACGAGCTCAGGAAAGTGGTTTTCTCACACAACTAATGGATATTTATGTAAAACATTCAAAATAAGTTTGTAAACATTTTTAAACAGCAAAATCTTAAAAATAATAAACAAAAAAGTTGTTTTTTAACATGTCATTCAAAAAACATGAATGTTGTGGAAATGATCATTCATTAGATTTTCTGCC